>NC_043021.1:9750499-9887999 GCF_006345805.1 Octopus sinensis
CTCGGGAGACAATGGAGTTGCGCATAAAATAATCTTGTCTGGTTTTTACATTCCATGTCCTAATACATCTCCTGCTGTGGCTGTGTAGTCCTATCCTGGACAAACACTCCCTCTGGCAGGTGCCGCAAATGTAGCGAAGGCTTTGCCCGACTGGTTGTAATGTTATAGTTTCTTGTTGATGTCTTTTCTTTCCATTTCTCCTCTCTCTCTCTCTCCTTTGTGTTCCTTCTTCTACGGTGCATCGCCAATCTCCACAGTTGCTAATATTGATGTCGCATGCCTTCATGTCCCTTTTGCAAACATCCTTGTATCGTAAGAACTGTTTTCCCACAGACCTAGTGCCCCTAGCAAGCTCTCTGTAGAGTATGTCCTTGGGAATTCTGCCATCTTCCATACGACTAATATGTCCAAGCCATCTTATACGTCTTTGTATGAGGAGTGCAAACATGCTTGGTATTCCTGCTTGCTTGAGGACATCTTTGTTGGGGACATGATTCTGCCATTTTATGCCAAAGATTTTCCAGAGGCAGCGCAGGTGAAAGATATTTAGGCAACACTCTTGTCGTGTGTATGGCATCCAGGTCTCACTGCCATGCAGTAGACTGCTAAGTACACATGCCTGGTAAATCTTCATCATTGTTTTGCATTAATCATACAATATCTCACAGCTCCAAGATTTCAATGATGTGATTGTTTAGTTTGAGAATGACACTGTAGGATAAGGTATGGGAGGCCAAACCTGGCCTGTTTGAGCAAAAAACAGGTAAAATATTTTTGCTAGATATGGTCCGTTTTAATCCTAAAGGGTTAATTCACACCCATCGTCCTTTGCACATGATTAATGAGGCACACCTTTGATCAAGGCTTGTTACTAACCCGGCTGAAACCGGCTCTGGCTCTATAGTACAAATGTCTTGTTTTCATAAGTTTTGAATTAAAATCTTCCACCAAACCTTAGTCACAATTTATGTTCCTAACACTAGCTGAATGATAACCAAGTTATTTTACTAAATTCTTTGTTATATTTAAAGTAATTGAAAGAAACACAGAGCATCTCAAAATAAATACAGTAACTTCTGCTTTGGTTGTCATCTGAAAATTCCCTTATCTCGCATCTTACCATCTTGTAACCTCTAGACACAGACATACTCCAGATAACATCTAACACAGATACGTTATCTGTTAATAGTTCACCCTTTTCTGTACCAATGTGTCCTCCACTCACACTGACTTCACGGCACAGCCACAAACTGAGTAAAACTCACAATACATAGTCTCTAGAACTCACATATTTTTTTTATTGTTGTTTAACCACGGGGCATCCCTAGTTGAGCAGACCTATGACATGGATGTTCAAGCCTTAAACATCGATGTTTTGTCCCGAATTAGACCTGGTCGAGCAGAACAATGTATAAAGGTATTCCAATGACAAAATGACAAGTAGAACAAAAAACGGTAAATTTTCAGAGTAAAATTTACCAAAACACAAATGAATCCAAGCTTGTGGTGCACCCGAGCACTGTATACAATAATTTCATTATTATTATTTTTACTTAGACACTAGTGCCTTTGATATAATTAAGCTCAACAGGACAGTTTTACCCCACAGACATTAATCCATAGGAACAAAAAAAAAAAAGAAAAGCATTCAAAACTCTCGACGATATAAGAACGAGTTTATCTCGTAATTGAAACTCATGAAAATAATTGCGCGAAATGATATTTCAAATCTGTTGAGTTGAATACGCTGATAAATTAGACCAACATTATACGAGTCATTTAAGTATTAACGGTGCAATTAGTAATTAATTGTAAATTTGGGTGACAAAAACAGGGATACTTGATGAAGTGAAACTGTAAATAAATTTCTGTTAACGAAATATCAAATTATATAGAAGCATTAATCGATATATATATACACACGCACGCACGCACAGCCGTGTCGTTGAGAAACTTCGAAACCCAATGGGTTTAAGTTCAATCTCAAACCCATGTGTTTGTATTTAGCAGTAAAAAAAAAAAAAACCAATGTTACGCCCCTTAATGTCAAAGAATACCAAGAGTGAATATGGTCGACTTAAAAAACCCCTTTTTAGCATGTGTCACAAAGTGGCTGCAGTGCAATGACCGAGGCCCTCCAACGAGTTTTTTTTTGGGTTTTTTTTTAAGAGTGTTAGGGAGGACGATCTTACCATTTAGAATATTGATTGTTAATATAAGTACAAAGACAAATTTAAGGAGATGTCAGTTTCACGCTCTTGACTGGTGCTTTAGTTTATCGACTTCCACGAGGAAGAAGGCAATACAACTTCAAGATTTGAACTCATTTAAAATATTTTTTTAAAAAACACAGAAATTTTCTGACCCCCACCTCCTTTAATTTATTTATTTAATATCAAAATGAATGGAATAGCAACAAAAAAAAAAACAGAAAAATGAGTGAAGTACATTTCGAGA
The DNA here is from genome assembly GCF_006345805.1 of Octopus sinensis. Taxonomy (NCBI): domain Eukaryota; kingdom Metazoa; phylum Mollusca; class Cephalopoda; order Octopoda; family Octopodidae; genus Octopus; species Octopus sinensis. The sequence continues at coordinate 9,752,957 of NC_043021.1, forward strand.
TTTCGTTACGTATCATTAATGTCGTGAGTTCAGTTTTCACCAGGGTCGACTTCGCCTTTCATCCTCCAGAGGTCGTTAATATAAAGTACCAGTCATAATTACAAGGATCGATATAACTAATTTAAGTACTAAACTGAAATATAATGAATGTTTATGGAAAACAAAACTAAAAAGTTGTTGATGTGTTGACTAATTCTAAATATATTCATCCTAACAGGATTTCCTTTCTAGTATTCTAATAACTGTTCTATTGAAGGTAACCTTTCCATTTAATAGATAAGACACATCAAGACTTAATTAAAAAAAAAAAAAGGGACTCGCAGCATAAAACAATGTCACATTTTCTTTAAAGGGAAAAACTACAAGAGCATAGCAAGTGACTTTTATTTTGATAACTTAGAGTATAACAAAAATAATGAGTAGTATATTTATTTCTTTGGTAATATAGTTTGTATGAGTGTGAGGGGACAGAAAAAACAATACAAATAAAGGAAACAGACTCCGTTTCTTGTCTAGCTTAAAACTAAGTTACGGTGGGTCAAGGTCATTGGAAAACTATCACATTTCATAAGTTCTTACGCGTATTAAAAATGTTTTGTCTCGAGCGATCCGGTGTTTCGAGCAAAGAAAACTTTACTTTAATTCACATATAATAAACTCGAGCAAACATAAATGTCGACATGATAGGGAGGGGTCAGTTTTGTTTGTGTTTTGCTTGTTAGTTGGTTTTTTTCGCATAGAAACTATTCCTTTTCGAAAAAAAAGTATCTTGACAAACTTCGCTGACGCGGTTTCAAAAGCAAGCTTCTGCTAAAGCGAGCGGTCTAAAAAAAAAAGGTGGGGTAAAAACAAATTAAATCTCTTGGTTTAAAACTGACCAGTATAATTAGGTCTGCATAAATTCACGAGAAATTCAAGAGGGTTACGTATATGTGAAACAAACAAACGCAATACAACCGCACGCACTCATAAACGTTAATTGCTAAACATACCTACCTGCCCATTTGCCATAGAGCTGCTTAAAGTCTGACTGTTGTACTTTACTCAACACATGGCAATTACACGAACGCAATATCGTGTACGTGAAACCAATTACTTTTTTAGCGCCGTAGTATACTCCAAGAATTGCTAAAGTGTCCCGGGCAGAAGAAAACACCTCGGCACATTGCCGAAAGAGGAGGCCGAAGCTGTCAACATAAGCCATCGTCGAATGCCATTGGTAATAAACCCTCTGCTAGAATTGGAGAGCACAGTCGGCTCAAGGCTGATAACTCTATCTATCTCAAATGATTTCTGTTCCTTGTGTTGTTTCATTGAGGAGTGGAGACCGGAGATGCGGCGACCTGGCAGAATCGTTATAACGCCGTGCGAAATGCTTCGCGGTATTTCGTCTGCCGCTACGTTCTGGGTTCAAATTCCGCCGAGGTCGACTTTGCCTTTTATCCTTTCGGGGTCGATAAATTAAGTACCAGTTACTGGGGTCGATATAATCGACTTAATCCGTTTGTCTGCCCTTGTTTGTCCTCTCTGTGTTTAGCCCCTTGTGGGTAGTAAAAAAATAGGAGATGCGAAGAAAGTGAGAATTCTCGTCACGCCTCCAAAACGCACAGCATACGAACTTTTATTATTATTATTATTATTATTCTTAATTAAAAGGTGCAACAATTTAGATCTCATAACCATGGCAACCCATCAACTTTTGTTGCATAAACAGGAAAGTACAGAACTTTCCATAGTCTACATTACTGCATGTACTTTATATGCACTTTCTGACAAGTTGTGGTGCACCTGAGCACTGTATACAATAATTTCCTTATTATTATTATTATTTATTTAAATTTGGCATTCCTTCGATATGGCTCGACAAAAATCAAAACAGTTCACTTCGGGGTATTTCCGCGGGTTGTGGAGTATAGACATAACGAAGATATATGCCAGCAATGGCTCGTTTTAAACTTGAAGAAAAAAAAGGCCTTGCATATTTGTTCTTACCTGTTTCGTGTGTGTGTGTGTGTAAAACCGCAAATTGCCAAGCAGAAAACAGAATCGAACTGTCATTTGCTTCCACGGAAATACCCGAAGTGAAGTGTTTTGATTTTGTCGAGTTATATCGAAAGAATGCCTTAAAATTTCTACGAGTGAGTATACATGTACACATCTATCTAGCTCGTTATCCATATTTATATTCACACATAAACATACATACATATTGTGTGTGTGTGTGTGTAAAGTTTTGATGACGCACAAAAATCTTAGCACTTGAGTCACTCTCTTACTTCCACCATTTCATCATTATCATCATTTTTTAACGTCCACTCTCTATGCCGGCATGGGTTCGACGGTGTGACAGGAGTTGGCCAACTAAAGAGCTGCCCAGCGTCCATTTCTCTGTTTTGGCATGGTTTCTATGGCTGGATGCTTTTCTTAGCGTCAATCACTTTACAGAGTGTACTGGGTGTATCTTACGTGGCACCGACACTGGTACTTTTATAGTTATTTATTAAAAAAATATTTAAGTATGAATGGATGAATGCATGTATGTCTGTGTATGTGTGCGTATGTGTATATATTATCTCTTACTTGTTTCATTCGTTAGACTGTGGCCATGCTGGGGTACCGCCTTGAAGAATTTTTAGTTGAATGAATCGACCGCAGTACTTTTTTTTTAAGCCTGGTACTTATTCTATCGATCTTTGTGGCCGAACATACTTTTTTTTTGCCTTCGTAAAATAGTATGTTACCGTCATGGAGATTCTTGTAGTAGTAGAAAAGGAATTCTTAACTCCTATTTCTAAATTCGGCATGTGGTGAAGCAATTAGCTGAACCCTAATTATAATTATGTTTATAATTATAAAATATTTGTATAATTTTACCTATAAAGGTTCTTTTAACATACCGATCTACTTGGTGAAATTATTAACTAATTAATTTAATTAATAAATTTTACCCTTTTATTATTAGTTTATATATATATATATATATATATATATATACAGTGTGTATATGATAGAGAGAAAGATATATATATATACATATATATATATATATACAGTGTGTATATGATAGAGAGAAAGATATATATATATACAGTGTGTATATGATATATATATATATAATATATATATATATATATATATATATATATATATATATATATATATATACAGTGTGTATATGATAGAGAGAAAGATATATATATTATATATATATATATATAATAATAAATATTAGGGAATATATCCAAATTTACAGGGAAAAAAAAATCAGATTTAGGATTAAATCCAATTTTATAGTAAAATATTATAAAATATTATTTGAGACAAAACCACTATTTTGCAAAACAAACAAGGAAAGACTTAATCAATACATAAAATTTAATAAATTAAATTTTATGTATTGATTAAGTCTTTCCTTGTTTGTTTTGCAAAATAGTGGTTTTGTCTCAAATAATATTTTATATATATATATATATATATACATTATGTATATGATAGAGATAAAGAGAGAGAAAATTCCATCTAATGACATGATGTAATAGCTATGTTCGATAAGTCCTGAGGTTGGTTTACCACTAAAACTGACTTAGACTGCAGCTAAAACAAAAAGTGGTGTTGAAGCTGCTGGGTATAAATAATGATTCATCATTGAAAGGGTAGATATGTATATATATATTAGAAAGAAAGAATGGGCAAGCAAAACACATGGTATCACTTTAGAACATGTAATTTTAGAATTCAAACATAATTGAAGAGTTGTTAGAGTAAATAAGGGATTAAGAAATAATGCAGAAAATTTCTTACAGCTGTTTCTAGAATAGTTGCACTTATGGTGATAGGCTATTGAGCAAGGTTTTCCATAGAAGCCAACTATTTTATCTTCTATAAAGAGAAACAAATGCCCATTTCCTATAATTAATTATTCCAAAATACAAGAGGCATTCATCATCATTATTATATTTATTTGATGTGTTTTCTAAGCTGACATGGGTTGAACAGATTGACAGGAACTGGCCAGCTGGGGAGCTATCCTGGCTCCAGTTGTCTGTTTTGGCATGGTGTCTACAGAGTATGCTAGGTACGTTTTATATGCTACCACCATGGCTATTGTTGTTGTTGTTGTTAAGCAACAAGACGGGTAAGGGTGATTAGGTGATGTCTAGGGCTTAGGGGCGGGAGACCCCAGACCTTGGAAAAAAAAAAACTTTGATCGTCTTGTTGTAGTCGAGGGCTCTTCGTTGATGCCCGACACCACTGGGATGTGGCCTTCAAAGTCGCTGGAAATGGAGATCTCCAGGTCCAAATTCTTGAACGGCTACCACCATGGCTGCATTTATGTGGTACTGGCACAAGAGCATCTTACATGGTACCAGCACCTCTAAGACAAAGACCTCTCAGTTGAGAGAGAGAGAGAGTGGGGGGAGGGTTGCCATAATAGATGCATCCCTGCCCCGTAAAATTCTGTTGTCTGTTCTTTGAGCCACTTCTTCACTACTTCCACACTCACCAGATTTAGCGCCTTCAGACTATCATCTCTTCGGAACCATGAAGGAGGGTTTGAAAGGCAAACATTATCCCAGTGACAAGGAAGTGAAAACTGTGGTGAAGAAGTGACTCAAAGAACAGTTAACAGAATTTTATGGGGCAGGGATACATGCTCTCATTTGAAGGTGGAACATTGCTATTGAGAGAAAGAGTGACTATGTTGAGAAGTAGGGATGTGATCCACAGAGGACCAGCTTCATTTTGATGTATGGTACATGTTCCTGTGTTGGTAATTATACCTGTCCTAAACAAAATGCCATTACTTTTTGACTCACCCTCGTATATATATATATATATATATATATATATATATATATATATATATATACACATATACATATACATACTACTAAAATTCTGTGATTGCTTACTTTGATGTGTGCTTGTCTATAATTTAATACACTCAAACTGACACAGAATGGGAAAATACTCTGAATGTAAGGTGCCCCTGAAATAGGAATCTAAACAGAATAAGAAAATTTTCATGTAAATCGGACTGCGGTTTTCCAAGATATGTGTTTTTTGGGGGTACCTTTATAAATAGTTAAACTGGTGCATAGTGGGGAAAATGCTTCGAAAGTAAGGTACCATTGAAATGTGAATACAAACAGAATAAAGCAAGTTTCACGTCAATCGGACCATGGGTTCCCAAGATACATGGATTTTTCAGGTACCTTGAAGTATTGGTGACCTAACAGGTCATGGATAGTCTAGTATACACACACACACATATATATATATATTGTCGTGTCTGGGGAGAGTCATTCTCTTTTAGTGCCATGTTTTCCACTCATTTACTTATTTATTTTTCTAAAAGTTTCACTGCACCTTGCAACCTTTCCAGTAAACGAGTGGAAATTTGACAGGTGAGTGTGTTAAATTATAAGGCACTAAAAGAGAATGACCCTCCCCAGACACAACAGAATATGCTTCAACACACGAAATCACATAAAGAATCTTACAAACCAAATTCAAAGATGAAATATAATATATTTATTCATTCACAAATCATTGGATGGCCTGGAGGAGCTGAAGTAGAAGACACTCAACATGCCATGCAAGGGAACTGATCCTGAAACCTCATAGTTACAAAGTGAGCTTCTTAACTCCACAGCCACTTTGCATGGTTGGTACAAATTCTGACCAACCTGCTTGAGAATTATTTTCCTTTCATCTTCATTAACTTTTCTGGCAGAACAGTGTGCAACTTATTAACCTTCTTGATTATTGTGGAAGCACTCCGTCGGTTACGATGATGAGGGTTCTGGTTGATCCGAATCAACGGAACAGCCTGCCCGTGAAATTAACGTGTAAGTGGCTGAACACTCCACAGACACGTGCACCCTTAACGTAGTTCTCGGGGATATTCAGCGTGACACAGAGAGTGACAAGGCCGGCCCCTTGAAATACAGGCACAACAGAAACAGGAAGTAAGAGTGAGAGAAAGTTGTGGTGAAAGAGTACAGCAGGGATCACCACCATCCCCTGCCGGAGCCTCGTGGAGCTTTAGGTGTTTTCGCTCAATAAACACTCACAACGCCCGGTCTGGGAATTGAAACCGCGAGTCCACTGCCCTAACCACTGGGCCATTGCGCCTCCTCTTGATTATTATCAAGAGTTCCAAACGAATATCTTTCAGTTCAGTTCTTTTAAAATATCTTTGTTTGTATGGTTCATTTTATTTCAGTCGTATTTGGTGTTTGAAACAGGAAAAAAAAAACAACACAGGCCTCTCTTCTCTGTCTGTTACATCCTGGTCGTATACAGCTGGGTCAAGCTGAGTGGGCCAAGACAATGTCTGTGTGTCTTCATGAATAAACACTTAAAACAATTAACAAAAGCATAATACATGTTCAGTCTTACTTGCTTGTGAATTATGGGTATGGGGTTTCTATTGGATCATCCATGAATAATGCATTTTTCTTATACTTCATGATGATGATCATCATCATCGTTTAACGTCCGTTTTCCACTCTAGCACGGATTGGACGGTTCGACCGGGGTCTGGGAAGCCAGGGGCTGCACCAGGCCCCAGTCTGATCTGGCAGAGTTTCTACAGCTGGATGCCCTTCCTAATGCCAACCACTCCGCGAGTGTAGTGGGTGCCTTTTACGTGCCACCTGCACAGGTGCCAGGGGGGTCTGGCATCGGCCACGATCGGTTGGAGCTTTTAACGTGCCACCGGCACGGAAGCCAGCCAAGGTGGCGCTGGCAATGGCCACGTTCAGACAGTGCTTTTTATGTGCCATCGGCACAGAAGCCAGTCGGGGCGGCGCTGGCATTGGTTACGTTCGGATGGTGCTTTTTATGTGCCATCGGCACAGAAGCCAGTCGAGGTGACGCTGGCAACGGCCACGTACGGATGGTGCTTTTTATGTGCCACCGGCACAGGTATCACAACTACTATTTCCATTGATATTTATTTCGATGTTCATGTTCATGTACTTCGAAATAAATATCAATGGAAATAGTAGTTGTGATACCTGTGCCGGTGGCACTTGCGATAAACAAAGTTCGTTTTCAGTCTAAAATATACTCTCCTTCATTTTCTTCAATGCTCTTCCATCTAAATTATTTACATTTGACAGATATTTATCCTCATCTTATTTGTTGTTAACACGTTTCGGCTGATATACCCTCCAGCCTTCACCAGGTGTCTTTTGGAAATTTCAAACCTGGGTTCTCATTCTTAATGTATTTTTCGATATTATTATTATTATTATTATTCAGTTCTATATTTAAGGGATGAGGAATTATGTACATTATTTACATTTGACGAATATTTGTCTTCATCTTGTTTGTTGTTAACACAATTCGGCTGATATACCCTCCAGCTTTCATCAGGTGCCTTGGGGAAATTTCAAACCTGGGTTCTCATTCCTAAGACACCTGATGAAGGCTGGAGGGTATATCAGCTGAAACATTGTGTTAACAGTAAACAAGATGAGGACAAATATCCGTTGAATGTAAATAAGGTACATAATTCCTCATCTCTTAAATATAGAACTGCTCTTCCATCTATCTGGTAGGCTTGCAAGGCCCCTCTTCCAAAATTCACTTGTCCATAATGAAAAATATTCTTCCAGTACTGTTCTGACCTCATCTTACAGAATTCATATATTTTCTGTCAAAATGATTTTCAAGACTGAGGAAAAAATGATAATCAGATGGAGCAACGTCTGGTGAATACGGTGGGTGGGGCATCATTTCCCATTCAAACTGCTCCAGTCTTTGGAATGTCATCCTCAATGTATGTGGCCAAGCATTAACCTGATATGAAAAGAACAGCTTTTACATGCTTCTAGCACAGGAGCCAGCCCAGCAGCAGAGGCAACAACCATGCTCAAATGTTGTTTTTCGCGATATACATATATATATATATATATATGTGTCTGTTCCCTCCCACCATCACTTAGAAACCAATGCTGGTGTGTTTACATCCCTGTAACTTAGCAGTTCAGCATAAGACATAGATAGATAGAATAAGCACCAAGCTTATAAAGAATAAGTTCATGGGTCAATTTCTTCAACTAAAAGGTGGTGCTCCAGCATGGCCACAATCAAATGACTGAAACATGTAACAGTAATATATATTTATATATGTATATATATATATATATAATCATATATGTAAATACATACATGTATATATATATATATATGTATATATATATATACACACATGTATATCATCATCATCATTAAACGTCCGTTTTCCATGCTGGCATGGGTTGGACAGTTTGATTGGGGACTGGCAAGCCAAGAGGCATCACCAGGCTCCAATCTGATCTGGCAAAGTTTCTACAGCTGGATGCCTTTCTTAACGCCAACCACTCCAAGTGTAGTGGTGCTTTTTACATGCCACCGCCACGGGAGCCAGTCAAGTGGCACTGGCATATATATATATATACTAGCTGGACCCGTGGAAAATTCACGGAAAACATAAAAAATGTAAGCATCTGTAAACAGTGTACTGGTGCCATGAGAAATGTTTGTATATCATGACCGTCTGTCTTTACGTTCTGAGTTCAAATTCTGCTGAGGTCAACTTTGCCTTTCGTCCTTGATAAATTAAGTGCCAGTTGTGTATTGGAGTTGATCTAATCAACTGGTCCCCTCCCCACAAAAATTTCAAGCCTAGAAAAGTATATTGTTACAATTACAGAATATAGAATGTGATGTAATACCAACGACTATATATGCATGTGTATATATATATATTATAGCCCCAAGCCGACCAAAGTCTTGTGAGTGGATTTCGTACATGGAAACTGAAAGAAGACTATTGTATGTTTGTATCCCCACCATTACTTGACAACCGATGTTGCTGTGTTTACGTTCCCATAACTTAGCAGTTCGGCAAGACATTAGGCTTACAAAGAATAAATCTTGTGGTCAATTTGTTCAACCAATGACAGTGCTCCAGCATGGCCAGTCACGACTGAAAAAGTAAAATAAATATACCAGTTTAATCCCAAGCAAGGTTTAAAAAAAAAAAATTAATAAATACTGGGTCAATTCAGTAGACCCAAAAATCTTCAATGCAGTGCCCCAGCAAGTGAAAAAAGCCATCAAATATCTCTTAACTGAGCAAGAGTCAAATCTTTTAGTGGTGGCCATATTGAAGCAAAAAAAGTATCAAATGTATTTCCTGATGTATAATTAACATTAAGGGAATCACCAGGAATTGTGGCTGCTATTTCTAGCATGAAAGGTGAGTCTTACATATATAATCATATATGTAAATACATACATGTATATATATATATATATGTATATATATATATACACACATGTATATCATCATCATCATTAAACGTCCGTTTTCCATGCTGGCATGGGTTGGACAGTTTGATTGGGGACTGGCAAGCCAAGAGGCATCACCAGGCTCCAATCTGATCTGGCAAAGTTTCTACAGCTGGATGCCTTTCTTAACGCCAACCACTCCAAGTGTAGTGGGTGCTTTTTACATGCCACCGCCACGGGAGCCAGTCAAGTGGCACTGGCATATATATATATATACTAGCTGGACCCGTGGAAAATTCACGGAAAACATAAAAAATGTAAGCATCTGTAAACAGTGTACTGGTGCCATGAGAAATGTTTGTATATCATGACCGTCTGTCTTTACGTTCTGAGTTCAAATTCTGCTGAGGTCAACTTTGCCTTTCGTCCTTGATAAATTAAGTGCCAGTTGTGTATTGGAGTTGATCTAATCAACTGGTCCCCTCCCCACAAAAATTCAAGCCTAGAAAAGTATATTGTTACAATTACAGAATATAGAATGTGATGTAATACCAACGACTATATATGCATGTGTATATATATATTATAGCCCCAAGCCGACCAAAGTCTTGTGAGTGGATTTCGTACATGGAAACTGAAAGAAGACTATTGTATGTTTGTATCCCCACCATTACTTGACAACCGATGTTGCTGTGTTTACGTTCCCATAACTTAGCAGTTCGGCAAGACATTAGGCTTACAAAGAATAAATCTTGTGGTCAATTTGTTCAACCAATGACAGTGCTCCAGCATGGCCAGTCACGACTGAAACAAGTAAAATAAATATACCAGTTTAATCCCAAGCAAGGTTTAAAAAAAAAAAATTAATAAATACTGGGTCAATTCAGTAGACCCAAAAATCTTCAATGCAGTGCCCCAGCAAGTGAAAAAAGCCATCAAATATCTCTTAACTGAGCAAGAGTCAAATCTTTTAGTGGTGGCCATATTGAAGCAAAAAAAGTATCAAATGTATTTCCTGATGTATAATTAACATTAAGGGAATCACCAGGAATTGTGGCTGCTATTTCTAGCATATCCTTTACCGGGGGATCTAGTTTTTTTCATTCACAAAATATGCATCTTTTGAAAGACAGTAAAAGATTTGAAAACTAGCTATAATAATGTAGCCTTCATGTCTCATTGCTCTGAATGTATGATCTGGAGAATAAAGCCAGGTTTTAAAAAAATATTTTTAGCCAATAGCAAGACAAATTTTTAGCATTTAGGGGAGCAGTGTCAACTTTAAGAGGCTGTAACCTGTGAAATCTCTTGTTTAGCGTCTGACCTGTTCATTGTAGGTTTCTAAATAAACAGAAATACCGAATAAAATCAACAAGTATCACCTTACTGTTTCTTTTGTCTCTTCAGTGATTACTCCTTTACATGTTTCAGTCATTTGACAGCAGCCATGCTGGAGCACCACCTTTACTCGAGCAAATCGACCCCGGGACTTATTCTTTGTAAGCCCAGTACTTATTCGATCGGTCTCTTTTGCCGACCGCTAAGTGACGGGTCGTAAACACACCAGCATCGGTTGTCAAGCAATGCTAGGGGGACAAACACATACATATATATATACATATATACGACAGGCTTCTTTCAGTTTCCGTCTACCAAATCCACTCATAAGGCATTGGTCGGCCTGGGGCTATAGCAGAAACTTGCCCAAGGTGCCATGCAGCAAGAGACTTACCATACAGCCACTCCTGCGCCTATGGTTTTATTTACTGTTATATTTTTATTTGTCTGCATGTGTTTATGCTTATTTCAGCATTATGTATTTGTGGATGTATGTATTCATATAATTTTATATGTACATTTATGCATGTGTGTGTATGAAGGAAGCGTTTATCTCCTAAACTCCAAAAGTTGAACATTTTCATGCTTTGATTTGTAAACTATGATAAGAATAACACTGGTCAACAAAGCATTTGTCCCAAGAAAAAGAATACATGTATCTTATATGATTTTACATGCGCAATTCCAAAATAATGTCAAATTATCTGTATCACCCACAGTTTCTCTGTTCCACAATATACCTCTCAGGTCCTGTTACGTGGGCTAAATTTCAGTTAAGCTGTTGAAATGTGAAGCTAATGGTGTAGGAAAAACTTAGTGAAAACATAAATCAAGCAGAGTCCCAAAAAAATACGAGAATAGTAAAAATAACACAGAAAAATTAAAACAAAAATATGCAGGTGAAAAGTATCTCATGGTGTGAATAATCAAGTGTGAAAAAAAAAAAAAAAAAAAAAATCAATAGTGAACCACAACACAGCATGCAGTTGTCATGGTAACAAGCTAATGCCATGCTGTTTGGCTAAAATTACCAAACATGTAATCTCAAATAACATCAGATTCTTCAATTTACAAGATAAAGTAATTGGTTGATCATAATCGAAATTCAGAGTAGCATTGATACAACAAAATTAAGGAGGGCTCATTTTGCCAATGAGAAAGACTAGATCCAAAATGGGTGTTTGGAATACCATTAAAATATGAAGCCCTCCCCTATTTGCAATGCCTTTTTAGCACTCAGAAGAACTCTCAGACTGGAGATTTTAGTGATGCAATCATATTCCTAGAATGGTACTGGGTAGGTGCAAGAGGCTGGATCTGACCAACTAGTACCTAAAACAGGTAGAACGTTTTGGCCTATGGCTGGTTTTAGTCCAAACTGCTGAATATATCCAAAGATTTCTATCTTGTAAAAAATACCTTTAACGAATAGATGTGGCTGTGTGATTATTAAGTTGCTCCCAACCACAGTTTTGGTCTCACTGCCAGTGTGTTAGCACCTTGAATGCCATAGTAATCCCAGGTTGAATAAAGCCATGCAAATGGATTCAGTTGTCAAACTGAAAGCCTGTTACGTGTACATTTGCCTCCTCTTGACATATTGCCAATATTATGAAAACACGACAGCATTATTAGCCTGCTTGGTGGAAAGAGTTGGTGATAGGAAGGGCATCCAGTTGTAAAAAGCCTGCCTTTGATAAACTAAGCATGGAAAATTGGAGGTTAAAATGGCAGACCAAACACTGCCTTTCAACCTTCTAGAGAACATATCTTCCAATTTAAGGTGTAGAGTCTCAAAGAATAGCTCGTGAGAAATTTATGGCTATCATCTAACAGGTACTGGCTGATATTTTGACATGAAATGTTATCTTTGTACATTCTGATTCTGCACCATAGCCATTTACCAGACAGCCTTGGGTTAAAGAATTTAGTAGAAACCATTGTAGTATATGTGCCCGATTGTGACCCAAGTCCATGCTTGTCATTAAATCTGGTGACAGAATTTCAAATCTTTGAATATGGTGCAGACATTGAAGAATTGCCAAATATATTTAGAGATGAAGCTGGTACATAAATGTGAAAAGGTTTTATTCAATATTTGTCCTTTGGGTAGCAGCATGTGCATTTTCGTGTCAATTCATTGTAAATTTCTTCCCATCGGTCAGCAACGTTTTACTTTGTTGAAATCTTATTCAGGTTTTGGTCCATTTAAGTTACATCCGGCTAATAATTACCAATTCATCCGTTTAGTCAACACTCTTGCTAGAAATAAGTCATACCATATTAAAAAATACTTTTGCACATTTACCGATCCGTTTGCAGAAGCCACATCAAAATCTATTATTGGTTGCAACTCCATATCAGATGTGGCAATATAAATGGTAAGCAGTGCAAATAATAAACTGCTCGAATATCGCTCGTTAGCCAAAAAATGCATCACCAGAATTCGTAGATTTTAATACACATTCCCTTTAAGGAACATGACAATCCTCAGTGGTGCCCTATACATAACTCAAGAACTTGGTTAGAAAAATTCCGTGTACAAAAAGAAAAACCCACAAGATAAATTTTAAGCAAGCATCATGCAACATCAACACAAACAACAAAATATTATGAAATTTTTATTTAGGAAACATTTGAACAAATATACAATGGAATTCAGTGCAGTTAATGCTTACACCAAGCAAATAAATAACTGAGTAGGTGCCAGCTGTCAAAGACTTCCGAGATGGAGGTCACAAGAGAGCCATCCATCCATTAACATATAAGACAAAACAAGATTCAGCAAATAATTGAGATGTCTGAAGAACTACAAATTTGTTGTTAATTGAGAAGAGTTCTTGAAGTATGGTAACTAATGTTAACAAGCAATGTTGGTTAGTTTTCATAGAAAACAGCTTAGTGTTTGAAAGCATCTGAGATAAACAATTCCACCAGGTTTTACTAAATTCTGACCACCTGGTCATTGAAATATGGAAATGAAAAGGAAAATGTACAAGGAATGAACCATCATTCTTCATAAGTCTCAATTAGCTAATAAATGTCTCTTGTGAAATAATTAATCAACCTCTTCCATTTTAGATAAATCATCATCTCCCTCTAACGCTGGCATATCGGCATCATTCTCTACAGGTGCATTCTCTTCCATTATTTCCTCTTCGTCCAAACCAAGACCAAAGCTAATCATTCGATGAATACGACAGGCATGTGATTGTGGGTTATCAAGATTGAAACCTGACGACAACAGAGAGGTTTCATACATTAAGATTACAAAGTCTTTCACAGTTTTGTCGTTTTTGTCACTATCTACTTTGCTCTTTAATGCCTTAATGATGGAATGATCAGGGTTTACTTCCAAATGTTTCTTAGCAGCCATGTAACCCATGGTTGAAGTATCTCTCAAAGCTTGAGCTTTCATGATACGTTCCATGTTCGCTGACCAACCATACTGACTAGTGACAATACAGCAGGGAGAGTCCACCAATCTGTTTGATACAACAACCTGCAACATACAGAGGAAACAATAATTCAAGTTAGTCATGGAGAACATAAAACAAAAAAAAAAATCACCAACAATTTTATAATTTAGCAACTAAACGAAATTTAAACTACTACCAACCTTCTCGACCTTTTTGTCCAGAATGTCTTTGATAACTTTACACAAGCCTTCGTATGCTGTCTTATCCTCCTCCAGCTTCTTTTTAGACTCCTCATCGTCAGGAAGTTCCAAACCCTCTTTGGTAACACACACCAGCTGTTTGCCTTCATATTCCTTCAATTGTTGAGCAGCATATTCATCAATTGGGTCTACCATATAGACCACTTCACAGCCAGATTTCTTTACTTTCTCAACAAAGGCAGAGTTCTTAACAGCCTCCCTGGTCTCACCTGTATAACGAGATGCAACAGAACAAGCATTACAACTACATGTATACATGGATTACAGGCAACGGTGAAACAAATAATAGCACTGATACTCACCAGTAATGTAATAGATATGTTTCTGGTTCTCCTTCATGCGAGATACATAATCTTTAAGAGAAGACATTTCATCACCAGAGCTGGATGTGTGATAACGGAGGAAATCAGCCAACTTCTTTCTGTTTGTATGATCTTCATGAATACCAAGCTATTGAAAAACAGCAACAGATAGCCACATGAGTTACAGCAAAGAAAAACTTCATTCAGTGCATCACTACGTTAACAATATCAAAGATTAAAAATAGAAATCTTTAAAACTGAACTCACCTTCAAATTCTTTGAAAATTGTTCATAAAATTTCTTGTATTCATCTTTGTTCTCAGCAACTGATTCAAACAACTCAACACATTTCTTTACTAAATGTTTCCTAATCACTTTCAGGATCTTGCTCTGTTGCAGAGTCTCACGAGAAATGTTCAGGGGCAAGTCTTCAGAATCTACAACACCTTTGATGAAGTTCAAGTATTCTGGGATCAAGTCTTCACAGTTGTCCATGATAAATACTCTGCGTACATACAACTTAATGTTGTTCTTTTTCTTCTTATTCTCAAACATATCGAAAGGAGCTCTTTTGGGGACAAATAGCAATGCCCGGAACTCCAGTTGACCCTCAACAGAGAAATGCTGCAAAACACAAAAATAACCAGGATCATTACAGAAATTTTCTTTTTTTAAATCAAAACTTAAAAATCATTCAAAGTGAAGCCATTCGAATAAAAATAATTTTAACCAAATGAATCAACTCACCTTAACAGCAAGATGTTCTTCCCAATCGTTGGTCAACGACTTATAGAATTCCCCATACTCTTCATTTTTAATATCATCAGGGTTCCTACTCCAGATGGGTTTAGTTTTGTTCAATTCTTCATCTTCAAAGTATTTTTCTTTGATGCTCTTCTTTTTCTTGCCTTTTGAGGTCTCTTCATCTTCTACATCTTCAATCTTAATCTTGTCTTCCTGTTAAGGACAATAGAAAATTAAATGTCACACTGATAGAACATTAATAATTAGACACCAATTAGATAATAACTCAACAATAACCAGAAATATTACTTACACCTTCCTCCTCTTTGTCTTCTTTCTTTTCTTCTTCCTCTTCGTCATCAGATACTTCCTTGCTTCGTTCCTTCTCAACAACCAGTTTGATGGGATAACCAATGAACTGACTGTGTTTCTTTACCACCTCTTTGATACGTTTCTCTTCCAGGTATTCAGCCTGGTCTTCCTTCAGGTACAGAGTGATCTTGGTACCACGGCCAAGTTTTTCACTGGTTGAAGTCTTAATGGTGAAAGTACCACCAGCAGACGACTCCCAGGTATGTTGGTCATCATCATTATGTTTAGATTCAACAATCACTTTGTCAGCAACCAAGTAAGCAGAATAGAAACCGACACCAAACTGACCAATCATAGAAATATCAGCACCAGACTGCAGAGCTTCCATGAAAGCTTTAGTACCAGACTTAGCAATGGTACCCAGGTTGTTGACCATATCAGCCTTGGTCATGCCGATACCGGTGTCAATAATGGTCAATGTGTTATCCTCCTTGTTGGGGATGATCTTGATGTATAATTCCTTGCCGCTGTCTAGCTTGGACGGGTCAGTCAAAGACTCGTATCTGATCTTGTCAAGAGCATCAGAAGAGTTGGAAATCAACTCCCTGAGAAAGATTTCTTTGTTGGAATAGAAAGTGTTGATGATCAAGCTCATCAACTGAGCAATTTCAGCCTGGAAGGCGAATACTTCTCCATCAGCAGTTTCAGTTGACATCTGCAACAAATGAATTTACAATGAGTGTAAAAGGGAAGAATCCATCCATGCATTGTAACATTAAGGGGAGGGGGGGCCAATTCTGTCAGCATGCAACAAGTGTAAACTGTTCTCAAATAACACTGGACCGAAACGTCTAACAGGATCGATAACTACCATGTTGCTTCCACAGACAACATTAACCACCATCCCAGTCAACCCACCCCACCCATTAACTGCCATCTATTATCCTTCCTACTACTTGTGCAGTGTTTTTCACACACACACCAGACACCCTTTAACGAATCCAAATATCGTAGTACTACTTTTTATAAGGAACTTCAAAAAAAAATTTTTTTTATCACACATTTAAAAAAAAAAAAAAAAAATGGCTTATATAAATCCATATGAATACGAAAACTACCAAACTGTCTCACAATCCAGAAACAATATTGTCTTCGATGAATGAGAGAGACTGAAAAGATAAAAGTTCTGCCGGACGAGATTCCGCCCCCCCCCCCTTACATTCTCGAAACTACGGTGCGGCGCAGGGGTGTAGGTTGGGGGCTTCTCCCCTCCTCAAAATCGCACGACCTTAATTGCTGTAATCTATTGAAATAGATCAGATTTATCACAGTTTTATGGTTAATGTTTCAGGTTTATGCTCATACCATCGATACCAACGAATGATCTAACTGCAAATACTTTGAAAGTAGGGCAGTAACCAAAATTGAACCTTAATTTAAAGATTTTTTTTATTAAAAATCATGAGACCCACTAAGATAGGAGTGTCCTGGATAGCTTAAAAATTCGGGGGGGGGGGTCACCAAATCGGAACACCCATAAATAAAACCACAATGTTTTTTTTTCTTTTCCTTTGTGGAAAAAAAGCCGGAAAATTTCTAAGACAATTCCTATATAAATTGAAATTTCTTTGTACCCACCCTTCATTAATGAAGTTACAATAGAAATCCTTTATATAACCAGAGGTAATTCCTTTCTCAATGCTTATTGAAGCAAAAAAAAAAAAAAATTCAATATTTGAAAACAAAGACAAAAACGCCGACAAAATGAAAAAAACGTTGAAAGGCAAAAAAAATATGGAAATTCTTGACGGTTAATTTGGAAATTGTGATCTAGTATTTTCTAAAAAAAAGTATGCAATAATTGGAATTTTAAAAAAAGTAAAAAGAATAATTGCGGAATTAATTTTCTTACCTTGAAAATTTTTAATGAATTATGATAGGAATTAGGGTGAGATAAAAAGTTTGAATGACGAGCCAAGCAACAGCGACGCACTCGATTTGAATGAGAGTGTCGCACGAGGGACCAAGCCTTTTATATGGCCTCGTATTGATTCGCCGAGTAAGCTTCTAGATTGTTCTAGAAGCTTCTAGATTGTTCTGGTAGCTTCTAGAAGGATCCATCAATAATTCGCGGAAATTTCATTATAAAGGTTACTGTTTACGGTGATATTTTATTATCTGAAACTATTGAATGAGTTTTTTGCGTTATTTAAGTTTAATCTCAGGGAGATTTTCTAATTCGAATGTGGGAATATTTCGAGCCGAAGAACTGCTCTTCCGGTTTAAACGGAAGTAGATGTATTCTCTCTACCTGCAGCATATGGACTTACTTCTGGTGACCTTTACAAAAATGTCAAATGATGTCATTGAAAGAAGCATGTCGAAAACGAAACTAGTTTCTGATTTCTTTGTTTAATGGTTCGTTTAATTTTTCTCAGAATTTACATATTCAGTCGATAGAGCACACTTCTATAGAAAGAAATAAAGTGAAAGTATCGTTTGCCTTGGAAAGCGTTGAGTTTTTGTTTCATTCTTGTATAAAATCTTCATGTTATATTTCTATATCACACATGCGAATTGATATATATATATTTATATATATCTATATACACTTTATGAAAGGTATTATATAAGGCCCTATCGATAAAAATCAACTCTAGCACTTTATTAGTACTTATTTTAACAACCTTAAAATAAAAGGTTAAGTCGACGCCCCGGTTCGATTTGAACTTTGACAATGGATACAAGCATGTTATAAAGCAAATGTATGTTGGTAATGTGACATGTCGTTCATGCCCTTCTCGAAACTGACCCCATTTTCGTAACCGTAGTTCCACCCACAATGACCTGCTCCGCCTCCATAGCCAAAATTTCCCGCCATATCAAAATTTTTTGGTTATAGGTGTCTTGTATAAATATATGTAATGCCGTCGTATATAGGCATACGTATGTATATATGTAAGAAAGCATAGTTACTGTGCCGGATTTAAGGTCAGCTGGCACCCTATGCGCAGCCCAACAATAGTTCCCCTTGCGATCTCTGTTGAATTGACAGACTTAGCAGCCCTCGGGAATTTCTACGAAGTATTTCTTTTCTTTTTAAAATCCACAACTGGGACTGTGGGTTCGTGCCCAGCCATATGCACCTTCTTTTGTTTAAGCTCGTTCAGGTCAGTGTTACCAGCGTAGTTGTACCGTAGCAGACTAACATTGCCGAAGATAATTTCTGAATAAGAAATAATCGATTAAAATTTCAGCTTCCTTTCAGGCCATATGCCCCACGACAGCCTATATTAAATATAAAGCTCGCTTTAATTTTATTTCTGTAACAATATATATGAAAAGTATTTAATTGTGACTAGAGCAACGAGATGGACGTATTCACTTCTTTTATTCTTTGTATTTTTTAAACTGTTAAATTAGCAAAGAATTATTCTTTCTACCGATTTCGACATGTGGGAATTTTTGAACGAAGATAATCTAATGAAAAAATCTACGAAACGAAATATCCGTCGGCTTCTTCCTATATCGAAAGATACAAAGCAAAAATACTAACAGACATGGATCAATGCCGACTGTTGTCTACTTTATAACTTTATTTATACTTTTAAAAGTTTTATTATCATTATTATTATTATTATTATTACTATTATATTATTGTTTTAATTACGATCACGTAATAACGATTCAAGTCCTCGACATCGAAGTTTCGACATATTTCCTCAAGCGATTCATTTTACTCATGAGTGATTTCGTTGCCCGAGCAGTATCAAACTGCAGATTACAACATTCAATAATAGTTTACAACACAATAAGTTTTTTAACATCAACAGACAAGCCATCGCCGTTCCTGCTTCCCTGCTGGCAGCGAATGCTGCACAGCAAATTGCTTCCCAGTCGCAACCGGGCGAGCAAGCCATTGAGAGGATGTTGTTTTCCTGCGATCAAAGGCATTTCTAACCTCCTTCCTGTCTTTATTATTGTATATGTATATTTAAATATATGTAGGAAACCTAGGAAAACATTATCCAGTATCATCCGTCTTTCCAAAGATGGCAGCATATGATTTAAGGGAATTCGGCTATTATTTCTAGCAAATTGAGCGACCTCATAGAGGCTCTTCTGCTGGATCGGGTTGCGACATGCGGCAATTTCGAGATTTTCAAATTTATCGTACTCGTTACTATATTTCACTATTATTATTAATGTTAATATTTTTGCTGTGTATGTATATATACATATATACATATACACATTTTTTGTGGAGCCTTGTTCATTTGAACCTTAGCAAATCTTTTTTTATTAAAAACAAACTTCTGTACGGTCCAAAGCACGTGCTTATTTCGCTTAATGGTTCACTCCTACGTACATACGTGTATATAGATAGATAGATAGATAGATGTGTGTGTGTATATATATATATATATATATATATATATTACTTATTTCAGTCATTTTGACTGCGGCCATGCTGGAGCACCGCCTTTAATCGAGCAACTCGACCCCGGGACTTATTCTTTGCAAGCCCAGTACTTATTCTATCGGTCTCTTTTCCCGAACCGCTAAGTAACGGGGACGTAAACACACCAGCATCGGTTGTCAAGCAATGCTAGGGGAGAAACACAGACACACAAACACACACACACACACATATATATATATATACGACAGGCTTCTCTCTCTCTCTCTCTCTCTCTATATATATATATATATATATATATATATATATTATTATTATTATTATTATTAATTGGTTATCTCAAGGGCCGAGAGTTTCGTCATTTACGCTAATCGTTGGCTCTTCATAAATACCAATAAACGAAACTCAGGATCCCTGAATCACTCTAACTGCAACTGATTAATAATACACACACACATACGCATATACATTCAATTAAAAGAAGACGAGCTGACCATACCAATCGGTTTTGCACCGGATAATGTGAGTGTGCATGTACGCACGTTAGAATAAAATGTGTCTTAATTGTGGTCTAAATAATTTTGACATTTAAAATATTTATATACAATGCAGGCAGGTACACGTTACTTTATAACAACACTGTCCTATGGAAGAGAAGTTTCGGTCGAGAAAAGACCTGAAGGAAAGCTAAGCAAGAAAAGAAGGTCCTGGTCTATGATGCCCGGTCCCAAACTGAAAGATAAATAGTTACTGGAGATGTATTTCTTCGCTCGTTACTGCTTCTTGTTGTTTAGCTCAATCAAGCCGACATATAATCAAAAACATCTCAAACGTAACCCTTCATTCCGTCCTGTTTTGGCTATGTACAATTAGACTAGGTTATATTCTTTTATTTGTTTAGCATTTTGACTGCGGCCGTGCTGGAGCACTGCCTTTAAGTCGAACAAATCGGTCTCAGGACTTATTCTTTGCAAGCTTAGTACTTATTCTATCGCTAGGTTTCGGGGACGTAAACACACCAGCATCGGTTGTCAAACGATGGTGGGAGACAAACACAGATCCACAAATACATACATACATATATATACATATGTGTGTATATATATATATATTTCTTTACTACCCACAAGGGGCTAAACATAAAGGGGACAAACAAGGACGGACAAACGGATTAAGTCGATTACATCGACCCAGTGCGAAACTGGTACTTTATTTATCGACCCCGAGAGGATGAAAGGCAAAGTCGACCTCGGCGGAATATATATATATATATATATGACTGGCTTCTTTCAGGTTCCGTCTACCGAATCCACTAATAAGGCTTCGGTCGGCCCGAGGTTGTAGTAGAAGTCACGCAGTGAGACTGAACCCGGAACCATGTGGTTGGGAAGCAATCTTCTTGTCACACAGCCACTCCTTCGCCTATATAATACATTCCTTTTTTTTTTTTTTTTTGTAATATGGTAGGACTGAGGGCGATTCGACTGTTCTTTCTAACAGATCGAGCGACCACGTGGAAACTACTTCGTTGGCTTGTTAATGTTATTATGATTACGATAAAGTTTAACAGGTTTAAAACAACCGTTACACTCGTCGCCGACTCGTCCTTTTGAAAACCGTTAGAGGTGATTGCAAAAACATTTGTCTGCAATTTCTAGCTTGCAGTTGGTCATTTCCTTCTGAAGAACGTGGCTATTTAATAATTAGAACTAATGAATAATTAAATTAAGTGGTTCATGTTTTAAACATTAGAACCTTCGCTAGTCTTTTGAAAAATGGATTTCAATAGAGCGGCTGTTATTATAATTATTAGTGTTCTTGTTCTTATTGTTATTATCGAAGATAATTTCATCTGTTATTGTTAACGTTTGATAGCTATCGCATTTGTTGCAGTGGTTGTTGAGGTGGTGGTAACGGTGATGATGGTGATGGTGAAGAAGATGACGACCATGGGTCATGATTTATGATGTTGATATTGATGGTGATGATGATGATGTGGGAGTGGTGGTGGCGGCGGTGATGTTGATGTGAATGATGGTGCTGGAGATGAAATGTGATGATGATGTTCAAATGGTTAATACTGGTGATATTGGTGATAGGGATGCAGGTGAGAATGGTGGTGTTAATGGAGATGGCGTTGGTTGTGGTGATGATAATGGTGATAGTTGTGGTGTTGACGGAGTTGGTGGCAGTGGTTGCGGTAGAGGTTGTGGTTCTGGAAATAGTAGTATGATGAGGACAATGATAGGGATGATGGTGATAGCAGTGACGGTATTAAGGATGATGGTGATGGTACATGATAGTGATGAGGGTAGTGTTAACGGTGGTGACGATGGTAGCTCAGCATCAGACAAGAACGCTTAGCAGCATTTCTTCTGAATCTTTTATGCTTTAAGTTCAAATGCTACTCAGGTCACTTTTTGTCCTTCATCGTCTTGGGGTTAATTATTATTGTGCAAAATGCTTAGCGGCATTTCATACTTTTTTTTTTTTTTGTATTCTGAGTTTAAATTCCACCAAGATCGACTTTGACTTTCATCCTTTGGGTGGACGTGGAGGGGGGTGATAAAAGAAATACCACTTAAACACTGGGGGTCAATGTAATTGATTTCCCCCCTCCCCCGAATTTGCTGGCCTTGTGCCAAAATTTGAAACTGTTATTATTATCATTGAGTGACAGAGAGCAGTGCATGCCATCAAAGTGACACCGGGGTAAAATATACGAAGCTCAGTATACCCATCATGACTACCCGTCTGATAAGGGTACACCAGGCACATGCATCACAACCAGACGTGCTGGACATGGCAATCTCATTTCAAGATTAACAGTGCATGACCTTGCAAGTAGGGCCCAGTTAGAATTTTCTTCTGGTCGAGTAGCCCATCCCGCTCAAAAGGTCCTTGAATAAGGATTGTTTAAGGTTGTTGAACAAACCACCCATGTTTCCAAAGGTGAATTATCCAAACCTTTAAGAATTCCTTTCAACACATGGCTATGATGCTCCCCCACTACTTCTGCTCACGATCAGAAATGCACATATCGTCAACCACTAAGGGACATGGTCAACTGGTTAAGGTCAAACAACTGACAAGCAAATCTGTGGTTTTGAGCAGAATATTTGCTGTAGCCCATCTTTTATACCAATTATTATTATTATTATTATTAGTAGTAGTAGTAGTATTTTCCTTTGCAATGCTCTTGATATGGATAATCCTGTGAGAGAAGACAGCAACCTTGTTGTCAAAGGTCTCACAGGGTCTTTTTTTATTTGGTGAGCTGGCAGAATCGTTAGCATGCAGGACGAAATGCTTAGCAGTATTTCACCCGTCATTACATTCTGTGTTCAAATTCCGCCAAAGTTGACATTTGCCTTTCATCCTTTCGGGGGTCGATAAATTAAATACCAGTGAAACACTGGGATCGATATAATTGACTAGTCCCTTCCCTCCAAATTTCTGACCTTGTATCCATACTAGAAAGAATTATTGCTATTATTATTATTAAGGCAGCAAGCTGGCAGAATTGTTACCACACCAGAAAGAAATGCTTAGCAGCATTTTGTCTGTCTTCACATTCTGAGTTCAAATTCTACCGAGTCTGATTTTGCCTTTCATCCTTTCGGGGTCAATAATGCCGTGGTTGATATAACTGACTTATCCCTTCCCCCAAAATTACTGGCCTTGTGCCAAAATTATTATTATTATTGAGTGAGGGAGCAGTGCATGCCATCAAAGTGACACTGGGGTACAAATATACGAAGCCCAATATACCCATCATGACTACCTGTCTGATAAGGGTACACCAGGCACATGCATCACAACCATATGCACACGACATGGTGATCTCATATCAAGATAAACAGCGCATGACTTTGCAGGTGGGGCCTAGTTAGAATTTTCTTCTGGTCGAGTAACCCATCC
Source organism: Octopus sinensis (assembly GCF_006345805.1). NCBI lineage: Eukaryota > Metazoa > Mollusca > Cephalopoda > Octopoda > Octopodidae > Octopus > Octopus sinensis. Next base: position 9,776,961 of record NC_043021.1, read on the forward strand.
CACTCAAACGGTCCCTGAATAAGGATAGTTTAAGGATGTTGAACGAACCACCCACGTTTCCAAAGGTTAATTATCCAAACCTCCAAGAATCCCTCTCAACACATGGCTATGATGCTCCCCCACAACTTCTGCTCATGATCAGAGATGCACATATCATCAGCCAGTAAGGGACATGCTCAACTGGTTAAGGTCAAACAACTGACAAGCAAATCTGTGGTTTTGAGCAAAATGTTTGCTGTAACCATCTTTTATACCAATACAAAACAATGTACATGATAACACTTGCAATCAGTTAAGATCAGAAGCCATGAGAGCCACTGTCTGGTACTGCATCAGAGCATTTATTATTATCATTATTATTATTAACAATAATTTTAGAAGTAATATGAACAATTTGTTTTAGTGATCATTAATTAATTGATGAAAGAGATTATATTCCCCAACATAGCCTACACCATCATCATCTAACCCTCAGCTATTATGAAATATTTGCACAACTTGCTCACCATGGACACTATTTCGACTAAAAGACTAGAATAGAAAAATAGAAAAAAAGAAAGACCAATATTGCTATTAATTTATCAACATTGCAGCCATGTTGCTTGTATTCTGACTTGATGGTGGAGTGTATGGACTAGAGTTTAATATTTTCCTGTGTAGCAAACATGATGTGAATGGAATTATTTTAGAAAAAGAACGAACGCTTAATGTTTTACAACATATTTGTGAGAAAGGCATGAATGTCACATTATGCTATTTAAATTCCTTTTTTTCTCCCTTTACATGTCAGGACAAATCAAAAATGATCTCTTTTTTTTTCTTTTATTCATTTATTTGCTTTAGTCATTTGACTGCGGCCATGCTGGAGCACCGCCTTTAGTCGAGCAAATCGACCCCAAGACTTATTCTTTGTAAGCCTAGTACTTATTCTATTGGTCTCTCTTGCCAAACCACTAAGTGATGGGGACATAAACACACTAGCATCGGTTATAAAGCAATGTTGGGGGCACAAACACACATGTATATGTATGTATATATGTGTGTGTATACGGTGGGCTTCTTTCAGTTTCCATCTACCAAATCCAATCACAAGGCTTTGGTCGGCCTGAGGGTATAGTAGAAGACACTTACCCAAGTATATGTGTGTTTGTCGCTTGACAACCGATGCTGGTGTGTTTACGTCCCCGTAACTTAGCAGCTCAGCAAAAGAGACTGATAGAATAAGTACTAGGCTTACAAAGAATAAGTCTTGGGATCGATTTGCTCGACTAAAGGTGGTGCTCCAGCATGGCCACAGTCAACAGACTGAAACAAGTAAGAGAGAATATATATATATATGATGATGATGATGATGATGATACACACACATATATATATTGTTCAAGTTGGATTTAGAATCCTGGTAGTAAATATGACCCTTTTAAGAGCCTCCAAGACAATGTCTCTGTAATATTAAATATGTTAGTGAATGAAGTAAACTTGATAGACCAATCTCTATATAAAACACTTTTGCTGGCAGCCAGTTCGAATATTGAACGAAGTGTGTTAACAGTATTCTGTCCTTTTGGCATACTGTACACCAGTAATTTAATTTTTGAATTAGCTGCCAAGAAACTATTATTTATGCAAATTTGTCTCCCCAGTTTATTGCAGTGCACAATGTTTCACAGTTGAAAAACACTAACAAAACAGGTTTGAAACATTGCTTTTTCTGTCCACATAAATATTGAATATGCATGCGTATTGTTTAGGTGTGTCCTTGACTACAACAATCAATAGATATGTACTATATACATATATATATATATATATATATATATATATATATATATATATTGTTGCTATTATTTAAGTTGTCATTTGGCCAAATGCATTTTTTTTTTTCCAATATTTATTTTTGCTTGCAATAGCCAGTTCTTTTGGTCAAACTATTGTATCTCCAGCTGCTTCAGATGCCAAGCTATCAAAAAATTGTGAAAGTGTAGTACAATGGTTTTGCTATGGAATGGTGAAACTATTTTTTCGTTTTCTGAAAAAGCAAAATTTTGGACTTACGACACTTTTGCATAATAGCAATGATACACACACACACACACACACACACACATATATACATATACGAGCAAAACGTGAGAAGGTGAAATTCACATGCAAAATATATTGCATCGTGCCATAAATAATGCAGTTTTTTCAATTGCATGAACTAAAAGTTGGAGGAGAACAGGATAAACTACCTGCATCAACTTGCTATAAAAGATGGTAGTAATTTTACCTTGTGTTTATTCTTAGTGTTGGTTTTGAAGAGTGCAGTTCGATTTTAATAGTTATTTTTTCAAACCTATAATGGAAGTGACAAAGGAGCACCTACCACCACTACCAACTACCACCTGTGTCATCTCTTGTGAAAGGTAGGAGAGTCCAGTTTGCTGGACATTGTTGTAGAGCTGAAAAAGAGGTAATTTCTACTCTTCTCCTCTGGAAGCCATCTACTCGCAATACCAGAGGGCACACACTCTCCTACCCTGATGTAATCTCCAGGGATACAGGCATCCAGCAACAGGACCTCCGTAATGCCACGATGGACCGTGAAGTCTGGCGTAGCATGGTAAATTCCATTGTCTCGACCACGGTCGAACAATGATGATGATGATATTTTACGTGCGAGGAATGTTAATGCAGTATATGGGGATCGAATAATAAGTGTAAACCAGTGTCAATGGTGGTTCCAGAAATTTCCAGCCGGAAACAACAGCCTAGAAGTCGAGCCTCATCCTAGAAGATCTGTAGAGCTCAACAAGGTTGTCCTGCAAATCCTAGGGGAACAAAATCATATTGTAACTGTTGAGGAATTAGCAGAGAATCTTGGATTTGGTCATTCAACCATTCATCAACACCTGCGTGGCATCAGATAGGTCAGCAAATTGGGTCGTTGGGTTCCTCACAAACTTTCCAAGTCTAATTGTGTGCAGAGAGTGTTTGTGCGCTCTTCTTTGCTGTCACATCTCACAAATGAACCTTTTTGGGACCGAATAGTGACCAGTGGCAAGAAAGGATCTTTAGTCGAACAAATTGACCCCAGGACTATTTTTTAAAGCCTAGTACTTATTGTATTGGTTTCTTTTGGTGAACCGCTAAGTTATGAGGATGTAAACACACCAGCACTGGTTGTCAAGTGGTGGTGGGGGACACACTGAGACACAAAGACACATAAATACACACACACACACACATATGGTGGGGTTTTTTTCAGTTTCCAACTACCAAATGCACTTCTATTTTTCACGTGCTGCTGGCAGAAGTGCCAGTAAGGTGCAGTTAATGGTAAATGTCAATAATATGGTGTAGAGTTGTTAATCTGGAGCAGGGATTCCCAAAATGTGCTCTGCTAAACCCCAGGCTTCCATGAAAGTTTTTAAAGGATTCTGTAGCTAAACGTTTGGGAACCACTGATCTAGTAATCAACTAAATGCTTTTAGGCTTACCAAAGTCATGCCTTTGTACGAATTCATACAGTGGTGTTTGCTGCTGTTTGTCAATAGAGCTGTCTGTGAAACATCTTTCTCACCATGAAAACAGATGAGCATATGACACGTGTGTTTATAGTATTTGGAGATGAGAAAAATATAAAGGTCTCATGGGAACCACTGATCTAACAATTAATTGAATGTTTTTAGGCTTATCAAAGTCATGTTTTTGTTCGAATTTAGACAGTGACGTCTGCCAGTGTTCACCAATAGTGCTGTCCATGAAACACGTTTCTAATTATGTAAACAAGTGTATGACGTAAGTGTTTATTGTGCTTCAAGATGTATGCAGGCTTGCAGCATATCCTGTGCATACATTTTAGTAATGGTAATGTAGCATCTATCAACAGATGTGTAGTGCTTTAAACTATATAAGAACCAGGCATTCCATTATAAGCATCAAGCATTCTCCCTATAGAGAAGGCTACAGTAAAGTAGTCACACAATTTTGTAACTGTTATTTCTATGTACAGGATAATACAGTACCCTGACCCACAAACGTTGTCCCGTGTTTGTGAAATACTAGGGTTAACTTTTATACAGGGTCTATGGAAAATTCTCAATTTTTTGGCCCAAAATAGGGGTTGACTTTTACATGAGATCGACTATTACTCAAGTGTTTATATATATATATATATATATATATATATATATATTTATCATCATCATCATCAATTAACGTCCGTTTTCCATGCTAGCATGGGTTGAACGGTTTGACCGTGGTCTGGGAAGACAAGAGGCTGCACCAGGCTCCAGTCTGATCTCGCAGTGCTTCTACAGCTGGATGCCCTTCCTAACGCCAACCACTCCATGAGTGTAGTGGGTGCTTTTTACGTGCTATATATATATATATAGCATATTCTTTTATTCTTTCGGTTATTTGACTGCAGCCATGCTGGAGCACCACCTTAAAGGGAATTAGTCAATGAAATCAACCCCAGGACTTATTCTTTGTCAGCCTAGTACTTATTCTATTGGTCTCTTTTGCCAACCTACTAAGTTACAGAGATGTAAACACACCAGCATAGGTTGTTAAGCTATGGCTAGGGGGACAAACACATATACAAACATACATACACATATATATATATATATATATATATATATACGACAGGCTTCTTTCAGCTTTCGTCTACCAAATCCACGCACAAGGCTTTGGTTAGCGCAAGGCTATGGTAGAAGATACTTGCCCAAAATGCCATGCAATGAAACTGAACCTGGAACCATGTGGTTGGGAAGCAAGTTTCTTACCACACAGCCACGTCTGCACCTATATATATATATACACATATAAATAAAAATAAATGGGCCTGGTTTCAATGGCGTATGTGTTTCCCAGCTGGACGGGACACCAGTCCATCATAGTGTTACTCATTTTTGCCAGCTGAGTGGACTGGAGCAACGTGAAATGAAGTGTTTTGCTCAAGAACACAACGCGTCGCCCGGTCCAGGAATCGAAACCACAATCTTACAATCATGATGCTGACACTCTAACCACTAAGCCAGGCACCTCCACTATATATACATATATACATATTTAAAATATATATGCACTGTAAAGTTCAACACAACCAAAATTTTGAGCTAAGTAGTACAGCCCACATCTCACTCCTGGTTAGGGTTGATGGTGGTGGCGGTGGGGTAACATGAAACCACCAGATGACTACTGTATGGAATATGAACTACATAACAGTGTTAACGAAATACAGATAATATATTTGGTATTTTCTGCTTTATAAAACACGTGTTTTGGCTTTTCAACTGATAGGATTACGCACAGTCGTTTGTTGAAAACTATACAATCTTATCAAAATATCTCTTGAGTGTTTAGAAGAAAATACCATAACCAACTTGGCCTTTTGTCCTTTTGAGCTTAATAGATTAAGTAGCAGTGATTGAAACATTGGTGTCGATGTAATTGACTAACCCCTCCCACCTAATTTCAGGCTTTGTACTTATAATAGTGAGGATTGGCTCTGTTTTTTTCCCATCTGTATCACTAAACTTATGTATGTACCTAGGCAGGTTGATAGGTAAAGAGGAGAGGAAGAGACTCTCATTGTGTGTGTGTGTGTGTGTTTAACACAAAAACATGCAGGAACATGTTGAAAACATCTTTAATTTTATTTATTACTCTTTATTCTTTTACTCTTTTACATGTTTCAGTCATATGACTGCGGCCATGCTGGAGCACCGCCTTTAGTCGAGCAACTCGACCCCGGGACTTATTCTTTGTAAGCCCAGTACTTATTCTATCGGTCTCTTTTACCGAACCGCTAAGTGACGGGGACGTAAACACACCAGCATCGGTTGTCAAGCAATGCTAGGGGGACAAACACAGACACACAAACATATTCACACACTTATATATATATATATATACATATATACGACAGGCTTCTTTCAGTTTCCGTCTACCAAATCCACTCACAAGGCATTGGTCGGCCCGGGGCTATAGCAGAAGACACTTGCCCAAGATGCCATGCAGTGGGACTGAACCCGGAACCATGTGGTTGGTTAGCAAGCTACTTACCACACAGCCACTCCTGATCTATTGTTATCATTGATCTTTTTTTTTTTGTTTCAGTCATTAGACTGCAGCCATGCTGGGGCACTGCCTTGAAGAATCTCTTAGTTGAATGCATTGGCCCTAATACTTAATTTATTATTGCTACGTTCTGAGTTCAAATTCCGCCGAGGTCGACTTTGCCTGTCATCCTTTCGGGGTCGATTAAATAAGTACCAGTTATGCACTGGGGTCGATATAATCGACCTAATCCCTTTGTCTGTTCTTGTTTGTCCCCTCTGTGTATAGCCCCTTGTGGGCAGTAAAGAAATTATTATTATTATTATTATTATTTTGCTAGGTTGCAGGGACGTAAATACACCAGCACCGGTTGTCAAGCAGTGGTGATCATTTATCTTTCACTTATTTCTGTCATTGCACTGCGGCCATCCTGGGATACCGTCTTGAAGAATTTCTAATCAAATGAATTGATCCTAGTACTTAATTTTATTAAAAAAAAAATTTTTTGCTAAGTTGCGGGGACGTAAACACACCAACACCGGTTGTCAAGCAGTAGCGGGGGACAAACACAGACACGAAGGCATACACATAGAAGGACTTCTTCCAGTTTCCGTCTATCAAAATCCATTTACAAGGCTTTGGTCGGTTCGAGGCCATAGTAGAAGACACTTGCCGAAGGTGCTATGCAGTGGGAGTGAACCCGGGAACCGTATTGTTGAGTAGCAAGCTTCTTACCACACAGCCACACTAAAATATTTCATGCCAAAATATTTGCCCCTTGTTATTTAGGATTTGCCCCTTCTTTATTTACATTCAAAACAAAATCAACTGAAATGAAAAACCGGACTGACCGAGTGTTTTCTAAAATTCACCGCTGCCTTTGTTTAACCACAGGTCAGCACCGATCCAGCAGCTGGACCAATTGTAAAAGACATTCTTGACGTGACTGTCCTATATTTTGTTAATACAAAGTATATTCAAGGAGGCACCTCGCTTCTTTGTTTAAGATAACAGGGTGTAAATTTGAAGATCTGCTGCTATTTCTGCTGTAGATAAAAAAAAAAAACCCTGTTGATTGTTGTTATTTTGTCCCTAGTCAATTTTATGATCAAAAGAATCCCATCATATAAAGAAATGTATCTTCTTTGTCGAGTTCACTGGATGGTAGTGAAAAATTTGGTAGAAAAGGATCGTGACATGAAAGCGTCTTTTTTGACACCACCTTGCCTTCCACTAGCAATGTGTCCTTTTTTTTTATTTTTCTAATTCTTAACACGGTAGGATATGATTTGAGGAATAGATGGTTGTTATTTCTAACAGATAGAGCCACCACATAGAAGCAACTCCTTTCCTCTATCGGCTTTTAACACACATACTTCTGCATAACACGCCCTGTTTCGGCGAACGTGGAAGCCGCATATGTGGTTGCTCAACTTGCTAAAAATAGCAGCCATATTCCCTGCTGTCTAAGAAACAATACCAAAGACAAATCGGACAACGTAGTCCCAAATACCTTTAGCAAGACAGTGTGGTCATAACTGGAATATCTTTGATCATAGGCCTGCTCTATTAGTTCTGACCTGGGTCTGTACAACACTCGTTTTTTCTAGAATTTCGACAACATTTTTATTGTGAAGAAGCAGTAAAAGTTAGTCACTGCTACTGCTGCTGCTACTACTACTACTACTACTACTTGAGCTAACAAGGCGAGCCCCTATATGGTTGCTCCATCGGGTAGGTATACCCTACTGTATTATAAAAATAAAGGGCACGTAGAATGATGCGGTCGTGGGATCCTTGCACACAGTAAAACAAAGAAGAGATGGTGCTGCCAACTGGAATGCCTTTGATGATGCCTGTTTAACCATGGTTGACCTGGGGCTAAACAACCACTGCTACTACTGTGATTTTTCGATGTACCCCGGACAGCATTAAAAAAATTCTTCAAATACGTACTCTCTTAATTAAAGGGAAATTACATTAAATAATTTTTCGTTTTTGGATTTGGTTTGCAAGATTCTTTATATGAGTTCGTGTGTTGAAGCATATTCTGTTGTGTCTGGGGAGAGTCATTTTCTTTTTGGGCCTTATAATGTAACACACTCACCGGTAAAATTTCCACTTATTTCTTATTTTTATTTTCCTAAAATTTTCGTTGCGTCTTGCAACCTTTTCAATTGTCAAAAGGTTGCAAGACGCAACGAAAATTTTACCGGTGAATGTGTTACATTATAAGGCACAAAAAGAAAATTACTTTCCCCAGACATAACAGTACATTAAATAATGTAATCCTAGATGCACTATCTCTGAATAAAACAAGATGATGACGACTCTAATACCCCTTGATCACAGGTCTATTGGATCATGACGGACTTGAAAAAAGATACATTAATGTAATCTAGAAGCGCTGTCGGAATAAAAGATGGTATGATCACAGGTGTTAAATCTTTGATCTGGAGTCAAACAACAAATAACAATACACTTGATTCATTGTAGTCCTGGATACACTGTCTAAATAAAAGATATTAATATAAGGTCGTCGTTAGAATGTGTCTGATCATGTCTGCTACAATAACGTGGTTACCAACCTCTATCCCTTTCGACGCAACGAAACCCCAACGTAAAAGCTGTTTTCTATTTTAGTAACAGGTCGAAACGAATTCTTAGGTTCTGCTTGTATTCTATTTCATGCTGAATTTGTGTAATACTTATACTCGGCATCGGGTAACACCCACTTAGTCATATCATATGTACTCGTGTTGCTGGTACGATGTTGATTTCGTTTTAACTTTTTCTTTCGTTCCTAAGGGCTGCTAATTAGAAGAGTTGTTACTGCGCTCGCAGAGGCTAGCGTTAACTTTTTGACAAGGAAGTATATGCTTTGTACCACATGTGATATGTAGGACATATTTCCCTGGTATCCATACATACACATTATACACATTTTTTTCGACTACTGGAGTAACTCGAGACTTAGGAACGGAAAGTTTTATATTATCCAGAAAGAATGAAATAGGTGTTATCTATAAGTTTGAAAAACAAGCACGAACGTTTAGGACAAACTTATTAAAAATTCTTTGGAGAAGTATAAGGTTAGATTCATCGATAAATAAAGTATTAGAAGGTAGGATTGCTGGAACACACCGGACTGTCATGTATTGTTGGTTCTGTGATATATACCATTTGAATTTAAATGCCACTCCTGTTACAAGTGAAGAAAAGAAACAGTGGTACTTCCGTCAGTGGCTATATGCAGTGTAAAAATTATAAATTGAAGTTATTTCGAAATTTATATTTTTAGTAGGAGAGTGTGTGCGCAGTTATCTTCGGGACTTGGAGATAGAACAGTGGATCAGAGTATTTCCATTAATTGATTTACAAGTGAGCAGAGGTGTGAATGTGAATCAACAGCCGATTTTTCTCCAGAGCGTAGGGATATTGTTTGAGGAAATGGGGGATAGGCTGGGGGTTATAAATAATCGAATCGACCCAGCGTATTGATGGTATTTGATCAATATCCAAGGAGTGGAAAGCGAAGTCGGCGAGTTTGTGATCCAAACAAAAGTCGGTGTAACGACGTTCAAATATCTGGTTTCATTTGTTCACCATCCTAATGACTTCCTATTTCCATCCATATTCGTTTGCTTTCCCACACGTGTAAGCGCTTCACCCCCGTATTTTAGGAAGAGGAGAAAAATTTTGATGCACATGCCCCTCCTAATATTGATTTCAAGTTTTGGTACAAGGCCAGCAATTCTGGGGAAGGGGTAAGTCGGCTACGTCGGCCTCAGTGTTCAACTGGTACTTATTTTATTGACCCCGGCGTATTTTGAATTCAGACCGTAAAAACGGACGAAATGTCGCTAAACATTTTGCCCGACGTGTTAAGGATCCTGTCACCACCTTAATGCCCCCTCCTAATATTGACTTCAAATTTTGGCACAAGGCCAGCAATTTTAGGGAGTGAATAATACCCCACCTAGTATTAACAACCCATATGGAATGTTGGCGTTACTGTACAGCATAGGGGCCCTCTACATCTACGTAGATATGCTAAAAATAGCAGCCAAATGTCATTCAACTTATGTTTAACCGTCTTTAAAAGCCAGGCAAATTGGATGACGTGGCCATACCTATGCACTGACAATGTGTTTCGAACTGTCGTTGCTGGAACGCTTTTGACCAGAGCTTTTCTCCATTAGGGTTGACTTCGGACTAAAGAACAACTGTAGACCCCATTTCATAATTTATTTACCTTTCATTATTAAATGATTACATTCTTTTACTGGTTCCTTATTAAATGATAATATTAAAAATAAACTTAATCAGTATTTAATAATAAAACTGAAAAAAAAAAAAAAATTACGGAGATTGAAACCAATCATTTAGGGACGGTGGGTTGGCAGATTCGTTAGTATCCAACAAAATACCTTGAAGTATTTCGTTACGGCCCCTCTAACGTTCTGAGTTCAAATCCAGTCGTGGACATCATTGCGTTATTCATTGTTTTCTGCTTCAGGGATTGATAACTTAAGATTTTAGCCAAATACTGGTGCTGATTTGATATTTCTACCGGCAGTATTTGTTCAAACTTTCATAGTTTAAAATCCCGAAAAGGCCAATGTCGTTTTCATTCTGCACATATTACATTATTTAGCATATAATCCCTTAATTTACGTATCAAAATTCATGTCATTGATACATTTCACTTTTTTCCTCGTGTTATTATTTTATAATTACAATGGTATCGTCCACATAAATAAATAATTAGAAATTAACATAATGGCGGGAAATAGCACACACCATCACAAAATTGTCGGTAAATTTACTACGCAGTTATTTCATATCACAATTTGAAATATACTTACGAGTTCTTTCAATTCACTTTTTTATTATTAAACACTTTCGTCTTTCTTTAAATCATAATTAGACCTCAGTTTTTGAGTTTTCGTCTCGGAAGTGACTCCGAAGTTAACTTATTGTAGTTGATTTCTTCCCTTCTTGGAATGGTCCACCTGAAGAGGTCAAGGAGTGTTTTATATCGTGGCCCAACCAATCCTTACCCCCAAAACTTTGTGAACACAAGGAAATTATTTCTATAAGCAATCTAGATGTGAATAGAATTATAAAAAGAAAACAACGCTTAAATTATTGTCGCTGTGTACCTAATAAACAGGTTTTTTTTTCTTTTAATAATTTAAACTTTAGTATTAAATTTATCTTCAACGCTAATAATAGGGACAAACAAAATTGAGGTGTAATTATGCTTCAAAGAATAACAAAGGCCTTCATTCATAACAGAGAAATAAGTCGTTACGCACATGCAAAGAATATTCGAAATGTATATTTCTTTACTACCTACAAGGGGCTAAACATAGCGGGGACAAACAAGGACAGACAAAGGGATTGAGTCGATTACATCGACCCCCAGAGCGAATCTGGTACTTTATTTATCGAACCCCGAGAGGATGAAAGGCAAAGTCGACCTCGGCGGAATTTGAACTCAGAACATAGCGGCAGACGAAATACCTATTTCTTTACTACCCACAAGGGGCTAAACATAGAAGGGACAAACAAGGACAGACAAACGGATTAAGTTGATTATATCGACCCCGAGAGGATGAAAGGCAAAGTCGACCTCGGCGGAATTTGAACTCAGAACGTAAAAGATATGAAACAGCTGCCGGCAACTTCCTGTTGTGCGGGTTGCCCATTTCCCGCCATTATTTCTTTTACCGTAGTGCTGTGTAATTACGAAATAATTACTTCTGCTGTAGGCATAATAAGGCCTGACATTTTGAGGAAGGGTGCCAGTCGATTACATCGTTCCCAGTGCTCAGCTGGTACTTATTTTATCGACCCCGAAAGGATGAAAGGCAAAGTTGGCCGTGGTGGCATTTGAATTCAGAGGGTAAAGCCGGGAAAAAATGCCGCTGAAAGGAAAGGATCCTGTGACTGATGTGGGCGAATGACACTGATTAATATAAAGGAGTGTTGTACAGAATGAATGAGTTTTTTTAAAATTAAATCTTTAATATTAAACATTTGTTTTAATTTAATTACAATGTTAATAACAATGAATAATTAAATAACTAAGTCAACTTATATTTTAAAGAACAACGAAAGTATATGTTCTATAACGAAAGTGAAATACATGACTTAACACGTAATTCGAAGTGCCTTCGGACGGACATATTAAACAGCTGTGTGACCTACATTTGCCGGCAACTTACTACCTGTTGGACGGCATGCTCTATTTCCCGCCATTATGTTAATTTCTACTTCTTTTTGGTTCGCATGTATTTATGTAAGGTGCGGTGTAGCCGAATGGCTAAGAAGTTCGTTTCGTTACACACATAGTTCCGGGTCCGATCCCACGGCGGGACAACAATGGCAGAAACTACTCTTTTATTTATTTATTTCAGTCACTGGACCGTGACCATACCGGAGCACTGCCTTGAAGGCTTCAGTCGAACAAATTGACCCCAGTACTTTATTCTATCAGCCGCTTTTTTGCCTAACCGCTTAGTTAAGGGACATAAACAAACCAAGACCGGTTATCAAGGAGTGATGGTAGACAAATGCAAGCATAAAGAACACGCATATCTGGCTGTGTGGTAAGTAGTTTGTTTACCAACCACATGGTTCCGGGTTCAGTCCCACTGCGTGGCACCTTGGGCAAGTGTCTTCTACTATAGCCTCGGGCCGACCAAAGCCTTGTGAATGGATTTGGTAGACGGAAACTGAAAGAAGCCCGTCGTATATATGTATATATATGTATGTTTGTGTGTCTGTGTTTGTCCCCCTAGCATTGCTTGACAACCGATGCTGGTGTGTTTATGTCCCCCGTCACTTAGTGGTTCGGCAAAAGAAACCGATAGAATAAGTACTGGGCTTACAAAGAATAAGTCCCGGTGTCGATTTGCTCGATTAAAGGCGGTGCTCCAGCATGGCCGCAGTCAAAATGACTGAAACAAGTAAAAAAAAAGAAAGAAAACAAAAGAATGTACATACATACATACGTACATACACACATGCATACAACAAAAATGATCAAGAACTTCTGATCTAAACATTTTAGAGGTATAATGGCTGTGAGGCTAATATGCTGGACCACTGAACTGTATGTTCATGATAAAACCTCAATGCCCTGTAGTCTACTGAGCAAGGTACATAACTCCGATTGCTCCTTGGCTTGATCATCAGAAATCTTCTCATCTAGTTATTACAACCATCACTTTAACACTGCAATACTTAATCTGGAGGAAATTTTGATACTGTGGGAAATACTTTGGGGATTCCAGTAGGGAAATAGCTTTTTGAGGTTGAAGAATTCTTTATCATTATATGTGAGCTGGTTCAAATTCCACTGAGGTTGACTTAGCCTTACATCCTTTTTGGGGTCAATAAAATGAGTACTGGTTGAGAACTAGGGACAATACAATTAACTTATTCCTCTCCCAAGATCTCAAGCCTTGTGCCTATTGCAGAAAGGGTTATCATATGCATGGTTTTTGCTCAGATTTATATTCCATAATCTTGATGCAGCACGGAATTTTGTCAGTGAACAGGTCATTGTCTCAAAGCGACGAAAATATTTTGTCAAATTAAATTTAAACGTTGAAGTGAATCTAACGGTTTTGTGTGTTTCTTAAATGGCTTATAAACACCTTCCATGCTGCAATTGTTTTTGTTCCAGCACACGATCTCAGATCAGGTCACTTGCTATGCAAGTACATCTATGATTTTAAGGTTGTTAATGTTAAATTAATATCAAATTCTGCTGAGGCCCACTTTGCAGGTAAGGCCTCTTTTGTGTAAAAATATCATACACTTTATATATATATATATTCATAAATAAGGGTGAAAAATTAGATATTAATTTAACAACTTCGGTGGCTATACCAGAATAAGGAGCTATTTTTAGCACTAGAGTTAACCACTTAACGGTAACTCTCTTATATTTATGTATATATATATATATATATATGTATGACAAGCTCCTTTCAGTTTCTGTCTACTAAATCCACACACAAGACTTTGGTTGACCTGAGGATATAGTAGATGACTCTTGCCCAAGGTACCACACAGTGGGACTCAACCTGGAACCATGTGGTTGGTAAGCAATTTACTTACCACACAGCCACACCTGCACCTATATATCTAAAGTTAATTCAAATAAACAAACAATTAAAAAAAAAAGGTAAAAAATGAACATGAGGACATGCACAGGAAATATATTAATTTGATGCTGGGTGAAGGGAGAGAGTTATTGGAAATGTTTCGCGCATAGCTCTTTGTCGGAAACAGGAAAGTCCAATGAGAAGGAAGGAAAAATCACCAACAGTCCACATGCAGTTACATTTCTGAAGTGACCGGAAGTGGAAGGAGAAAGAGAAAGTGGCTTCTGGGACAGGAGAGCGTGAAGATGATCGGTATGTGTGTGGTAGCATATGTATGGTAGCATGTGAGTATGTGGTAGTGTGGTAGGCGGCGAGCTAGCAGAAACATTAGCATGCCAGGCGAAATGCTTAGCGGTATTTCGTCTGCGTTACGTTGTGAGTTCAAATTCCGCCGAGGTCGACTTTGCTTTTCATCCTTTCGGGGTCGATAAATTAAGTACCAGTTACGCACTGGGGTCGATGTAATCGACTTAATACCTATGTCTGTCCTTGTTTGTCCCCTCTATGTTTAGCCTTTTGTGGGTAATAAAGAAATAGGTAGTGTGGTAGTGTGTATGCATGTGGTAGTAACTGTATGTGTGGTAGCACGTGTGTGCATGTATATGCCACTCTGAGAGGACAATCAAAATCAGCAAGTATAATGAAAGGTATGTGAATGGGTGGGTGTGGTTGTGTGTATAGATGGAGTGAGCAGTAGTCTGGATGGTGTGTGAATGGATGGGTGTGGCTGTATGCGTGTGCACGCATGTGGGTATGAAACTTGAAATTTGAAAAAAATATGTGCTATGAGTCAATATGTATATGTGCACACCTACCAAATTTTCCCCATTTTTTCTTCCTCAACCCTTTCTTTTGGTGAGCAAATGCTTGAAACATCAAAGACTTTTCCATTCTTCCCAAGTGTCGAACTAACACGCCTGTTTGTTGCTCCCTGACTTGTCCTCGTCTTTTGTTTTCTGTAAACTTTACATATTTATATATGTCTATATAAATATATATTCTTTTACTTGTTCCAGTCATATGACTGTGGCCATGCTGGAGCATCACCTTAAAGGGTTTTTTAATTGGAGAACAGGTGAAGCATGCCTGAAAAATGAACATGACAACCTCCGTCTTCTTTTCAAGCACTGAATAATAACAACTCTCCTCCCCAAGCCTCACCTCATATTCTTTTCCCAGTTTTCAGAGGTGGCACTGTCAATGTAGGCACACTGAAAAGTAGGTCTAGTGAGATTGTAGAGATGCTTAAAAGGAGATGGGTTGATGTATGCTGCACACAAGAGTTAAGATGGAGAGGAGCTTCAGCAAGGGTCCTCACAGGCAAGGTACATAGGTATAAAGTCTTCTGGCAAGATAACATGGATGGCCCTATACAGAGATGCTGTTAGTAGTGTTAGGATTGGAAATGAGTATAGTGAAGAATTCCAGGTAGAAGTAGGGCACCACCAAGAAACAGCCCTCAGCCCCCTCTTATGCACCATAGCCCTGCAGACAATAACAGAGGAATTCAAGACAGGTTGCTTCTGGGTGTTCCTCTATGCTGATGACCTGGCCCCCATAGCAGAATCACTACCAGAACTAGAGAAGAATCTTCAAATGTCGAAGCAAGGTTTAGAATTGAAGGGTCTTAGAGTCAATGTTGCAAAGAACAAAGTTCTGGTAAGTAGGAAGGCAAACACATCACACACCACTTCAGGTAAGTGGCCCTACTCAATCTGTAGAAAGGGTATAGGTAGAAACTCCATAAGATGTGCCCAGTGTAATCTATGGACACATAAGAGGTGCAGCAACATCAAAGGAAGATTAACCAGCAAGATAGCTTTCACATGCAGCAGATGCACAGGGGCAATAAACTCCACAGATGCTCAGAAAACAGATTCCATCTCATGCCAGGGGGAGAAACTAGAAGTAGTTGATAGTTTCTGCTAACCTAGGTGACCAAGTCTGTAGTGGGGGTGGGTGGATGCCCAGAAACTGTTACCACTAGAATAAAAATAGCCTGGGCAAAGTTCAGAAAGCTTCAACCCCTACTGGTGACAAAGGGCCTCTTGCTCAGAGTGACCAGCTTCCGTGCCGGTGGCACGCAAAAAGCACCATCTGATCGTGGTCGATGCCAACTCCTCTGGCCCCTGTGCTGATGGCACGTAAAAAGTACCCACTACACTCACAGAGCGGTTGGCATTAGGAAGGGCATCCAGCTGTAGAAACACTGCCAGATCAGATTGGGGCCTGGTATAGCCTCCTGGCTTCCCAGACCCCAGTTGAACCGTCCAACCCATGCTAGCATGGAAAACGGACGTTAAACGATGATGATGATGACTCCAAGAATTATTCTTTGTAAGCCTAATACTTACTTTATTGATATCTTTTGCCCAACTGCTAAGTTATGGGGACATAAATATGCCAACATCGGTTGTCAAGTGATGGCAGGAGACAAACATAAAGACACACACATAAATATCATTGATAGTAGTTGAATAATATGCTTAAGGCTGCAATTTACTCTCACACAGCATCTTTCAGAGTTTGTCACAAATTCAGTTCTTAACCAAATTGAAAACTTTTAACATGTTTGAAGAAGACTGGCCCCTAGCTATATTTTGGCATAAAGAATTGAGATTTGATTGAGTAGAAAAAAGTTTACATAAAAATTTGTAGCAATGTTATAGGAGAGTAAGTGACACCACCTATCAAGTTTAGATCTAAATAACTTTTTTATTTTAGAAGCAAAATATATTTATCTTAGCTTCACTGATAGAAGAAAGCATGAAAATTTTCATAGTTTTGGTCCCATGCAACGAAAATTTGTAAAGAAAAAGTTGTGAGGTAAAATATCATGAAAAAATATAAGGCAAAAAATTGGATTCAAGCATAATTAACTTTTTAATTTTAAAAACAAACTATATTTTAATTAAGCTTAAGTAACAGAGCTAAATTTGAAGAATTTCATGGTTTGAATCTGATGCAGTGAAGTTTTAAAAGAAAAATATTAAGAGTGTTTGTTTCTCAAATTTGAGAGTGATGATATAGTTCTATACGTTTTTATGAATATAGTTCTGTAAAGGGACTTTTAATATATGCCACCAGTGTTATTGAGGTAAGGCAAAAATTATCAATGACACTGCTAATTGACACATTATTAATTAGTATAATAGCATAGTGGCGAACCTTCGGTATAGGTACACACGTGACTTTACATTTCTGAAGATAACAGAATAACAGAAACCCTTTTCTCCCCCCACCTAACCCCCCCCCCCCATATATAAAAAAACACTTTCTTGAAATGTATCCGGCAAAGTAGAATAGGATATATGGAAGGCAAATCCATTATGTAAAAAATTTCATTCAAAGAATATAATTTTTCTGTTAGTTATGAAGAAAAAAAATCTGGTGGGAACGTATACTTCTAGAAGTACGCCGAGAGTTGTCCATCTTGCCTGAAAGCAATTTCCGGTATATGGCATCCCGTTGTAAACATGGCTGTATCTCGTGTCCGAATCTGCACCAACTTTATACACACACAGGTTCTTAAACCGTTTTTTAACCGCAATGTCCGGACATTTTCTTCTTGCAACTCCGTGGCATCTTTCAAAAGTGCGCAGTCACTCCACAGCCATTACCCCGACAGTAATCTGGATCCATATTCTCCGCCGTCATCCAAGGTATTTCAAAAGACAAGTTATACTTAACCAGTGTTTTTTCGTTTTATTGTTTTGTTACGGGATTGATTCGTTTTGCTCTCTAATAAACACGGGTACACGGGGTGGGAGATACATTCACGGATACACGATGCATGTGTAAACAAGCAAGAAGAAAGATATTTACTATTTTTTGGAAGGTGAAACTTCAAAAATCGTTTCTCTGTCTCTTGTTACAGATGTTTTTCACCTTGATCAAAAGTGTTCCGGCTGTGACTATCATGTCTTTTTTTACCTTCTTCCTATCAGAGAGAATATTATCCACTCTATTTATGTCTTTATTTCAGGCCGTCGGCTCTACTGTGTTAAATTTTTAGGCATTCTTTCGATATAACTCGACAAGGTCGAGACATTTCGCTTTGGGTATTTCCATGGGTTGTGGAATATAGATATAACGAAATTACGCCAGCAATATCTCAATTTAAACTTAAAGAAAAAAAACCTTGCATATTTGTCCTTATCTGCTTCATGTGTGTATGTAAAATCCGTAAATTTCCAAGCAGAAAACAGAATCGAATTGTCATTTGCTTCCACGGAAATACCTGAAGTGAAGTGTTTTGATTTTGTCGAGTTATATCGAAAGAATGCCAATTTTTAAAACGAATCAGTATCAGGCAAATTTCTTCATATTATTTAATCTCGTTGTTATGCGTTTTAAGTTCGAATTCCGCTTGACTAACCCAGCAAGTCCACATAATTACGCGGGCAGAGAATGATAACATGCGAAATTCTTGTTTGAGCATCTCATATAACCCCTTATAACCTTTTTATTATTTGGAATTTTCAGGTAATTTTTGTGAATTTGTGTTCTACACACGCTCATTCATACGATTTTTTAATGTTTGCATAATCGTATGAATTCGCGTGTGTATAACACAAATTCGTAAATAACAGCTAAATCTCTCAGATCACACCTTACTAGTTTTAAATTGTGTGGACACACTTGATGCTCTACAAGTAGTGAAAAATAAGCATTTGCAAGGAGATGGTCGTGGCTAGAACTCCTTTACTCGTATGTTTGCACGGTCTGGGCTGACCAGCGGCAAGTCAACAACTAATGCATGACATGGGTTATCAAAAGCAGCTGCATAGGAATTATCTCCCTTGTATAAATGCTCATCATTGAAAGTCACCTCTACTTCACTAGCATGGTTGTGTAGTTAAGATGTTCTCTGTTCAACTGTGTAGTTTCGAGTTCAATTCCATTAGTAGAAAGAAACTGTGTAGAGTCTCTTTCTGTTCTTGGCTAGTGGAATTAATCCATTGCCCTGTTTAAGACCACATTTAGTCCTTGGCCTTTTAGTGGACTTTGTTGCAAGCCATTAGTGTTTTGAGGGAAAAATTGGGCGCATAAGAGGAATTCGGGTTAGCATAAAATAAAAGAGAAAAAAAACAAAAACAGCGTAGGAGTGGCTGTGTGGTAAGTAGCTTGCTTACCAACCACATGGTTCCGGGTTCATTCCCACTGCGTGGCACCTTGGGCAAGTGTCTTCTACTATAGCCTCAGGCCGACCAAATCCTTGTGAGTGCATTTGGCAAACAGAAACTGAAAGAAGCCCGTCGTATATATGTGTGTGTGTGTGTTTGTCCCCCAGCATCGCTTGACAACCGATGCTGGTGTGTTTACATCCCTGTAACTTAGCGTTTCAGCAAAAGAGAGCGATAGAATAAGTACTAGGCTTACAAAGAATAAGTCTTGGGGTCGATTTGCTCGACTAAAGGTGGTGCTCCAGCATGGCCACAGTCAAATGACTGAAACAAGTAAAAGAGTAAGAGTAGTGTGAAAAGGGTTGAAGAATGAAAGGACCAAGTCCTCATTTTGATCAGCAATTAGTTTGATCACGGCTATCTTGGAGTTAAACAAACCACAGCACTGTTACATTTATTGCATCTCAGACTTTTTTGTTTTTCACTGTTTCATTCCTCATTCTTTTAAGTTTCTGTTATTTTTAAGAAAAAAAAAATCTTGTCCCCATTTGTTCCATTTAACCAATTTTCTATTTTTCCATTGTCCAGCACTCCTCCATAGATTCCGATGATAACTTCACAGGATATATTCCCATTGGTGAGTATTTTTTGTTTTGTTTTGTTTCCTCATGGGTTATTTATTCATTCTTGGTAGCTAAATGAAGTGTCAATCACCACCATCATCATTTAACGTCCATTTTCCATACTGGCATGGGTTGGACAGTTTAACTGGAGCTTGTAAGGCCAGAGGCTGCACCAGGCATGGTTTCTACAGCTGGATGCCCTTCCTAACACCAACCTCTCCATAGAGTGTACTGGGTGTTTTGTATGTGGCACCAGCACCAGTGTGTTTTATGTGTCACCTGCACCAGTATCAATTCTGCTGTGGCAGTTGTGTCTTCTTGAGTACAGGAATGCGCCAGACATCTTGGTCCTTAGTCATCTCCTTTGTAAGGATCAGTGTCTTGAGACCAGCCTTCAACACTTTGTCCCACATCTTCCTGGGTCCCCCTCTTCCACAAACTTTATCCACTTCAAGTGATCGGCACTTTTGTATACAACTCTACATTCATAAGTATCACACAACCAAACCAGCACAGTCTTCTCTCTCTGAAAGAAGCCCGTCGTATATATGTATATATATATATGTGTGTGTGTATGTTTGTGCGTCTGTGTTTGTCCCCAACATCACTTGACAACTGATGCTGGCGTGTTTACGTCCCTGTAACTTAGCGGTTTGACAAAAGAGACCAATAGAATAAGTACTAGGCTTACAAAGAATAGGTCCTTGGGTCGATTTGCTCGACTAAAGGTGGTGCTCCAGCATGGCCACAATCAGATGACTGAAACAAGTAAAGGAGTTATGTGACGTTTTCATTGGCAAAATGAAATAACTGAAGTTACAAGATTTGAATTGTGACCATGTGGCCACTGGTTGAGTACTTTTGCCCTTTAGCATTCAGATTATTCTAGGCGTAGCTGTGTGGTAAGAAGCTTACTTTCCAACCACATGGTTCCGGGTTCAGTCCCACTGTGCAGCACCATAGGCAAGTGTCTCCTGTTTTAGCCTCATATCTAGCTGTCTTAAAAAATGAAGAACCTGATAGATAATGAAGTCGTTGTTTGATAGGCTACAGTTGAAAACAACAAGGTAATCATAGCTGGAACAACTTTGATCATAGGCCTGGTTGATAAGATTTGACCTGGGGCTAAACAACTACACATTATCACATCATACTAGAAAACTTTATCAAATCCACTCACAAGGCTTTAGTTGGCCTGGGGCTATAGTAGAAGACACTTGCCTAAGGTGCCATGCAATGGGACTGAACCCCAAAAACATGTGGTTGGAAAGCAAACTTCTTTTCACACAGCCATGCCTGTTTGTTTGTTCCTTCTTGATCCATGCCTGGCTCATAAGGGCTGGTTTACCGGTTTCCTTGGTGTATAGGTTCCCCACCTGGACAGGACGCCGGTCCGTCGCAAGTGAGCTGCAAGATGCAGGAGGAAAGAGTGAGAGAAAGTTGTGGCGAAAGAGTCAGCAGAAGTTTGCTATTACCTTCTGCCAGAGCCGCGTGGAGATTAAGTTTTTCGCTCATAAACACACACATCGCCTAGTCTGAGATTCGAACCTGCGATCCCTTGATTGCGAGTCCGCTGCTCTAACCATTAAGCCATGTGCCTCCACTAGCCATGCCTGCACCTGTGTTATATTTCTAAGAGGTTACTGATACTTTCTCTAATATTTTGTCTTCTTAATACAGATATCTCCATTCTCTAATTTTCTAATATTTGATGTTTCCATTCTTCAGATAAACTTCAAATCAGTCATATGAAATCAAGTGGTCCAGGTGGACAAAATGTTAATAAAGGTAAGAGAGCATATTTATACTTGAGAGCTGTGTGGAGTGTTTAGGGAAGGGTAGCATCTCTGATTGAAGCACATGTTTTGTTCATCCTCAGTCTGACACTTGACCCATGGTGGCTCCAAGAGGTTTTAAGATGCTCAGTGGCACAGACGTGACTCTGTGGTAAGAAGTTTGCTTCCTAACCACGTGCTGCCGGGTTCAGTTTCATTGTGTGACACTTTGGCCAAGTGTCTGCCATTCCAGCCCTAAGCCAACCAAGATGTGAGTGGATTTGGTAGACAACCAACCCCATCACTGAAATATCAATGCTACCAGATTATGCATGATTATTTCAAGCTAATTGTGAATAAAGATTACATTTGAGAGAGTGATCATCATCATCATCATCATCATCGTTTAACGTCCGTTCTCCATGCTAGCATGGGTTGGATGGTTCAACCGGGGATCTGGGAAGCCAGAAGGCTGCACCAGGCTCCAGTCTTATCTGGCAATGTTTCTACAGCTGGATGCCCTTCCTAACGCCAACCACTTTGTGAGTGTAGTGGGTGCATTTTACGTGCCACCTGCACAGGTGCCAGGCGAGGCTGGCAACGGCCACAGTCGGATTGGTGTATTTTATGTGCCACCGGCACGGAAGCCAGTTGAGGCAGCGCTGGCATTGGCCACGAGTCGGATAGTGCTTTTTACGTACCACCAGACCAGGGATCCTGGCTGGTTCAATTCAATTTCGATTTCACTTTTGCTTGCCCCAACATCTGTCTGGTAAATGGTAAAAACCAACCTATGAAAATGCTTTGGACAAGCAAAGGATTAAGTGGTTCATAATAGGAAGGGCACTAAGCCATAGAAGCCATGTTGGAGTATAGGGATATAGTATATGTAAAACTGTATTACTTAATATACAGTGCTACTTTGGCATGTGATCCACAAGGGAGATTACTTTGTTGCTTTTTAGTTTACTTTTCAATTTATGAAAACCTGTAAGATGTTGGCTAAAGATTTGTACAATGTGATCAGTGATGAGACAAAGGCAGTTACATTTTTACAAGAAACCAGCACTAAATTTACATCATGTCTTAAAAAAAAGAAAGGTGCTACTTTGGCATGTGATCGACAATTTAAAGGGAGATTACTTCAGGTTACTTTTTAGTTTCCTTTGCATTAGCGCTACTTTCCACGTGATCTACGTGAGCAAATTTACTTTGGTGGGTGTTCTATGCACTTATTTTGATTATTATATGGTTTTCTTATAACTAAAATAGTAAGAGTTTTGAAAAAATACATCTACAATGCTAAGTATGTCCAAAATGATTTTAAAGGTAACCTAAAATAATCTCCCTTGTAGATCACACACCAAAGTAGCACCTAATATACTTAGGATAACCTGGTCCTAGATACACTGTTTCTAAGTAAAAGATGGAGCACATTGGTTGCGACATCACCGGTGCCAAGCTGTATTGGCCTTTGCCTTTCTCTTGGATAACATCAGTGGTGTGAGGAGGGGAGGCTGGCATGCATGCACAACTGCTAGTCTTCCATAAACAATCTTGCCCAGACTTGTGTCTCCAAGGGGAAATTTCCAAGTGCAATCCCATGATCATTCATGACCGAAGGGGATCTATATAGATACACTATGTCTGAATAAAAGACAGGACTTATTTGATAATGTAGTCCTAGGTACACTATATCTGAATAAAGGTAAGATGATGGGTGCTAGAACACTTTTGATTATAGGCAATCTGGGAGCTAAATAACAACAATTAGTTAACTTTTCATTATTACTTCTGACACAGGTATTTAGCTGGCAGAATCATTAGCACGCTGGGCAAAATGCTTAGCAGCATTTCGTATGTCTTTATGTTCTGAGTTCAAATTCCACCAAGGTTGTTTCGTGGTCAATAAAATAAATGCCAATTGAGCTCTGGGGTTCATTAATCAACTTGGCCCTTCCCTCGAATTTACTGGCCTTGTGCAAAATTTGAAACCTGTGTTGCATCTGAATCTCTGATGTCGTTTCCTTTTGCTTACAGTTAACACAAAAGTTGAAGTACGTTTTCATATTCAGTCCGCAACATGGATACCCTCCTGGATCAAGACAAAAGTGATAGAAGAGGTAAGTTACAGAATCAATTGTTGTCTTATTTGGATCTCATTCCCTATCAGTTCAGTGTTATAGTACTTTTATCATCATCATCACCATCATTTAATGTCCATTTTCCATGCTGCCATGGGTTGGACAGTTTGACCACAGCTGGAAAACTAGAGAACTGTGCCAGGTTCCAGTTTGATTTGGCACGGTTTCAACAGCTGGATGCCCTTCCTAATGCCAACTGCTTTACAGTGTGTTCTGGGTTAACATTTCTGCCGTGGAGTACGGGTCTCCTTGAGTACCTTATCTGATTCGAAAACAAACTCTTTTATCTTCACAGAATCACACGAAAATAAACAAAGAAGGATTCCTTATTGTGACATCAGATCGTACACGAAAGCAGCTTCTGAACCAAGCTGACTGCATGCAAAAGCTACGGAATATGATCTTCAAAGCCAGCTTCCAACCTGCTGAGCCTTCTGAAGAAGATCTTCAAATAAAAGCTGAAAGGTATGTTTTGGGAGTTCATGTAAAATTTTTTACTCCTAATGATTTATTTCTTTTAATTCTTTCACATATTTCAAGGCACATACATGGCTGTGTGGCTAAGCAGTTTGCTTCCCAACCACATGGTTTTTGGGTTCAGTTCCATTGTATGGCACCTTTGGCAAGTGTCTTCTATAGCCTTGGGTCAACCAAGCCTTGTTAGTGTATTTAGTAGATGGAAACTAAATGAAGCCTGTCGTATATATATATATATATATATTAGTGTGTGTTTGTGCATGTTTATATTTGTGACACCAGTTGTCAGGTGGTGACGGTGGGGGACAAACAGACACACACACACACATATATTTACGATGGGTTTCTTCCAGTTTCTTATTTCTTCACTGCCCACAAGGGGCTATACACAGAGGGGACAAACAAGAACAGACAAAGGGAATAAGTCGATTACATCAACCTCAGTGCGTAAGCAAGCTGGCAGAAACATTAGCACGCCAGGCGAAATGCTTAGCAGTACTTCGTCTGCCGCTACGTTCTGAGTTCAAATTCCGCCGAGGTCAACATTGTCTTTCATCCTTTCGGGGTCGATTAAATAAGTACCAATTACACATTGGGGTCGATATAATCGACTTAATCCACTTGTCTGTCCTTGTTTGTCCCCTCTTTGTGTAGCCCCTTGTGGGCAGTAAAGAAATAGGCATTTACTTAATCGACCCCGAAAGGATGAAAGGCTAAGTCGACCTCGGTGGAATTTGAACTCAGAACGTAGCGGCAGACTAAATACCACTAAGCATTTCACCCGGCGTGCTAACATTTCTGTCAGCTCACCGCCTTCAAATTTTCCCCAAATTTCTGTCCTTGTACTGCCTCTATCAGAAATCATTATAAATATTATTATTTTACTATAATGCTGAAATAATTTAATTCTCTTTTTTTGTTTAGGGAAGCAAAGGCCCAAAGATTAAGAATCAAAACCAAGCGTGAACATTCATTAAAGAAACAGTCACGACAATCTTCTGGTTATGTCTCCATGTGAGGAGAAAACTGCCCTGTTTGAAAGAACAGATTTGACTAGTTCGCCTGTGTTTGATATCACAATACAAAGAGACTTTTCCTGGATTCTGTGTGGAACCAAATAGAGGATAACCCCTATGGACCTTATGTTTTTTTGTTTTTTAGGAGTTATGTTTTGGTGTTCATAAATCAGAGATCAAAGGACTTTATACTGGAGAATAACTATTGAAATTTTATTATTTATGGAATAAAATTTTTTTTAAATGTATCATTTTATGGTAATTCTTCGTCTTTTATTTTCTACTTATTTCAGTCTTTGGACTATGCCCATTCTTGAGCATCACCTTGAAGGGTTTGGTCAAACAAATTGACCCCAACACTTATTTTTAAAGCCTAGTTCTAATCTGTCAGTCTCTTTTGTTGAACAACTAAATTATGAGGGACAAAAACAAACTAACACCAGTTGTCAAATGATGGTGGTGGTGGTGGCGGTGGTGGGGTGGACAAACAATGTATATATATATGTATGTTAAATTCAACTTACATTGAAAGTCAACAAAATTTACTTTAGAAGCGTTGAGATGTATGGAAAGATACAGATAAGGAAATAATTTTATTCGCAAACACAGGATAATGCTAATAATATAGCATGAACAGGGTAAACTACCCATATTTTGCAGAAAAATCTGTTAGTGGCCAGCCATGGAACTT
The DNA here is from genome assembly GCF_006345805.1 of Octopus sinensis. Lineage (NCBI taxonomy): Eukaryota > Metazoa > Mollusca > Cephalopoda > Octopoda > Octopodidae > Octopus > Octopus sinensis. The sequence goes on from NC_043021.1 coordinate 9,803,047, forward strand.
GAACTCACATCCCTGTGATTACGAGGTCAAGTGCTTTACCAATTAGCTAAACTGCCCAGCGACAAATTCTTCTGTTATTTTAGGACATATAAATCTAGCTTTATAAGATGCTATCATACATTAAATTCAGCTTATGTTGAAAGTCAACAAAGTTTGTTTTAGAAGTGTTGAGATGTATTATCCTGTTCATGCTGTATTATTAGCATTATCCTGCATTCGAGAATAAAATTATTTCCTTATCTGTATCTTTTTACATACATATATATATATGATCGTAGAGTGACCCGCTGTTCTTGAGGAGACCTGTTGAGTCAAGTACGTCAACATCAAAATAAATATCAAATGGAAATTGCAGTCACCGTGCTGGTGACATGTATAAAGCACCGTCCGAATGCGGCAGATACTAGCGTCCGTGTCGGTGACTCGTAAAAGTACCAACCGATCATGGCCGTTTGCCAGCCTGCTCTGGCCCCTGTGCCGGTGACAGGTAAAAAACACCCACTACATTCACAGAGTGGTTGGCATTAGGAAGGGCATCCAACTGTAGAAACACTGCCAAATCAGACTAGAGCCTGGTGCAGCCTCCATGGCTTACCAGACCCCGGTTGAACCGTCCAACCCATGCTAGCATGGAAAACAGACGTTAAATGATGTTGATGATATATAATATATATAATCACCTGGACTGGCTCCTGTGCAGGTGGCATGTAAAAAACACCACTTGAGCGTGGCCATTGCCAATAGCACCTGACTGGCCCTCGTGCCGGTGACACGTAAAAGCACCCACTACACTCTCGGAGAGGTTGGCGTTAGGAAGGGCATCAAGCTGTAGAAACTCTGCCAGATCAAGACTGGAGCCTGGTGCAGCCATCTGGTTCGCCAGTCCTCAGTCAAATCGTCCAACCCATGCCAGCATGGAAAGTGGACGTTAAACGATGATGATATATATATATATATATATATACTTGTAAACAAGAATTATACCAGTACATAGTGTTGCATTAAATAATAAGTTAAAAACCTATAAGTGCACAGACAAATGGGAAACAGACATGAAGATTTGGTGACCATCTGTGTCTGTTTTAGTTGTTTGTGCATTTATTATGATTTTATCATCATCATTGTCAATTAACGTCTGTTTTCCATGCTGGCATGGGTTGGACAGTTTGACCGAAAACTGGGGAGCTACACTAGGTTCTAATCTGGTTTGGTAAGGTTTCTACAGCTGGATGCCCTTCTTAACACCAATCATTTAAAGAGTGTAGTGGGTGCTTTTACATATATATCATTGTCTCATCATGAGTCCAATGCTGACATAGGTTGGACACGATGCAGTGGGTTCAAAGACTGCATCTTACTCCAGTGTCTGCTTTGGCAAGGTTTCTACAGCTGGATGCACTTTCTAATGCCAACCAGTTACCAGTGTGGTGCACCAGGTGCTTTTTTCATAACACCAGCACTAGTGAAGTTGCCATGCAACCTGCAAGACTAAGACCCCCTTTTGACTGAGTGAGATTACAGAAAACAGGGAGGTGGCTTTATGCTGTGAGATGATGGATTAAAGAAGGAAAAAAACTTAGATGTAATGTGGTTTGGGATTGTATCACAGTTGATCTCTTCCTTAGGTGACAACTACAGAAGTTCTTAGACAAGAATAAGTCTCTGTAACTAACATTTGTTAACCAAGAGAAGGCCTTTGGTTTCATTAGGTACCATGCTCTGTAATCTGGGGGTTTCTAAGCAACGTATATGCAGGAATGAAATTTGCTTTGGGAGTGCAAACCTAATTTTTCAAGAGGATGTTGAAATCATTTTCATTGCCCCCAAGAAATTTTAGTGAGTGTGTTTGCATCTGCTGCATTCTTTATTCCTGACACTATGCTAAGAAAACTTGATATAAATGAATGGCTTATGTGAGCCATGCAATCCATAAACATTCCTTACAGAATTTAGCATGCTGGGAGACATCAATCAGAGCACAGTCCTTAGCCCATCCCTGTGTATTATAAGTTCTGTGAGGTATCCATCTACTACATCATCCATTTTCTCCACCTTGGAAGAGTGATGGGAGTTCTGGTTTTCCTTCCCGAGCCATGCCTGGCTCATAAGGGCCAGTTTTCCTGGTTTCCTTGGCGTATAAGTTCCCCACCTGGATGGGACACCAGTCCATCACAGGTGAGCTGCAAGATGCAGGAGGAAAGAGTGAGAGAAATTTGTGGTGAAAGAGTTAGCAGAAGTTCGCCATTACCTTCTGCCGGAGCCACGTGGAGCTTAGGTGTTTCGCTCATAAACACACACATCAGCCGGTCTGAGATTCAAACCCGTGATCCATCAACCGTGAGTCCGCTGCTCTAACCACTAGGCCATGTGCTTCTACTTGATGGGAGTTCTCAGGTGCCTCCTCCCATAGGATTCTATTAAAATCTACCATCATTGGAGTGTAGCCAACTGAACTAATGGATATTATTCATTGATCTTCTGATGGTTGGCTCAGCTTGAAGACTATTTGCAATTCTTTCATTTGACCTTCTAATCACATGTCTGTAGTGCTAGAGATGTAACTCAATGCAGACAAGTAGTAGCTCAACTTGGAGAAACAACTTCATCTCCAAGTTATGCACCCTGTCAAGTAAACGTTACTCCAGAGATTGTTCGAAGGAATCCCATTTTGATTGTTTGTAGTTGTGGTCATACTCTTTTGCTCATTAACCAACATTTATGACCAAAATGAGAATGGGCATGAAAACCAAACTGAAGATAGCAAGTTTAGCTTTTTTTTTTACCAACCTTTCCTCTTCTGAGAATTGACTGATGAAGCTGGCCCCTTACTGTGTCAGCACCTGCAATTCTAGTATCCAGTTCAGCCTCCTTTGGGACATGAATGAGGAATATAAGACTTGATGTTTGTGGGAAATTTTATATGTTAATGATTTAATTCATATTGTCAATTCTGTCAAAGAATTAGAGAAGTATTTCTAAACATGAAAGCAAAGCCTAGAATCAACAGCCAAAAAAGAAACTTAATGAAGGCAAGAGTCTGCATCATGGCTTCAACCTGCTAGAAATGCCAGTCAAGTCTTCCACAACTCAAATATTACTATCTTAATTAAAGAAAGACAGATTGAATGTCTAAAGAGATTGGAGAGTTGTAAGTGGCTCAGCTTTGGTCATAGGTTTGTTCCATTAAAATTGACTAGGAACTAAACATCAAATCTCTCTCTCTCTCTCTCTCTCTCTATATATATATATATAATTGCAGCGTGGAAGGTGTTTATAAGCCATTTAAGAAACACACAAAAACCGTTAGATTCACTTCAACATTTAAATTTAGTTTATCAAAACATTTTCGTCGCTTTGAGACTGCGACCTGTTGTGTGTTTCTTAAATGGCTTATAAACACCTTCCACGCTGCAATTGTTTTCGTTCCAGCACACGATCTCAGATCAGGTCACTTGCTATGCAAGTACATCTCCGTAATATATATATATATATAATCGAAAACACCTACTCAATGTATGTGCTTTGCTTGTTTAACAGTTGGTTGTGATTTGACACAGTGGAGGTGTTTATAAATACCACTGGGCTCTTTTGCCAAACCATTGAGTTATGGGAATGTTGCTATTGATTATCATTCTATCTTCTCTGTTCGGTTAAGCTTCTTCTTCCCTCGTTCACCTAGGACGTGACTTCTGAGCATTTCACATTCGCTCTCTTTTCCAATCTTCTCTTGTTCCCCCACTCCTTCAATTCGAATTGCTTGTTTACTAACCCAATGACTAAATCTACACACACACACGTTCTCTCTCGGATGAGGAACAAATGTCCGAAAGGTTAGATTATTCCCTCTTCGCTGCAGTCATTCATGAATTGCGTCAAACTGGATTATCTCCCTTGGACTCAGTCATTATCTCCCCTTAGTTCCTCTAACCAGTTTACAAACATGGCTGCATTTCGTCGTCCACTGACGACCTTGGCGTTGTCTCAGGCAATACACAAACCTTTCATCACTCCTCAGGCTCCATGTTCTATGTTAGCAAGGACATGTAACCCGGGCACTGTTGAGAAAGTAACTCATACTGGACAGGTAGGTCATATATTTCATTTTGACATCAATGTCCTCTCCGTAGTTTAAATGTTTCTTTTAAGGTCGTCTTGTAGCGATTCTGAGTCTGCGATCAGGGTCTTGTTTAGACCTAGTGCGACCCTCTGGTCAATTGGTTTTGAAGGCCCTTACGACTTTGCGTATGCAATTTCCACCTTTTTAGATATCGAAAGTCAATCATCGCATTGTACATGTCAAAACTAATTTACAAATTTGGCTGCCACAACCAAAATAACAGAGACTGCATCACACTATTGAAGTGTAACAAGGCATGATATATTACACTTTCATTACACTTTGGTATGAATAGAGTTGGATAACGAAACTAAATTTAGTTTGAGCTAAAACTAAAGAAGATAAAACTCGTCTGAAAAGTAGCAATAAATAAAACCATTGCCCAAAATATTGCCCATAAAAAAAGTAACAGAATATAAATAATCCAAGTTATTAAGAACAGCTTTTTGTTTTTAGACATGAATAGTTTAAGGACAAAACTAGGCATTCCTTCGATATAACTCGACAAAATCAAAACATTTCACTTCGGATATTTCTGTGGGTTGTGGGGTATAGATATAACGAAATTATGCCAGCAGTGTCTCATTTTAAACTTGAAGAAAAGAAAAAAAAAAGCCTTGCATATTTGTTCTTACCTGATTCATTTGTGTATGTAAAATCCGCCAATTTCCAAGCAGAAAACAGAATCGAACTGTTATTTGCTTCCACGGAAATACCCGAATTGAAGTGTTTTGATTTTGTCGAATTATATCGAAAGAATGCCCAAAACTAAAACTAGGTATCAAAGTTTTATTGAAATATTAATGATAATCAAGAAATCTCAATAATTTAAAAAGAACTCTGTTTAATTAAAACTACTTAAACAAATAAATAAAATTAAAACTTATGGATTTAACTTAAACTAAATATATTAAAAATTTTTAAACTCTATGCTTCAAGTTAAAGGGCCCTTCCCCTAAGCTTAGGAACTGTAGTGGTGGACTAGCTCATGGCCCATATTGGCCCATACATAAATTCTGTCCTGTCTGCAACCGTGTTTAGCTACCTGGTTGTAATGTAAATATTTACTTTCGTCTTGATAATGTCTCCAAGAAAGACATCAGTTTTACCCAATAACATTTCATCTTACATAAATATATTTATGCGTGTCTTTGTTCTAATGTCATTTAACTTCACTTTGTCTTTCATTCTTCCGACACGTCACTGAAACTAATTTCCAGTTGCAAACTCCCAAATTTCTTCGAAGAATGTCACTGCATGAACTTTCCTCTCTGTCTGTCTGTCTCTCTCATATAAAAACACAATTTTACCTTCTCCACCTTATGTAGTTATTTCTTAGATATCCGAAAGACAAAAAAACAAATACCTTTACCCCGAACGAGACAGGAATCCATTGCAGTGATAATCCCACCACCTATCACTGGAGCTCATTTTCAGCTGAATGGAATGAAGTCCCTTGCTTAAGGATGCGGTGTGCCACCCTATCTGATAATTGAGCTCACAACCTAATAATCCGTCTGATTTGGATTGCTCTTCTTAATGCCAACCACCTTACAGTGGTGTGTTGGGTGCTTTTCATGTCCCACTGGCACAAAATGAATAAATAAGCATTGTATTTGACTGTGTAATCTGAATGTTAATGTTAATTCACACATGTACACATACATAAATTATTTTTCTCTTTTCTCTGTGTAGAAATATTCCGCTGATGACTATCGCCGAGTACGATTCATTGGCAAAGAGAAGCTGGTGAGTATGTTTATCTGATTATTTTATTTGGTGTCCTACACAACAGAATGTCTGCTGTTGGGCAGTCCAGAGCAAAGCTCAGCAGTTGTGATTTGTCCTTTTAACCCCCACCACAACCCCCTACCCAGGCCCTTGATTAACCAATCAATCCATCCTTCTTCCCCCAGAACAGTACCCTCTGGAATTCTCACTCTGGCTTGCCTTTTTTTTTTTTCATCCTGCAGTTGTTTACGAAGAACATCAACCACATTGTGTTGTGTCTGGGGAGAGTCATTCTCTTTTAGTGCCTTATTTACACACTCACTGGTAAAATTTCCACTTATTTCTTATTTTTATTTTAAAATTTTACCGGTGAGTGTGTTAAATAACAAGGCACTAAAAGAGAATGACTCTCCCCAGACACAACAGAATATGCTTCAACACACGAACTCATATAAAGAATCTTGCAAACCAAATGCAAAATCGAAATATCAACCACACTGGTTTCACCAATTCCAGAGAGCCAAAGAAGGCTTGGGCTCAACTTTCTTTCATATAGACCTGTGGTACCCAACCAGGGTCCATAGTAAAGTGGAGATAGACAGTAATATTTTAAGGGTCCATGTGAAATTTTGATTTAAATGTGTCTATGCCAAGAAACAGCTAGGTGGCAATTCTTTGATATTTGATACACAATGTCATTCACCTTTATGACACAGACAAAGAAGCTAGGCTGAAACAGAGGGTGAGTGACATTGTCTCCTCATAATGACACTCAGTACACCAATATTGAAGGAATGCCCTGCTAGGTTTCTTTCTCTAATATTTTACATAGTTCAACCTACACAAGTTAATGTGTTAATAACAAAATATGAATTTTGAAAAAAGTTTTGAGACCTATTGAGTCAAGTACATCAACTTCAAAATAAAAATTAATTAGAAATTGTAGTTGTGATACCTGTGCTGGTGGCATGTAAAAATCACCAACCGAACGTGGCTTCAGCCAGCGCCTCCTTGACTGGCTTCCATGCTAGTGGCATGTAAAAGGCACCCACTACACTCATGGAGTGGTTGGCATTAGGAAGGGCATCCAGCTGTAGAAACACTGCCAGATCAGACTGGAGCCTGGTGCAGCCTTCTGGCTTCCCAGACCCCGGTCAAACTGTCCAACCCATGCTAGCATGGAAAACGAACGTTAAACGATGATGATTTCTATAAGACTACTTTTTAAGCATCGAATGGCTATAGGATTCCACCAGAGCAAAATAGCAACCAAAGGGGTCCCTAGGCAAAAAATGGTTGAGAACCACTGAAGACCAAGCATCTCATGCAGTTTGCTTCATTGAGAATCAGGATGTGTGATACAGGATTCATCATCAGGCAGGTTGCACTAAAAATTCGAAGTAATTTTTCATTGGGTATGTCATTTAGAAAGTCCCAGGGCTGCAGGTTACCCATGACTGAAGAAGACTGAACCTTCCGAAAAGAAAACAAGAAGGTCGATTGACATGCAGGGTGGAATATTGCTGTTTAGTACCAGGTCAGCTCTAACCAAGCAGACCTTTGATCTGTAGCATTGCTGCCTTGACCACTCTGCCATTTTAGATCCATCCAGCATTACATTATCTAATCTGTTTTTTTCACTTTTTCTTGAAGATGGTGAACTACGATTTGAGGAAAATTTTGGTTACTATTTCCATCAGGTTGAGATTTTTTATCTTACAACCAAAACGTAGGACATGATGCCTTTCTGTATGGTTTTTTTTTTTGTGAGTTCAGCTTTTGCCACTGTGCCTGCTTCTTGACCACAGGAGCAACTTGTCTAACCAGCATGAACAGATAGGCTTAAAATCAGCTTGGTTCGTGAGACTTCATCCAGTAGTGAATTCAAAACACTTGGATGGAATTGTTATTCTGTTACCATGGTAAAAAGTTGTTTTTTTTTAATTCCCTTATTAACAGATTTCAATGTCTCAAGAGAAAAAATATATAGAAATTTTGGTTAGGTTCCCACCCAATTATTGAAGACAAAGCCATTTGCCAAGTATCTCGATCCATCATCACCACCTTCAGTTCATGGATAGAATCCAATACTCTGTCTTTCAAGTTATTGATAAATGTCAGACGATGTCTCCCAAGCTTGCTGGTACCTTGTTGTAGGTCCCAGAGAAGTTTTTATGCTTTTTCCTCCTTCCTGGTGCTGTAGGCACTGATTCGATACAAGGAGACATCGTTCTCTGGCTCCCATAGACACACTCATTGATTATATGCTGCTGCCATTTCGCATCCAGGGTCATTCGTAGCATCTTTGTGTAGCAGCCATCTGAATGGCGCAGGAGTGGCTGTGTGGTAAGTAGCTTGTTTACCAACCACATGGTTCCGGGTTCAGTCCCACTGCGTGGCACCTTGGGCAAGTGTCTTCTACTATAGCCTCGGGCCGACCAAAGCCTTGTGAGTGGATTTGGTAGAAGCCCGTCGTATATATGTATATATATATATGTGTGTGTTTGTCCCCTAGCATTGCTTGACAACCGATGCTGGTGTGTTTATGTCCCCATTACTTAGCGGTTCGGCAAAAGAGACCGATAGAATAAGTACTGGGCTTACAAAAGAATAAGTCCCGAGGTCGAGTTGCTCGATTAAAGGCGGTGCTCCAGCATGGCCGCAGTCAAATAACTGAAACATGTAAAAGAGTAAAGAGTAAATAGTTTCTTTGCTCGTTTGGTAAGTGTCCATGTTTTGCTGCCTGACTCTTGTTCTTGTATGAAATATTAAACTTCTGAATTTTTTATGTAAAGTAAGTTGTCTGTTGTTTTCTGTGTTAGGTGAACCCTCATTTTGCCATTGACCTCGTTGCTGATGACCCAGTGGTTGTTGTGGATGCCAAATCTATCTGGAGCAGTGGTGGTGGTGCTCTTGGACACCCCAGAGTATTCATAAATTTGGTAAGTTTTATTTTAACGAATCTAAACCACCATCAGTATACTGTAGAATCCTGTATATAATACTTCTTTCATTAAAATCATAATTAAATTTTGAGGTGTGTACAATAAATGGTATTAAGCTGGAAAAAGGTGGCGAGCTGGTAGAAACGTTAGCACGGCGGGCGAAATGCTTAGCGGTATTTCGTCTGCCGCTACATTCTGAGTTCAAATTCCGCCGAGGTCGACTTTGCCTTTCATCCTTTCGGGGTCGATAAATTAAGTACCAGTTACGTACTGGAGTCGATCTAATCGACTTAATCCGTTTGTCTGTCCCCTCTGTGTTTAGCCCCTTGTGGGTAGTAAAGAAATAGGTATTAAGCTGGAAAGTTCCATCCACCACCTGCTTTTAATAAGCCTTTGACTGAGAAATCAAATTTCATGGTTATTCCAGTAATGATGTTAAATATCTACTATGGCTCAATGGTTAGAGAGTCAGACTCGCAATCATGAGGTAGTGAGTTCGATTCCCAGACCGGGTTGTGTGTTGTGTTTTTGAGCAAGACACTTTATTTAATGTTGCTCCAGTTCATTCAGCTGTAGAAAGGAATTGTGATGTCACTGGTGCCAAGCAGTATGTCTTTTCCTCTTCCTTGGGGCAGGGAGACTTGTATGCATGGGCAACTGCTGGTCTTCCATAAACAACCTTGCCCAGTCTTGCGCCTCGGAGGGTAACTGTCTAGGTGCAATCCCATGGTCTTTCATGACCGAAGGAGGTCCTCTGTCTCTTCATGTAGCCGTTGTGCAATAGAATTATACATAGTACTATAAGATAATTAATGAAGATCAGGAGAACAGAAATTTACACACCCATATTTTATTATAGTTATTTACATTGTCCTTCACTTGGACGTATGCTCGTTTCAGCTGCACACTATTCAGTGTGCATCTTGGTGCAGCTTCTTCAGATTCCATTGTTTACTGCCATTCAAAGATCATCTGAAGAAAACTATGAGACTGAAACCATTTTTGGAAATATATATATATATAATATATATATATATATAATATATATATATATATATATATATATATAAAATAAATTAATAAATAAATAAAACATATGCATATATACATACATATATGTATGTACCTACCTCTACATGTATATATACATGCATATATGGGTACAGGACACCAAAAAACGTCGAACACAAAACCAAGGAAATGGACATTTTTTTAAACAACGAAAAAATAGAGTACAGGACATACAAAACAAGGAAAATTCCCCTTCTTCAGTCGCCTTAATTTCATCTACTCCACGTTTCGAAGGTCAAGGCAAATATATATATATTCAGCTGAAATTGCAAAGATAATCTGGTACTTGACTGAGGAAAAAAAAGCTTCGAATGACCCGTCCTGCTAAGTTAGGGGGATATAAACAAACCAATACTGGTTGTCAAGTGGTGGAGGCAAAATACAGACACAAAGATACACAAACACACACGACAGGCTCCTTTCAGTTTCCTGAGGTTATAGTAGAAGACACTTGCCCAAGGTGCCACGCAATGGGACTGAACCTGAAAACATATGGGTGGGAAGCTAGCTTCTAACCACACAGAAACTTTTTGTTATGTACATATTGTAAATGTTTCCTCTTTGTTTTTTTTTTTTTTCAGAATAAACCTCAGATAGCAATTTGTGGCTATTCTGGCCGAAGGTTTATTCAAAAGAAGTTTTATAATGAAGCGGAACATGGACCATCTATAACCTACGAGGAGTATGTGGCTAATGCAGGCAAATAAAAAAAATTAATCAAGTATTTAAATTATATTCAGAAGCAAAAGTGAAAAAAAACCTAATTTAGTTGTAGTGAAGAAAATCAAAAAAACTGTAAATAAATTTAAATGAATCAAATATTTCACTTGTTTTTTTCTATCCTGTTGTTGATCGGGGACTCACTTGTTCTTCTTAACCCTTTTGTGACCCCCCTTTCATTAGCACAGTGTGTATATGTCTCATTAAATCTTGAGATTAATCAGGATTTTGGTAGGGATTTAACCCGGCTGAAACCGGCTCTGGCTCTGTTGTACAAATGTCTTGTTTTCTTAAGGTTTCAATTAAAATCTTCCACCAAACCTTAGTCACAATTTATGTTCCTAATACAAGCTGAATGGTAACTAAGTTATTTTACTAAATTCTTTGTTATATTTAAAGTAATTGAAAGAAATACAGAACATCTCAAAATAAATACAGTAATGAAAGGGTTAAAATGATATTTTTCATAACTTTAACCCTTTTAAGCATTCGGATTACTCTGTCTAATGTAATGCTTATTTATTCACATTGTTTTGAATTAACCATGCATCACCTTACGGCTTTGAGATTTCGATGATGTGATTGCTTATATTAAGAATAATGTTGTCATGAAGGTGTGAGAGTCTGGATCTGGTCAGTTTGAACACAAAACAAGTACAATATTTGGGCCAGGTTTAAATGCGAAAGTTATTTTTCACTTGTTCCATGCTTGAATGGGTTGACATAGAATTTGTTGAGGCAGATTTTCTATGTGCGGATGCTTTTCCTGTTGCCAACCCTCACCTTTTGCCATGACCAGACATGTTTTCATGTAAGATTGGAAACAATGGACACCACTTGCATTTCAGTGATACTCCTTTGCAACAAATATGTAATGTCAATACGAGACAGTAGCACATATTCACACACATGTATGTTGGTGTCATGTAAAAAAAACCTGTGCTGGTTCTACATACAAAGTACACAATACACTGTAAAGTGGTTGGTGTAAGGAAGGGCATTTAGTCCTGTAGCAACCCTTACCAAAATAGATAACTGGAACCTGGTTGTTGTTGTTGCTAAGCAAAAAGACGGGTAAGGGTGATTAGGTGATGGTCTAGGGCTTAGGGGTGGGAGACCCCAGACCTTGGAAAAAAAACCCACTTTGGTCATTGTTGTAGTTGAGGGCTCTTCGTTGACGTCCGACACCACTAGGAGGTGGCCCTTGAAGTCGCTGGAAATGGAGATCTCCAGGTCCAAATTCTTGGTCGGCACTGGAGCCTGGTGCAGCTGTTTGGTTTGCCGGCTCCTGTCATACCGTCCAACTCATGTCAGCATGGAAAACAGACGTTAATTGATGATGATGATAAATGATAAAAAGGAAAGAGGAAAAACGCAAAAAAAGACCAACATTACTTTTGAATAATTTTATTATTGCATTGATCTGTAATAATTGAATGATTTGGTAAAAATAAATCCTAGCAGAACTTTTTACAGTTTCAGCTATACTTGTTTGTCTGTAATGATAAAGAGGGATTTTATCAGCGTCCAGCTTATCACAATACCATGCTTACTAAAAACACATTGGGTTACATGAGACAATTTGTACTTACAATAACTACAGTTGGGTTTTTGTTTTGTTTTGTTTTCTTATACATTACACATACCAATGGGATTAAAAAGGAAGTGGGGGAGAGGGGGTAGTCAAGAGTGAGGACAAGCAAACTCCTTTTAGACCACAACCATTTACAACTTATCTACAAAGATGAATATTTACATTATATACAAAGGATCAGCTCTACATCATATATATATACACACACAGAAATATGTATGTATGTATTGGAGTGATGGGTCTACCTTAGTATGGCCACAACTCAATGACTGAAAGAGTATTTTACACACACACACATATATATATATATATATATATAATGTGCATGCACATACAACACTTAAGCACACGTACATACACACATTCTCACTCCTGCATACATTAGACATATAACACATATTTACACTATGTACAGAAAGTGTAGCCAGTTTATACATGTATATATAACCAGGCTGTTTTAACACTTCATAAATATTCTTTGAATGTTTGTATAATAATAATAATAATAATAATTATAATGGTTTCAAATTTTGGCACAGGGCCAGTAATTTTTGGGGTAGTGGGGTAAGTCGATTACATCGAACCCCAGTGCTCAACTGGTACTTATTTGATCGACCCCTGTAAAGGATGAAAGGCAAAGTTGACCGTGGCAGAATTTGAACTTAGAACTTGTGAAGACAAACAAAATGCAACGAAACATTTTGCTTGATATGCTAACGATTCTGCCAGCTTACTGCCATGTAATAGTAGTAGTAGTAGTAATAATAATAATTCTTTCTAATTTAATAGTGATGATAAAAAATGTTGCCATTAAAGAAAAAATATTTTAAAATATTAATATTTAAGGGGAAAAAAATCAGTTTCCAGTTCAGTGAGAAAGAAACAACCATTGAAGCAATGCAAAAAATCCCGTGAAAAAAAAAAGAAAAAATATCAGCAGTGCCAATAAAGTTTGAAACTTTGGAAGATTTTTTTTTTTTTTAATATTATTGTCTTTGTGGAATTTTTTGCTTTGCTGTCCAACAATAAATGGTGAGTGTTAGTATGTGTGTTGTGATAGGGTTTTTCTTGTTGCATAAAGGTGCAATTGCTTTTAAGAAGCTTCTAAGGGCCAAGCAAATTTTTTTTTTGGAAAATAGTATTTCCAGCAAAAAAAAAAAAAAAAAAAAAAAGAAAGAAAGAAAAAAGAAAATCATTGATTTTATCAGGAATTTGATCTTGCAATAAGAAAAATTGATCTTGCAATAAGAAAAATAGAAATAAGCTACTAAAATTCAATTAGAAAAAATAAAAGAAAGACAAAGCTGGCATTAAAAACATTCACCAGATTAGGCAGCAAGAATTACATTCCTTTAAAACCTAACACTAATTTTTATCAAGTGATTTTGCAAAATATCTTGGATTGGGCTCGAAGGTTAATTAACAAATAGAGGTTGATATTCTGAAGGAGACAAGAAAAAAATTATAAAAAAAAAAAATTCCCACTCTCTCATCAGAGAAATGGTTTAAAGCAGATAGATAAGCAGTAAACGAGGGAGATTTAATTAATTAAAATAATAATAATAATTGTTTCAAGTTTTGGTACAAGGCCAGTGGTTTTGAGGGGAAGGGGTTAATTTGATTTCATTGACCCCCAGAGGGATAAAAGGCAGAGTTGACCTCAATGGAATTTGAACTCGGGACATACCAAATCAGAAGAAACGATGCGAAGCATTTTGCCTGTGATAATGATTCTATCAGCTTTCCACCTTAATAATAATAATGGTGTCAAAATTTTGGGGAGGGGGCAAGTTGATTACATCGACCCTAGTACTCAGCTGGTACTTATTGGTATCAATTCAGAAAGGATGAAAGGCAAAGCCGACCTTGGTAGGACTTGAACTCAGAATGTAAAGCTGGAAGTAATGTCGCTTAGCATTTTGTCTGATGTCCTAAAGACTCTACAAGCTTGCCACCGTAATAGTAATAATAATAATAATTCTTTCTCCTATAGGCACAAGGCCAGCTGTTTTGAGGAGGGGGGCAAGGTGACTACCCATACCCATCCTCAGCTGGTATGTGTTTTACTGACCCTGGAGGGAAGAAAACCGAAATTGACCTTGGAGGAATTTGAACACCGAATGTAAGGAGTTGGAAGATTTACTGACAAGCAAATCATTCTGCCAGCTCGCTGCCTTAATAATAATAATAATAATAATAATAATAATATGATATGAGATCACCATGTCGCGCACATATGGTTGTGATGCATGTGCCTGGTGTACCCTTATCAGATGGGTAGTCATGATGGGTATATTGGGCTTTGTATATTTTACCCCAGTGTCACTTTGATGGCATGCACTGCTCTCTCACTCAATAATAATAATAATAATCCTTTCTGCTATAGGCTCAAGGCCAGAAATTTTGGGAGAGGGGACTAGTCGATTACATTGACCCCAGTGTTCCACTGGTACTTTATCGACCCCGAAAGGATGAAAGTCAAAGCCAACCTCAGTGGAAATACCGCTAAACATTTCGTCCAGTGTGCTAACAATTCTGCCAGCTTGCTGCATTAATAATAATAATAATACAGCAGTTACAAGAAAAAGTATTTCAATGTTTTATATATATATATATGTGTATGTGTGTGTATATACTCTTTACTCTTACTCTTTTACTTGTTTCAGTCATTTGACTGCAGCCATGCTGGAGCACCGCCTTTAGTCGAGCAACTCGACCCCGGGACTTATTCTTTGTAAGCCCAGTACTTATTCTATCGGTCTCTTTTGCCGAACCGCTAAGTTACGAGGACATAAACACACCAGCATCGGTTGTCAAGCAATGCTAGGGGGACAAACACAGACACACACACATATATATACATATATATGACAGGCTTCTTTCAGTTTCCGTCTACCAAATCCACTCACAAGACTTTGGTCAGCCCGAGGCTATAGTAGAAGACACTTGCCCAAGGTGCCACGCAGTGGGACTGAACCCGGAACCATGTGGTTGGTAAGCAAGCTACTTACCACACAGCCACTCCTGCGCCTATATAAATATACATACACACACACACATATATTTATTATATAGTATTAATTGATATTGAGAGAGGATGTTAAATATAAAGAAACACCAGATAATATCTTTTGAACACAATGTTTTGAAGTTTATACACAATTACATATACTCCTATACAGAAATATATATTTACACATATGTACAAGTATGCAAATATATGGTAAACACCATATTTAAACAGAAAATATGAATAAATTAGATGAAAATTGCACTTTCATCATCATCGTCATCGGAAATATATTTTAGAAATTATTATATTACAGATTGGCAATGAGGAAAAAAAAGAAAACCTCAATTTATTTTGGAACTTTTATGCAATTTTATGGAAGACAAAACTTCCTGCTTCGTTATCTTTTAAGGGAGGGGTGGAATCAATTAAAAATCTTAATTCAAGCATTTAGTGTCTTCAAAACCATGGAAGATTTGTGGGCAGACAATGGCCTAAATCTGGCAACTTGTAAAATACAGCACAAAAAAAAAAAATCTACATATATTTTAATAATAGTCAGATAGGACAACCTTGTAGTTGCCAGTGTGTATAATCTGTTGACTGAGCTTAATGTACACTTGCTCTGCGCATGTGTGTGTGTACAGACTTCAAAAGTAAATAGAGTCCACCCATGATTTTACCGTTTCATTTGTGTGGGAACTACTCATTTGTATGAGGCCCAAATGGGTTAAATCATTTAAAAACTGCACAAAGCATGTCTATTAAATACTAGATTTAAGTATTTATATATATCGAAGAACATTTTATTTATTAAGATAGATATTTCATAAATGGTGTCTTTTTACTTTTGAAATGTGTATGTATGCATGTGTACGTGTGTGTGTATATATAATCTTTTACTTGTTTCAGTCATTTGACTGCGGCCATGCTGGAGCACTGCCTTTAATCGAGCAACTCGACACCGGGACTTATTCTTTTGTAAGCCCAGTACTTATTCTATCGGTCTCTTTTGCCGAACTGCTAAGTAACGGGGACATAAACACATGCATATATATATATATATACATATATACGACGGGCTTCTTTCAGTTTCCGTCTACCAAATCCATTCACAAGGCTTTGGTCGGCCCGAGGCTATAGTAGAAGACACTTGCCCAAGGTGCCACGCAGTGGGACTGAACCCGGAACCATGTGGTTGGTAAACAAGCTACTTACCACACAGCCACTCCTGCGCCTATATATATATATATAAAACTGGTTAATGTTTTGCACTGCTGTAACCTTTGAAGATTAGCAACTATTTACTGTTGATATTTGTATACTTTGATACTAACAGTATGCTGTCATCATAGTAAGTTACACAAATTTCCTAACCTCCAAAGAAATTTGAGACAACAAACTCTCCATAAACCTACATTATATATTTGACAAGGATATCTTTTCTCCTCTAAATCTTTCCTTTGTTTTATGAAAGCCACAAATGGGACTGCTATAGACATCAAGTTTTCATAATTAAAGGACATCAGATAAAACTGACTTCCTTTCATACTATCCTGAAATCATCTATATATATATATATATATTAGACTGAATGAGATAACAAATCCAAGGCTGTGAGGAGTTTTCAGGACATTTATAATGAAATAGTCTTAGTCTTACAGCTGTTTCTGGGATATGGATATATATATATATATATATACGACAGGCTTCTTTCAGCTTCCGTCTACCAAATCCACTCACAAGGCATTGGTTGGCCCGGGGCTATAGCAGAAGACACTTGCCCAAGATGCCACGCAGTGGGACTGAACCCGGAACCATGTGGCTGATTAGCAAGCTACTTACCACACAGCCACTCCTGCGCCTATATATATATATACAATATTAATGTTAGTTTTTGTTTAGTTATAAGTGACTTTACATTGTCTGAGGGATTACTCCATACTTGTGTAGAATACAAGATATATACAATTTAAGTGCTTACTGAATAGGATTTGTTTCATAGTGTTATTATACAATGTTGTGAAACTGACAATGTATTGTATGAGACTTGTTGGAAATACCTGATATTACATTCTAACAACTTCAAAAACGTGAAGGCTACATTGTACTTTTAGATATACTGTGCATGAGACAGATAGTTATAATTGGAACACTTTTGATCATGGGGAAGTTGTATCAGAGTTGGGCACAGGTTAAGAAGTAAACCAGCCAAATGGTGTCATGGGGTTAACCAACTAATATCGCCCGACGTGGCACTGATTTCTCTCAGCCTGTTGATGAGGGTAGGTTCAAATCCAAGCTAAGCTAGGTGTCTAAGGTCTTCTTAATCTACACACTCTTCACACATTGACAGTTTCTGAAAACTTCTCCTGTGAGATTAATCTTATCCAGTTGTTTAAAACTTCTTTTTAAAGAATAATTCAGTTAGCAGTCAGGGAAAGACTTCCCCCAAACTGCCACGTGCTTTAAAGATATCAGGAAGGGTGAAGAAGATGAGGATGCATCCAACAGACCATGAATGTATCACAATTACTAATTAATCTTACTATTTGTGAAAACAACAAAGTGAAAGCCTGCCAATCAATTGCTACCATTAATAGCAGATTATAAGTTGAAGATCAACATTTTTTAAGCATGCGTTTATATATATGTGTGTGTGTGAGGATGCATGACTTAGTGGTTAGGGCGTTGCACTCACAATCGGGTGATCGTAGTTTCAATTCCTAAACCAGGTGGTGTGTTGTGTTCTTGAGCAAAACACCGCATCTCATGCTCTGCAGTTGCTTCAACACCTGATGCATGGTACACTGTGCACTTGTACAGGTAATGTCGATTTGATGGAGGGAGTGAGCTAATGTATGGCACATACATTTGATTGCTACAAACAAATCATTTGTGCAGGTCATTCGATAAAAGCTGAACACTCATACTTCATCTTCGATGGGACAGTCCATTATATATATATATATATATGTGTGTGTGTATATATGTGTGTGTATATATATGTATATATAAAGATAGAGATATGAGGACCTCGTATTTCGGGCGCTACACTCATGGTCACGAGATCATGGGTTCAGTTCCCAGACTGGGTGGTGCGTTGCGAGCACTTCCGACACCTGACGTGGGGCACACTGTGCATCTGTACAGATAATGTCACTTTGATGGAGGGAGGGAGCTTATGTACGTACAGCACAAATGTTTGATCACCCTAAACAAATCATCTGTGCAGATTGTTCAGCAAAAATTGTAGAACCCCCATCTGTTGTCTACAACGGGTGAGTCCATGATGATATATATATATAATCAATAGTATTAAATTATATAGAATACTTGTATAATGATTTATATTTTAGCAATAAAATATTGTCAGCATAACAAGAAAATAGAGTAAAGGCTTCATAGGAAATAAGAAATAAAAATATGAACAATAATGATTAAATATTAATATATATTAGTATACTAATAAATACAAATGTATATCGGTATACTAATAATGATAAATTTACATTAGTATATTTGTACATACCAGCATACAGTATGTAGATAAATACCAATTTGCATGAGTATACCGCAAAAAAAAACAATCATATACTAATATACTAGTAACCAGAAATATTCATATAGTATGGTGATAAAATTAAATACGTCAAATCAAAAGGAAAATGTGTGTGTATATCTCCACCGCCTGTGTGTGTGTGTGTGTGTGTGTGTGTATACCCATGCTAGCATGGAACATGGATATTAAACGATGATGATGATACACACATATATACACATTTGCATTCACACACCTACACACAGAGTTTCATGAGTGTATTTAAAGAAACAATGAGTGACATTAGTATATATAGAGGTAAATACAACACATGCCTACATGAATATATATGTATATAATGTAGGTGTGTATGTGTATATACATACATATATATATATATTGATCAACTACTTGATTTCTTTTGTATTGGTCTGTATTGGAATAAAATGGCCATAATTAGATGAACTGACTCAAATACCATCACTCCTCACTTGCCCTAGGAACAAACTCAATTTAAGTGTGTATGTATGTATATATATACATACATTTGTGTGTGCATATGTGCATGTGTATGTACCTACATTACATATATATATATAAGAAAAAAGGAAATAAACAATTATCTTATGAATGTCATTGGTTTACAGTTGTTTCTGCTACAAAATACAGTGGAGGGCTCATCAGAGTTGAGTGCTTGAGTAACACCTTATAGCTTCATCAGAGCTCCGAATATGAAGTTCATAAGATAATCGTTTATCCCTTTGTCATCTCATTTTCCTATTACCGCTCTGTATTCAACTAATGCTTCGTTCAGAGGCACACATGTATTGAGTTCTACACCAGGTTACTAGTATCACCATGCCTAAACAATATATATATATATATATATGAATTTACATGCACAGACACACAAGTATAAAAGAATTGTGGCGAGAAAGAAGTAATATTAATAAATGCATCTCTTCTTATCACATGTTTGGTAGTTCAAAATGTGATTGTATTATATACGTGGTTTGTTCTTAAATGATGTTTGACATGTTAGTGTCTACATGTTCGTGTTTGAGATTTGTCTGCCATCATTATCATCAGTCATATCATAGCAGTGAAATGAAAGAATTAGTAGAATCAAGAAAAAAAAAAAGAAAGAAAAAAAAGTAAATAAAATGGAAGGAAGACCATGGTTAAAAGATTAAAAAAAAAAAGACGCATTGGAACATGTCCCAGTGATATTACTGGTATTAGAAACAATAGACAGTAAAGTGAACTGATCTTGAAAACATGTCGTTGTTACATAGAACGTCCCGAGTCGTCCCTGCTGTTGCAATACGTAATATATTGCTACCACTGTACACATATCTCTCCTGCCGAGAGAACTGTTTTTCAAAGGTTGAAGTTTTCATGACAATTACTGACAAGGAAACGGAGGGCTGTTTGGAGCTCAAGGCCATTCATTAACGGCTCATTCCGGAATGGTTCTGCAGAAGAAGAATTGAAAAATAAAGTCAATTAATAAATAAACAAAGAGACAAGTAAACAAAATTTAATTGGCTTTGGGTAAAAGAAAATACAGGAGGATCAGTTAATTATGATTTTATTTAACATATTCCCATCTTAGATTCACGGTACCCTTTAAGCCTGACACTTTTCGGCACCCCCTCATATATACATATATAAATAGATGTGTGTATTTTTCCCTTGTTAATTAACAGGGAAAAAATAGATAAATAGTTACCAGGGTAGCAAAAAAATCACACAAGTAAAGAGGTTGTAACTCCTTGTTTTTAAAGGTAGAAAGAGGTTGTAACTCCTTGTTTTCAAAGGTAGAAACTTCAGGTTTACATGAAATTTTTTGTATAATATATAAATAAATAAATGGAGTTTTGTCGGAAGTAAAAGTATTTGAATTACACCTGTGTTAAACTCTATTTATTTATATAAATATAAAAAGTTAATCCAAACAAGAAAGTACAAAAAAACACAACAACGCGAGGACGTGGAACAAATATAGTATTATTGGACGCTCAGGAAAGAAGGAAAGGAGGGTTTAATGTTTCAAGCCGAGTTCTTCGTTGGAAACATAGGAAAAGGAAAGATCCAGAGAAGGGAAGACAAAGGAAAAAAAATCGCCAACGGTACGCATGCGGTCACATATATATATATATATATATATATATATATATATATATATAAATAAATAAAATAGGGTCAACATATTCCCCTCTCAGATTCACACATTTATATCAGTGGTCCTTCAGTTTTTCTAAGCCCTGTAAAAGAACTCGGAAGGTTGGGCCTCCAACCAAGCCCTTCACAGTACCCTTAAAGCCAGGAGCTTTTCAGCACCCTCTTGTATATACACACAACCGACTTTAGTTTCCACTGATTTTGAGGGAGATTTGGTGGATGGAAACTCCATCATATGTATATGGAAAGTACTTGCGCCTCCTTAGATAGTTAGGAAGGCAAATCTTTGGGCCTGAGGCTTTAGTAGAAGACATTTGCCCAAGATGCAGCATCATGGGACTGGACCTGAAACCACATGGTTAGGAAGTGAACTTCTAACCCACGTGGCCACACCTGTGCCTATAAAGTGAAAAGCTGCCTGTGGGATTAGAACCCACAACCAAGGCAATTTGGTTTGTATTATGGAATCCTACACTGAGGCAAAATTTTCAGTAATGCAATGCTTTTGTAATATGAGCTGTGCCTGAAAGGGTTTTGTGTTTGCTCCAGCTGGCCTGGCCAACAACAACAGCAACAATCTTCAGGTTTCATTTCTTACTTCACAGAGGAAAGTGTAAGGATGACTATCCAGCCTATCAGCTAGCAATATGAATAATTACCTAGATATACTATGTCTGAATAAAAACAGAAAGACATGATGGTCATGGTTGGAACACTTTTGATCATAAGTCTGCTAGATCAAAGCTAAACTAAGGCTAAACAACAATTATAAGTCAAACCAAGTTACTTGGGTTATTATGAATGGTGACTTGATCAGGTGCAAGTGTGGCTGTGTGGTAAGAAGTTTGCTTCCCAACCACATGGTTCCGGGTTCAGTCCCACTGCATGGCATCTTGGAAAGTGTCTTCTACTGTAGCCTTGAGCCATCCAAAACCCTGTGATTGGATTTGGTAGATGGAAACTGAAAGAAGCCCATTGTATATATGTGTGTGTGTGTGTATGGAACATTGCTATTGAGAGAAACAGTGACTATGTTGAGAAGTAGGGATGTGATCCACAGAGGACCAGCTTCATTTTGATGTATGAGGGGTCTTGAGCCTCAAAAAAAAAAAAAACATAGTACAAGACTTCTGATGATTTATTTTTCGACATAGTCCCCCTTGATGGCTGATGACTTCCTCCAGCAGTGCTGAAGCACCATTATCCCAGCGTAGAGGAACTCCTTTGTTTGAAACTCCAAGAAACTTCCTACAGCACCTATGATGTCATTGTCACTGGCAAAACGGGGTCAATCTAATCAACTTACCCACCACTCCCGAACTTCCTGGCTTTGTGCCGAAATTGGAGACCAATATTTATGCAATTGTATGCTCAGGTATGCATGTAGGATGAAAAGGGGAGATGAAATGAGGAAATGAAATAGTAAAGGATACAAACCTGAGCTGGTCATGCCCATAGAAAGCTGGCTGTTTGGAACTAAGGGAGGTGGAGGGAGAGCATTGCAGTCTTTGTTTTCCTTGAAAATTAAAAGAAATTAATCAATTAATTAACCTAAATAGCTATACAGGGTGTTTTAGTTTTAGACAAAAAGTTAACCATAAGGGAAAAGGAGTAGTGTACATTAAATAAATCAACTCTTAAAATCAACTTCTTATAATGTTTCAAATGTTAATTAACTAACTTTTATAATGTTTTATAATAAACTAACGTTTATAATCTGTTGTGTCTGAGGAGAGACATTTTCTTTTTGTGCCTTATAATAAGTGGAAATTTTACCGGTGAGTGTGTTACATTATAAGGCACAAAAAGAAACTGACTCCCCCCAGACACAACAGAATATGCTTCAACACTTGAACTCATATAAAGAATCTTGCAAACAAAATCCAAAAACGAAATAACGTTTATAATGTTAATTAACTAACTTTTTCAGTGACATGTATGGCTGTGTACTTAAGAAGTTGGTTTGCTAACCATGAGGTTTTGAGTTTAGTCCCACTACACAACATCTTGGGCAAATGTCTTCTACTACACTTTGTGGTTGACTAAGAGTTTGTGACTGGAATTAGTAGATGGAGAACGAAAAAGTCCTCTGTATATGTGTAGTAGTAGGAGAATAAAAAAAGTCCCTTGTGTATGTGTGGTAGATGAAGAATAAAAAAAGTTACTTGTGTATGTGTGCCTGTGTGTGAAGGTGTGTAGCCTAATGGTTAGCATGTTGCAGTTATGATTGCAAGATCGTGGTTTCAATTCCTGGACAAGGCAGTGTGTTTGTGTTCTTCATTTCAGTTTTAAATGCGCTTCCCTGTGAAGGGCTGGCCTCCTGTTTTATGTGAATGCCATGATTTCAGTCACCTAACCAGTGAGGTAGCATCTTTCAAAAATCTACAACAATGTGAAGAAGCACATTGTGACCAGCTGTGTATAACAACATCAGATAGTCTGGTTGATAATGTGATATATATATATATATATATATATATATATATATATGTATATATATGTAAATCTTATAAGCAAATGAAAGACGTGTAATGGTGAATAAATAATACAAAAAAAATTCCCAGTTTCTCGTTTTGTTATACAATAACTCTGCAAATAATATTTCCATAATTCTCCATTTTAATATGTATTTTGAACTAATGCACAGCAGCAACTGAGACTACATATTGGATAGTAATAATAGAATAATTAGCTGTGCTTCAAGAGGAAACAGCTGGAATTTATCCTAACTAGCGACACTATATATATAATATACACACACCCATACAAACACACACACATATATGCATACACATACATATGTGCATACATATACATACATACAAATATACGTACATATACATGTATATATATATATACACATATATATATACATACACATACACACATATATGTAAACACACACAGACACATATGTGCATACATATACATACAAATATACGTACATATACACACATATATACATATATGTAAATACACACAGACACATATACACACACATACATACACATATATAAATATACAATAAGACATGAAATAAATAACCCTTAGTAATACGCAATTGTTTTACAGGTTGCCCTAAAGCTGCTATCTGGTGAACATATCCAAGAATTCTTGGAAAAGAATTAGAATAAAATTGTTGGAAAAATATGCTTACAAGAATATTTTTAACAGTGCTTCTATGTCCCTGGATGGCTTTGAGACTCTTGACAACGAATTCCTTATCTATATCTTTAATCACATCAGGATTTGCATTCATGTAGTCCAAGCAGCATTGATATTTTCTACAGGCTTTCTCGATGAGTCGCAAACGCTTTCTGTTTAGGAGACCAGTGAAATTTTCCAGAACACACTTGCGGCGCTCATGCAGGTTTATTTTGGTTGCCTGTAACGTTTGGAATTTCGGAGCATCATTGTTCTTCTGAGCGAGTTGCACCTCGCAGTTAATGTGATCGAGCACTTCTCGTAAAGTTACCAAACGCTCGACTGATTTGGTAGGAATCTTTCGCATAAGAATAAGGAAACAGCCTTCTGATGAGTACAGACTGTCTTTTTCTTCAGCCAGGAGAAGACTAAGGGGAATCTTCTGGTGTGGAATTCCAATGCCATTCTTTTCCGCTGCTGACAACATGTTGGCTCGAACTTTATGCACGGCACGTCTGACCTCAGGGTCTGTAATATTAGTATCCTCTTGCATCTCTACGTTGTTTGTGCTGTTGCTGTCATCATCTGAATCTTCTTGTGCCTCAGAAGAGGACAGTGAGTTATGGAGTCCCTCCTCCTCTGGTCGACGTTTCAACCATATGTTTTGCAAGAACTCTATGGAGTCAGACATAGACTTCAAAGAACTACAGATAGGAATACTGTCTAAATTAAAAGCTGCTGATTCGGAAGAAGAAGAAGGTGGCGGCATAGGTATTTTGGGAAACAAATTTGTTGGTTCGTTACCATTATTATTAATTGTTGGTGCCTGTTTCAATGCTTGCAACTGACTTTGAATTTTCTTTCGAATCTTTTTTCTTCTTGTTTTTGACATTGTATCGAATCGTGTGTCTAATGATACACCGAGGGTTTTCTTAATAATATTGTATTCAGAACAGCCTTGTTCGACAAACATCTGAACATATTCATCTATAGTATCAAAGGAGCTGCATTTCTTCTCCTCTTCTTCTTCCAGAGGTTCTTTCAACTGCTTGGCAGTTTGTTCCAACAGTTCTTCATAGCTTATATCTTTAACCTCCGCCTTAAGCTTTTTCTTCTTGCTGTTAGAGAAAGGAATCGAACCATCTTCTAACCAAGAGGATGCATCACCAGGGAACGGTTGTTTCCCTCTGTAAGCTCTCCCACCCAGTTCTGATTTAGGATCCTTAGTTGACAGCCTGTCAAAAACGCTTTTACCATGTTTAGGAAACCGTTGCATTGGGCCTTCCATTTCATTTGGAATCCAAGCATTAAATTGATTAAATTTGGTAACATTGCCAACCATATTATCGTTATCACAGTTAAAGGGGTCTCCTTTATCAGAGCAGTAACCACTACTGTTGCCAGGGAAGAAATTTTCTGATTGGTTATATTGGAAACCTTTATCATAGAAGTAGTCATCAGTTTTCTCATATAGGAATCCATCAATTTTATCCTGGCAGTAGTCATCTGGATTATGGGATGGTTCGTGTTTCTTGAATGAACGACGTCGCGTTCTCTTAAAAGGATATTTATTTGACTTCCCGCGAGGATAATTTTCAGATTTTCCTCTGGGAAACTTTTTATGCTCCTCATTATAATAACCATCAGATTCCATTTCGTAGTTTTTAGAATCTTCTGGCAAGCAATTACCCATTTTATTCGGAGGGAATGGTGCAAACTTGCCCCCATGCGGATAATGACCACGTTTTCCATGGTAGTTCTTAGGTTTCCCTCGCTTATTGCCATCGGATCGACCACAAGAATAATTTTCCATTTGGTTATGTGGAATATCCTCAGGCATATTGTATGGGAAGCTATCATCATGTTCTGGTGGATAATTATCCATCTGATTCATTGAATAACCTTCAGGTTGAGGGAAAGGACAGTCTTCCATTCTGTTGTGTGGAAATGGCTCAGCTCTTTTTAAAGGAAAACAGTTACGCGAGAAACCTTCAGGTTGTTCAATTGAATAATTATCCATACAAGCATGTCGATATCCATCAGGCTTATTTTCCATATCCCATGGCATATCTCTTGGTGGTCTGCCAGGATTAGACTCATAGAACCTCTCATCGTTTGGATGGTCCCTTTTATCATGCCACCATCGCTCCCTTGGGTAGTTATCAAGTGATTCCGACCGTCTCAAAGGCTCAAAACTTTCTTTTGCATTCATATCACAATCATCATCCTCATCAAGTAGTTCTCCTTCTTCTAGCTCTGAGTCACAATTCTGTTCATTCTTCTCATCATCACCATCATCTTTTCCTTCTACTTCTTCTTCTTTCTTTGAAGACTTCTTTGACTTACTGCCACTGTTTGTTCGAGCTACATTGGGCACGTCAGTCTTTTCGCTGCCCTTCTGTTTATAATTAATCACTATAGGAGGAGCATCACTGCTTCGACCAGCTTTCTCTTCTGCCTCTGTCTTCACAGGTTTCCAAAGATTCTCGGCCCATTTTTTCTCAGAGGATTTATGATGCTTTGATCGGCTAGAACTTTTTTCCCCAGATGATCTTTTGCTGCCTGACTTCTGCTGTTCTTTCTTGGCCCACGCAGCTCTCTCTTTGTCGGACATAGCAGACGTCTTTCCCGCAGGCAGATCTCCACTGCTTTCAGAAGGCTGTGATGCCAGTTCCTTCTTGATTTTTTTCACCGATTCCAACAGTGCTTGGAGATCAGATTTATGCTGCTTCCGTTTTGAAAACTGCTTTGCTAGTTCTTTGAGGAGTTTCCTGTTAGATTCCGGCAAAGAAGCTTCTTTTAGCTTTCTTGAATTAATAGTAGATATCTGAACAGACTTTGGAATCGGATGCGACGAGTCATCATGCTTGCTTCGTTTAGACTGTTTACTTTTTGAGGAATTGGATGATTTGCTCCTTTCTTTACTGCTTCGTCTTTTCTTGGCGCCCATATATGATAAAAGTTTGGATACTTCGTTATTAATATCATCTGATGCTGCATTATCAGAGAGCAGATCCACATCCTGCGAGGCATTAAGACCTTCAGTTGCAGACGTGTGATCATCAGTACTCTGTTTTGAGGTGTCGGAAATTGTACCAGCAGCTGCATCATTCTCATTATCACAATCATTACTGTCTACTGAACTCAGTTCTTTTCTAGAGGCTTTACTATACGCTGGTATAGCAATCTCGGGCATTGCATTGCTGTTAAAGGAGTCTGGTATCATTGAAGGTAAAAACAGCTCGTTTGAGGAAGATTTTTTCATTTTCGCATTCTCGGCCTTTTCAGCCAAACCATCTTTTGAAGATTCCGAAGATTGAGAATGATCAAGACATGATAAAGAGGAAAGCTCCAAAGTTTTATCAGTTGGACTATAACAAGAAGACCTGCTTAATTCACATTTTTCTTTCTCCCGATCTTTAGTAGACTGCAATTCTGAAATTTCCAAATTTGCATTTTCAGAGTCATTGGAAGCATCTGGTTTCGAATTTCTATCTGTCTCTTTGGAAAGAGTTTCTAATTCTGAGCTACTTGCAGTCACAGCTTTTTTAGCAGGATCTGATGATGATGTTGATGGTGAAGATAATGATGATGTTGATGATTGAGCAACATTTACAGATGACATCTGGCTTTTGGGATTGATTTTGTCAGCAAACCAATCAACTAAATCATTTTGTCTTGGGACCATTAGAGGGTTAATGGGTCTGTTCAGTAAGAGTGGATTTGTTGCAGTTAAACCTGAGCCAGGAAATCCAACAGGGAATGGCATACTCTTGCTCAATAGCGACTGAGACATGCTGAGTGCGGGAGACCAGAGAAGCTGCTGTGAATGGAGGGAAGTAGCCAAATGTGAGGTTGAGGGAGGAATTGACCAGTCAATGTTTTTCAATGGGTTTGAAGATACCAAAAATGGTGACGGTGTGGGAAGCCAGTTTGGTGGAGGAAAGAGTTTCAAAGAAGAGAAAGCAGTGGGTGATTGAGATCTAGCTCTTTTCACTGATGTTCGTTTCTTTGCTGGTCTAAGGACTGGTATAGCCTGACCTGACATACATTCATCTATTTGGTCGTCACCATCGTTACCAGCGTTCGTCATACTGTTCATTTCATCAGTTGTCTGGTGAGTTGTACTGTGCATATCAGTTACCGTTTGGTTTTTCTTATTTGCTACATTTGAATCAGCAGTGGTTTTGTTGAAATCTTCTTTTCCTCCTCCTTGAATCTTCAACACAGTTTCAGTGAAATGCTTCCCCCTCTCCTCCTCAACCCCACACTTGGACTCCACAGCTGACTCACTCTTTTTTCCATTGCTGTCAGCTTGCCCTTTATTGTTCGTATCACAATTTGGGCTGACCGGTGAGTTGCTGTCCTTACTTCCTTTCACAACTTTGCGCAGCATGTCCATCATTTCATCCGATATGTTCAACGACACAGCTTTCGCTTGGCTCAATGTTGTCAGACTCTTCATCCAAATATGAGAAGTGTCGTTTGACGAGTCTTCGTGTCCTTTGTACTCATAGGCACTAAACAGTTTGCCAGGATCAGAAGACGATGCTTTTTCCGAACCTTCATCTTTCGCTTCTGATGGAGAAACTGATCCAAAATCTTCATTTAAGGACTGGAAAAGGTTTTTGGCTTTTTCATGAGATTTTTGTTGGTGAGACAAGTTTTTCTTATCTGACTCACTCTTACTGGCTTTACCACTATGCATAGAAGGCAGTTTCCAACTTGTTGCATCACAACTGTCATCATCATCATCATCATCATCATAGCTGTCAAGAGATTTTAACATCTCTTTAATTGGGGAAAGCCGATGATCATTATTATCTGAATGTGTACCGCTAGCACTTTCATCAATATACAAAGGCTTCGTAAGGTCTTCGTTGGAATTATCACTATCGTCACTATCCGCATTCATGCAGTGTCCGGGTGAGAATGCTCTCATGCTACTGTTTCTTTCTGAATTCAATTTGCCCTCACTGCCAGGTTTCTGCTTTGAGACCAAAAGCTTCGAGTCTTCCTCTGACACTGAGTTTGTGTCATCAGATACAGATTTTCGTGGCAACATCTCTCTGTAGAATCCCCAGGTTTTATGATCATTTCCAGGTTCGTTTTGTGGAACAGACTTCACTTTGGCTGGTTCTTCATTTCTCTCTGGTGAAACTGGAGAATACATTTCCCCTTTCTCAAGTGAAATAGAAGTTGAGGGCTTGAAGCCCTTAATTATTTCTTTAGAAAATTTGGCATAATCTGGGATGTTATCTTTAGAATGTGGCTTTTCTTCAAAAGAAAGTTTGGGAATTGCAGGAGTTACATCTTTATTAATAGGGATCACCGACAGCTGTTTAGGTTCATATATGGGTTTTGGTTTATCAACTGAGGTTTGGATGATACACAGATTCCATGGTTTTTTGGTGATAACTGTTTTAGAAGAGCTTGTCATATCTTTGCTAATGTGTGCAGATACGTCTTCAATTTCCTCACTGTTGATCTTCACTGGATTATATAAGTCTGCTGGCGATTCCTGTAATAAGAGAGGTTTGCTAGATTTATTGCCATCATTTGTTAAAGGATTACTTGACAAATCTCGGTTCATACGCAAAAGTCTTGGATCCCTTGGTAAAGAAGGGTCATGTATTGATTCCTCTTTCGATGAATGTATATCTTGTGATGCTGGTGGTTGGGAAGGTGGGCCTTTAGAGACAGCCAGAGATAGATTTTTAGCAAGTCGGGGGTCAACAAGACCAACTTGTTCCCTAGGGTCTTTTAAAGAAACTGTTACTGAAGTAGGTATAGTTTTAGGGAGAGCAGAAGGTTTTTTAGATAAAGGTTTGTTTTTAGGAAATATTTTTGGGTCATCCCTTACAGAAGAGAGTGGCTTGTTGGTTGATGGAATAATTTTAGGGGATTGGGGAATAATTTTGGGAGACTGTGGGGTAGATTTATTCAGTTGAGGATTACCTTTCAATAATGGGACTGATTTCTGTAGTGATGGCATTAGCAATGGAGGTAAAGGTGGATTTACAGGTAGTAAAGGTGGAATTACAGGTAGTAAAGGGGGTATACTCAACGGCAATATCGGATTCACATTCATTAAGGGAGGAATAGCCTTTTGTATTGGAAGAGGAAGCTTTGGTAGGGGAAGAGGCATCTTCAGAGGTGGAGGTTCCTTTTGAGAGCCAACCAATCTTGGATCTCGGAAATTAGGTGTAACCAAATTACTGAACAAATTTGGTGGTTCAATGTCTTTGGGGGGTTCTAAGAGGAGTTTCTCCGGTTTTGGTTTATCAAATATTGGTGGCTCCTTTTCTGCTGGGAAGATATCTTGCAATGAATCAAAAACATTCATTTTCTCTCGAGGCGGGGATTTGGGTTTTAACCTTTTCTCTTTGTAAGCTTCAAAGGATATGACAGACTTAGGCTTTTTCGGTTCTGTGACAACAATAGGAGGTGGCTCAATTATTGAATCAAGAAGGAGGTCAACTTTCAAAGATTGGTCTGTAGCAGGGAAAGTGGAAGGAGTTATTCCAGTGCCTTTAGTCAATGGTTCAGCTCGAGGTGTTTTCATGATGCTTTTCGGAACAGTAGTAGTAGTACTAGTAGTGGTACTAGCAGTAGTAGTAGTAGCTTTTGCAAGGGTACTTGTGTTGCTTTTGCTTTGAAGAGATGATGTTGATGAGAGAGGATGTGTAGATGTGGTTGGTTTTTTGCTGGGAACAGATGTAGTTGATAGTTTCTTTTCTTTGTCAGGTTTTGAAGTTGTCGAAGTAGAAGAAACCTTTTTATCTATACCAAGTTTCTTTTCCTTCGGAGGACTTTTGCTAGAAAATTTGTCTTTTGCTACTTTGATTTTCTTTTTGAAAGAATCACCCGAAGAGAGTTTCAATAGTTTGTTGGCTTTTTCACATTTACTGACAAATTTTCTTTTGGCATCATTTTTCAGAGAAGTAATGTCGATTGTCGAACCGAATTCTTCTAAGTCTACCTTAGAAACTGGAGATGGTTTAGAGTGAAATTTTGAAAGTTTGATATTAGTCGCAGATTCACTTTTACTTGTCATTTGGGAAGTAGCTGAAGAAAGAGATTTTGAAAGTGATTCAGCATTTGATGTCTGTTCTGGAATGTTCAGAGCATTCATGAGGTCCTGGTGACTTCCAATCCAGTTCATCACATTAGATGTTCCTTCTCTTTTCAAATGACTTGTGATCTAAAAAAAAACAAACAAAAAACACATTACAAAGTAATTATTTAGAATTTAGTGTAGCTTTTAGTTTAGAATGATTAAGTTTAATGTTTGAGGCATCAGATGTAGTGTGCAAGGGAGAACACTGGGCTGGTATGGGCGAAGACAGCTGCGTAAAAAAGTGCTGATCTCTAACTGTGGAGGGGAACCTGTGGAAGAGGTAGACCCAGGAAGATGTAGGATGAGGTGGTGAAATATGATGTTCAGATGTCGAATTTCAAAGAAGCAAATAACAAGTGACCAAGACTTCTGGTGATTTGCTGTGCTTGGGAAGACATGTCAAGCTTAGTGGAAACATAGTCATGGAGAGTGCCAGTGACACATTAAAGGCTTCTGTGCTGGTGACACATGAAACGCATCCAGTACACTTTGTGGAGTGGTTGATGTTAGGAAGAGTATCGAGACAGAGAAACCTAGTCAAAAGAGACTGAACCTGGTGTGACTCCCCAGCTTACCAGTTCCGATCAAATTATAAATTAGCTGAAAAATTATTCTGCATATTGATAATTTAAGTGGTTTGCTACTTTTGGGATACAAACTGGGACCCTGACCAACTCCTGAAGTGGGTGGATAAGGCGGAGTCGGGAGGCGTCGAAAGAGCAGAAACCCCGTGAAACCCCAGAAACATCACTGATGATGTATCCCAGATCATCCAAGAGATGCATCGTGAAACTAAACAAAACTCAATGTTATAGGGTTAATTAAAGTGGGGAAGCATGTGAAACACCATTTTCAGTCACCAGCATAGAAAACTAAAAGACTATGATGAGAGCGACCGGGCTATTACCATTATCATGGTGGTGGTCTATGATTGATGGTGGTAGTGATGCTGATGACTATGATGGTGTGATGTTGGTGGTAGCACTAGGTCATTGTGATAACAGTGTAATGACTAATAATAAAGATATGATGATGAAGCTTAACAAGGACTAACTGGTGCTACTCTAGCATGTGGTCTACCACAATATCCATAGTCTATTAGCTGTGAAACGATCTAATCTGGATTAGGTTAAAGGTCAGGTTTAGTATTAGGGTTTCAGGTTAGGGTCAGGTTTAGGGTTTAGAGTGCGGGTTAAGGTTTAGGGTAAGGGTTATGATCAGGCTCATGGTTTAGGGTAATGGTTTAGAGTTAGGGTTAAGGACTGGGCTAGACGGTATGTTAAAGTGTCAATAGCCAGGTAGGCCGTATGCTAAAGTGTCAATAGCCAGGTAGACCGTATGCTAAAGTGTCAATAGCCAGGTAGACCGTATGCTAAAGTGTCAATAGCCAGGTAGACCGTATGCTAAAGTGTCAATAGCCAGGTAGACCGTATGCTAAAGTGTCAATAGCCAGGTAGACCGTATGCTAAAGTGTCAATAGCCAGGTAGACTGTATGCTAAAGTGTCAATAGCCAGGTAGACCGTATGCTAAAGTGTCAATAGCCAGGTAGACCGTATGCTAAAGTGTCAATAGCCAGGTAGACCGTATGCTAAAGTGGCAGCAACAAACTTTAATAAACTGGTTCTTGGTTTACAAGCTTGAACATTATTTCTTTAACAAGAGGCATAATATAGAAATACAGCATGAAACTATTGTTATTGTTGCTGTGTGACAAATGGAATTATTTTACAAGAAAACAACTGAACACAAACAGATTAACTCACCTGCTTTATACAATCATTCAGGGCCACAACTGGCTGAAACCGTACTGAGAACATAGCAGATTTCCAGTCATCATAACCCAATTCTCTCAGTGTTGGCGTTCGCTTCGCAGGTAATTCTTCACCAAATAAAGATTTCTCTTGTTCAAGATATAAATCAGATATTGGGAAATCTAAATCTAAATATTTGTTGAATTCTGAGAGAAGATTGTTATCTTTTGATGTCGTTTTGTCTCCAAATGTACTAGTTGTTGATGCGAGGCTGATGTTGTCAAATTCTGATGCTTTTCTCCTCATTTTCTGCCGTTTCCGTCGCCGCCGATAGCCAGTCATATCAAAAGGTGCTTTCTTTTTAAGCAGGCTCCGAGACGCCATAGAGCACTTTTTCTTTTTGCGCTCACTTGGGGGTAAATACAGACTGTCAGCTTCTGACACACTGGTAGACTCAGAGTTGTCTGGGTCTAACAACAGAAGTTCTTTCATCAGCTTTGTATTGACATCATCAATACCAACAGCATCCAGAACAGGAGGAGGTATTTCATCACACAGCATTCCTTCTTGATCTTCTAGGAGTTTGTGACTCTGAGTATCTTTAATTTGCCTCTTCCGTAGTTTATGAAGGAATGATTTATATTTCTTTTCAAATTCTGAAACCTCAGCCACTTCACTCCTGCTGCTAGCAGGTGCCTGGGGCTGCTCCCTGGCTTCAATAGTAGATTCTACGGTATTTAACAATTTTGACAGAGCCTCAGACTGTAGAGCAGTTTCCTACAAAACAAAATTTGGTCATTAAGCAATTTATATCATTATATTAATGCAATTAACATTAAATAATAGATGAAGATGATTCAGAAATATTTATATGTCTATGTAACTTTTGTCAAACTAAAACTATTTTAAAATTTATAATAAACTAGCAGTATCGCCCGGCGTTGCTCGGGTTTGTAAGGGAAATAACTATATAAGCATTTTTAGAGAGTTATAGCCAAAAAATAGCAAAAAAAAAATGCATTAAAATTGGGAAAAAAAATGATGGTAAATTTTTTTTAAATCGTTGACTCATCATAGACATTTTTAGAGTTACTTCCCTTATATAATAGCGAAAAAAATGCATTAAAATGGAAAAAAATTATGGTAAATTTTTTTTTAAATCGTAGACTCATCGTAGACACACGCTAATACCCAGAAGGGCTCGATATGAATCACGACTATAAGATACCCGGTTTTGGTTAAACTGCACCGCAAAATGTGGGAGTAGTTAGGAATCTAAATCGTAGGAGACAGACACACAACTTGACTTTTATATATAAAGATGAGAAAATGACAAACAAACATTCCAATTTTAAAATATTTTCATAAAAATGTGGCTTTTATGGTCCCTTTTTTAAATTAGTTCCCAAAGATACAATCAAATCACAGAATGGATTCTAATTCATTTTGACATCTACTTCCTGTCTCCATCTTTTGGATTATGAATTTCTTCCCATATCACAAAAATGCCAAGCGTGTATTGCACCTATTAAAAAGGAGGCAAATAATTTTGAAATTTCGAAATGTTTTGGCTTTCAGGAGGACGTTAAATGAAGATGATGACTTTAGCTTTAATAATCTTTAAAAAATAATTTAGAGCAATCCCAGAATTTCCACTTTCATGAGATTACTCTTTTCTTTACTCTTTTTACTTGTTTCAGTCATTTGACTGCGGCCATGCTGGAGCACCGTCTTTAGTCGAGCAACTCGACCCCAGGACTTATTCTTTGTAAGCCCAGTACTTATTCTATCGGTCTCTTTTGCCGAACCGCTAAGTGACGGGGACGTAAACACACCAGCATCAGTTGTCAAGCAATGCTAGGGGAACAAACACAGACACACAAACATATTCACACACACTTATATATATATACATATATACGACAGGCTTCTTTCAGTTTCCGTCTACCAAATCCACTCACAAGGCATTGGTCGGCCTGGGGCTATAGCAGAAGACACTTGCCCAAGATGCCACGCAGTGGGACTGAACCCGGAACCATGTGGTTGGTTAGCAAGCTACTTACCAAACAGCCACTCCTAATTTCATCATAAAAATCCTCTGTCAGAGCTGTAAATTTTTTTTCTTTTTGGTAATGAAACAGCTAACTTCAATACTCAGTGTAATCCAGCATTCAATGATTTAGTCCAAACTTGCTGAGAATTATATGGCTGTCACATCATTTAAAATTTGTTCATTTTCATGTTATTAAAAACAACCCCCCACTCACTCAAACAGAAGGAGACATCTGATAACGTAGAACAAATGCCTATGATTATAGGTTTGCTCTGGTGGGGCTGACTGGGATCAGTCAACATACACACAGGCCTAGATAAACAGGCATTACTACACAGAACATTTAGAAGGCAACAGCAATGTACTTACTTCTGTCTGGTCTGCAACAGTTGGTAGCAGTATTGTTGTCTTTAAACCTGTTTTACCAGACAGGGCTGTGTTTTTTATTTTTGGAGTGACTCTCACCAAAGCGCCCTGAGTTGAATTTGTCAGACCACTCTTGTGTTCTTTTGATGCTTTTAGTTTAGAGTGCACAACGTCTTTTAGTTTCTTCAGATCCTCGATAGACATTTTGTTCAAAGAGTGTTTCTACAACAGGAAATATTTTTTTTTAAATACTATTTTAAAAAAAATGATCATTTCTAACAAAAGGTACAAGATCACAAATTTGTGAGTTAGAAGAGTACTGGTTCTCAGTGCTTAACAGGTAATTATTGACTCCTTAAAACAGGCGTCAAGGGACTTTTTTAAGCAATTACCCCAAAATATATTTATTTTCTCTGACATTATCCCACTGATTTGAAAGGAAGAAAATCATAGGTTCTTTGAATTCAAAAGGATCATTGACTCTATTTTATTGAATCTAATTTAAACATCCATTACACTGGACAGATGCAGTGTTGCCAGAAAGAAAATTTCTGTTGTAACAAGCAACACATTTTTTATATAATTTTACTTATGTCTAATGAGTTCTCATTACCCCCAAGAATTTCATTTTTTACCCCGGTTCACCAACCCCGCTGCCTTAGAAAAATGAAAAGCAAGGTCAAGCTCAGAGAATTAGTTTAAACAAATGCAAAGGGACTTAACAACAAATCACAAGGCATTTTAGCAGACTCTACTGATTCTGTTAGCCACCTCTTCCTCACAATGAAATAAAAATTTTGCTTTCTTACTATGAGCAGAGGTTCAAACTTTGTGTTACATTGATTACGTTGTATGACATAACTAATAGTCCCATGTTACATAAATGAAATGAAATAACTATCAGCTGTATTTCAAAGCAGGTTGCAGACTTTAATGATAATACTAGCATCAACAACAACGATGGTCAAGTAGAATTGGTTCAAAGTCAGACTTTGGTAGTTTTGACCCTGGCATACTTGAGATCAAACCCTACTCAACATTTACAGGAACGTGGACATTGAGAAATGAGAACGATGAGAATAATGGTAAGTGTGGTGTTGAGGGAAGAGGAAAAGAAGACAAAAAAATAGAAGACACATGGAGAGAAAAATAATGATGAAGGAGGCACAGGCGTGACTGTGTGGTAAGAAGTTTACTTCACTACCACAAACCACACAGCTCTAAGTTCAGCCCTGCTGCATACCATGTTGGGTGAATATGTTCTGCTTCAGTCCTGGACCAACCAAAGATTTGTGAGTGGATCTGGTAGATGGAAACTGAAAGAAGCCCATCATTGCCGGTGGCATGTAAAAAGCACCATCCAAACGTGGCCGATGCCAGCGCCACCTTGACTGGCATCCATGTCAGTGACACGTAAAAAGCACCCAATACACTCACGGAGTGGTTGGCATTAGGAAGGGCACCCAGCTGTAGAACATTGCCAGATCAGACTGGGCCTGATTCAGCCTTCTGGCTTCCCAGACCCCGGTGAAACCGTCCAACCCATGCTAGCATGGAAAACGGACGTTAAACAACGATGATGATATATATATATATATATATATATATATATATATATATATAATGTAAGTGTGTGTGTGTATTTGTGTTTCCTTATCTTGACATCATGTGACAGTTGTAAATAATTGTCACTGTCATACAAGCAGTGTTGTTCATTTCTGGTATTCCGCAAGAACATGTCTCACCATGGGCAAATATTACCTTGCTTGGAAACAGGTGAGGGTTAGCACCAGAAAGGAAATCTTATCTGACCCATGCAAGCATGGAAAAATGCATAGTAAATGATGATGATGATGATGAGGAGGAGGAAACAGAAAAGTGATGAAGAACAAGCTGAAGGTAATTATCACTGTTGTTGTTGTTATTGTTGTGCTTTAGACAGAACGAAACCTTTGAAATTAAATACAAAAGACTAAAAAATATCAAAGTAAAGATCATACCTTTGTTGATTCTTCAGGTTTTTTACTCTTTAATTTTGAAGTTAAAGACTTTTTATTTGATGAAGGTTCAAACGGTTCGTTTTCTTGGGAACTCAACAACTGCATCATCAATTCATGCATGGAATTTTCCTGTCCCTTTATGTGACCACTGGGGGAACTCTCAGCCTCCGACGAACTCTTGCTTGACTTTGGAAATATTACTGAAGTAACACTATCTGATGTTTTGCTGGAGCCTTTCTTGAACAGTTCTGATTCGAACAGATTTTTGGAGGCAGATACTGAAGCCTTCAGAAGGCTCTTCACAGAAGATTTCTTTGGCATATCAGTGTGATGTAGAGACGGCTCTTTCTTAACTGTTGGTAATCTATCTAGAAGATCCTGTACACTCTTCTCTGTTAGTTCTATGTCAGAGCTTTTCTTTTCACCGATTTTCGTTTCAGTAGTGGAACCGGCTGGTTTTTTCTTGTTTAAAGCAAATGGTATTGGCTTTCTAGTTTTAGCATTACTGCCACCACCACTATTACTACTACTACTACTATTACTAATAGCAGTAGTAGTGGTAGTGATTGTAGTAGTATTTGAAGTGTCACCAATAGAATTCATGGTGCCTGTGTTGGTAAATGCTATGCCAGAACCACCTGATATTTTATTATCACAGTTGTTTAGGTAGCTATTCCTCCAGTCCTTATTCTCAAAAAACTCGGACCCACTTGCATGCCATTCAATGTTTGCAGGTTTATTCTGGGAATTTCCTTCATACTGATTGAGATTCATGTTTAAGGCAACTTCTTCGTTATGCTTCCATGGATGTTGGTCCCCTAAGCACTGAGGATCAACTTCATTCTGCAACAAGGGTCGACTGTATGGAAGTGGATACCAATTCATCTGGTCAGTTGGTTCATTGCTGTATCCAGGCATTGGGTTTGGTTGACCCCAAATATGGCTGACGTCCATTTTAATGTCATCGGTGTAAAACTGGGGCTTGAACTGTCCATTGTTTTCCATAGAAAAACTGGGATTATCTACAGGAGGTGGGCAATGTTCTGCATCTAAAGGAATTTGATCTTGACGACATTTCATTCTTGGATCTGATCCAGATCTTTGAACTAAGACTTTCTGAGAGATATCAGGAAGAGGTGGCTGTGGCCCATATCCTAGGAATAAACTTGCTAGCATTCTACATTGCTCATTTGCAGTGTCTTGAGGAAAAACATTTTGAAGCATATGGTCCCTGTCTGATAAGCCTGGACCTAACAGAGGCGGTCGTATTCCTGGAAGCATTCGAATGTTAGGCTCGAGGTTATTTGGGACATTTTTAAAGGGGACTGGATGACGAGGTCCTTTTTTCCAATCGCTTTTCTCATCAGATTTTTTGCTAGGAGGAGGACCTTTAGTTGGATCGTAGATATAAATAGATTTTGAAAGTGATCCAGGTGTAATAGTATCTGCTTTTCGTTCGTAGGTTATCACAGCATAAGGAAGACAGTGTCGAGGGCGAGGTGCAGGCATTCCCTCATCATCATATTCATACAAGTATATCTGAAATGGTAATGAAGAGTGACATTTATTTCGGAGAAAAGTGAAGGAGCTCAAGTTATTATAAACCTCATCTTTAGAGATGAAATTTTTTTTCACAATGTATACTCTTTTACTCATTTCAGTCATTTGACTGTGGCCATGCTGGAGCACCGCCTTTAGTCAAGCAAATCGACCCCGAGACTTATTCTTTGTAAGCCCAGTACTTATTCTATCGGTCTCTTTTGCCGAACCGCTAAGTGACGGGGACGTAAACACACCAGCATCGGTTGTCAAGCAATGCTATGGGGGACAAACACAGACACACAAACACACGCATACATATATATATATATATACATATATACGACAGGCTTCTTTCAGTTTCCGTCTACCAAATCCACTCACAAGGCATTGGTCGACCCGGGGCTATAGCAGAAGACACTTGCCCAAGATGCCACGCAGTGGGATTGAACCCGGAACCATGTGGTTGGTAAACAAGCTACTTACCACACAGCCACTCCTGCGCCTAATGTATGATATTTGCACAAAAAATAAGTTTGTTTGATGTATTTAGTTTTAGCATTTCTTTTCACAATGTTGCTACCACTTGCAAGCTCCAAGTCTTTACTGATTTTTCATTAAATGACTAAAGTCTTATTCATGGGTGTGGACTTTCAGAGTACCAGACAAAGTTTTTGACTAACAATAATAATGTATGCTTACAAAATCTAATAAACAATAATTCATTTAAAAGACTCAGACATTTACAACTAAAAAGGATTAGAATAGTACAGAGACAACTACAGATTACAGCTAAGAGGGAGTTAATCTAATTAGCACATCTATTAAATATTGTCAATAACTAAATATGATTTCAGTGTTAATTCTCTCATTGTCTATACACTTTACATTAAGTAGCTATCTTTGATACTCCTACTTCTGTCTGTACTCACATTACTGTGACCTTTGGGCAAATAAATGACATGGACACACCAGTTAAAATCAGATACAGTTACACTCGTTCATACATTAAAAACGTACATTTATAAACCCAGTCTAATGTTACTCATAACCACAGATTATATCTGACGCAACGACTACTTTCCATTCCATTCAACCGTTGTTGATGCCCCATTGAATGAACAGCTCAGCATTAGACTGGTTCTAGGCCTACCTGTCCACAATGACCAATTATGGGTTATACAAGTAACTCTTGACATCAAGTTCTGACTATCACCACTTAGGAGAATTTTGAACCCAGACTAAAAAGAGCAAGGACCTTTCTGCAAGTCATCTTATGCAATATAAATAATTTTGCCAATCCACTGCCCAGCACTGGGACTTCGTTTCATCAACCCTAAACGGATGTAAAGCAAAGCTAACCTCAGCAGTGTTTTGAACTCAACAGTGCAGAGAGCCAGGACAAACATTGCATGCCATTCTATCCGATGCACTAATGATGCACTCCGTTCACTGTCTTCAATAACCAACACTCTACACTGATCATTGACACAATAATTTACAGTGTACGACTAGTCTGACAACAATTTATACTGGATATCTAGCCCAATGCTTACATCAACAGAACTTATTGCAAAATAATTTGTTCAACAGCTGTTGTCTCAAAACAATTTTCACTAGAAGTCTAGGTCTAAGCCATTATAATCATCATTTAACATCTGTCTTCCATGCTGTCATGGGTTGACAGTTTGACAAGAGATGGCAACCCAGAGGACGGTGCCAAGCTCTATTGTTTGTTTTGGCATGGTTTCTACCGCTGAACACCTTTCCTAATCCACCCCCGAAACAATTTATACTTCAGCTCCAGATCCAATCTTTTCAAAACAATTTATATGAGAGATCTAGCTTCTGACAACAAAAATTTACAAAGATCCTTTATTAAACTGAAATATTTGCGACTTTTTGTTTTTACAACCATCGTCCTATGGACAATTCATGCATCAACATGTGAAGAAAGCCAGGAAAATCCACAAACCTGTGAACGTTGCATTTGAATGATATGAATATCTGAGAGTTGAGGTGGTTGAAGTCCCACATGGCAGTCATAGTTTGGTGTGGGTTCAATACTAGACATCAGTCGTTCGTTTACAGGTTTACATTTACCCGTTAATACCTAAAATGTAATAGATGAAAAAAAAATCAACATATCAATACATATGAAAATATATGGTAACACATGTGTGATGATAGACAGGCAGATACAAAGTGTGATGGGATGAGGGAGTGGAAAGGAGAAGGGTTTCACTTATGTAAAAAAAGATTATTATAAGTTACCAACAGCATAATATCATACAGAACAGAAGATATCAACTACTTGGTGTATCATTTTATTAGGAGGTTGCCATAAACCAGTTCAAAGAAGGCTTTTATTCAAACGTTATTTCTGCTCGCAATCTAATCCGTTAATTACTGCTGTTCAACGATTAAGACGCATTGTTTTATATTAAATAAAGATAGTATCCATCTATCAACGTCATTTGACATTAAGCCGCATGTTTGTACTCAATACAAAATAAGGTAAAGGCGGCGAGCTGGCAGAAACGTTAGCACACCAGGTGAAATGCTTTATGGTATTTTGTCCACTGCTGTGTCCTGAGTTCAAATTCCGCCGAGGTCAACTTTGCCATTCATCCTTTCGGGGTCGATAAATTAAGTACCAGTTACACACTGGGGTCGATGTAATCGACTTAATCTGTTTGTCTATCCTTGTTTGTCCCCTCTATGTTTAGCCCCTTGTGGGCAATAAAGAAATAACAAAATAAGATATCGATATTTTTATCTATTATTTACCATTGTAGAAAGGAATTAATGATAGGATATTACAATTCATAACAGAGGTAGTCAACAAGATCAATTTAATCTATTGGCATCAACATTGCTATTCATCAATTGGTCCCAATGGATAGACGAAAAATAAAAGTAAAGAATAAAATGTGTAAACTTACATTAAATACAAAAAGTGCAGTTGTTAACTGATTTGAAATGGTTTCAACCGTCTGCAAACTGACATCTGCATGCTTGGACAAATACACACCAGAATTATGATCTCCTGTTAATAGATTTGAAGCGAAGTTGTGACAACAATAACAATATCAATTAAACACAGAACATGGTACCAAAAATATGCCGACCTTCCAGAATGTCAAAACATGTTGGACTTTCATGTTGGAAACTATATAATAGGTTAATGAGAGAATGGGTGGTTACACACTAAATTTCTATAGCAGCTTCAGATCCTAAGTTATTGATTTGGGAGAGAAGCTGGGTTCAGCAAGTAACAAATCTTGAAACTGTCTGTCAAGAGACTCCCCAACTCCTTTTTCTTACTTTACTCAGAATCAGGCTTCGTAATATTTAAATTTATTTCAGTTCTTCTGATTAATGCTCTGCCATGCTTGAAATATATGTATTGCTTCATTAATGATGAGCTGTGAAAAGTACAGATATGCAAATTAGGCTATTCACTAATGTGCTAGCTTAATTTATGATTGCTATATATATGACAAATGTAGAGGCGCGTGGCTTAGTGGTTAGGGTGTTGAACTCATGATCGTAAGGTTGTGGTTTCGATTCCTGGACCAGGCGATGCATTGTGTTCTTGAGCAAAACACTTCATGTCATGTTGCTCCAGTCCACTCAGCTGGCAAAAGTGAGTAATCCTGCAATGGACTGGCACCCCGTCCAGGTGGAAAATTTCTACGCCACTGAAACTGGGAAACCGACCCTTATGAGCCTGGCATGGCTCAAGAAGGAACATTTATTTATTTATATATAACAAATGAAGATTCTATGTCATTTATTGGGGGGGGGGGGAGAAGCTGGTACGTGTTGTCTGAGGAACAATCACTTTAGTAAAACTAAATATCAAAGAACATTATCTAAACTGTGTATCATAATATATTATCAACCTCAAAGAGATAAAAAGTACAATCAACTTTAGCATGATTTGAATGCAAAGTCTTGCAAGCAGCATGGTGACCTCAAGAGTTCTGGTGGCATGTAAAAAGCACCCAGTAAACATGGTAAAGTGGTTGGTATTAGGAAGGGCATCCAGCCATAAAAACTGTGCTAAAGTAGATACTGGAGCATGATACAGTCCTTGGATTCACTGGATTCTGTCAAACCATCTAATCCATTACGGAGATGTACTTGCATAGCAAGTGACCTGATCTGAGATCGTGTGCTGGAACGAAAACAATTCCAGCACAGAATTTTGTCAGTGAACAGGTCGCAGTCTCAAAGCAACGAAAATATTTTGGCAAATTAAATTTAAATGTTGAAGTGAATCTAACGGTTTTTGTGTATTTTTTAAATGGCTTATAAACACCTTCCATGCTGCAATTGTCATCTGATCCATATTAGCATGGAACGTGGACGTTAAATGATGATGATGAAGGCAAAATATGTAATGATATATATTTAACTTACCAATGATACTAAATGGCAGATTATTGGTTGTTAAACCATTTTTGGCTATCTTTGGAACATAGGAAGGGTCTCTGATCGCATAAAATGCAATTTGATCACTAAGCTCACGGTTATGTCGACCTTCTTCTTTTAATTCAGTACGCTTGCTTCTGTAAAAGTAGAATTAAATTACATTTGAGAAAAAAAGAGAAAAAACAAAAAGAAAATGTGAGTTAATGAAGAAATTTTCTTTAATAAATTTTAATTAAGAGCTTTACAGTTTCAAAATAGAAACACTACCATTATGAACCAAGAAGGTTAACAACAACAACAAAAAATTTCAACTGAGAAAACCTAGAAAGGTTTTGTTGCTCTTTATCAGTTTAACATTCTTTGATGAATGCTTTTGAAACCAACCTGCTTGCAACCATCCTTGGTTCTATGATATAAATTCCTGCTTGACTAATTTTACTAAATTTTTTACTATTTTCAAAATTACTTGAAACAAAATCTGTGTATTTAAGCAGAAAGATTAA
Organism: Octopus sinensis; assembly: GCF_006345805.1. NCBI lineage: Eukaryota > Metazoa > Mollusca > Cephalopoda > Octopoda > Octopodidae > Octopus > Octopus sinensis. Next base: position 9,846,877 of record NC_043021.1, read on the forward strand.
TCCCTAACCCGGCAAAGATGAGTTGTCTTCACCTAATTTGTCTTTTTCAGAGTGCGATGAGTAAACCTGTCCAAAACATATAATTTCAAAAACAGCCACAGACAATTTTATATGTCAATCAGCGGTTTTACTCTTTTACTTGTTTCAGTCATTTGACTGCGGCCATGCTGGAGCACTGCCTTTAATCGAGCCCGGGACTTATTCTTTTTGTAAGCCCAGTACTTATTCTATCGGTCACTTTTGCCGAACTGCTAAGTAACGGAGACATAAACACACCAGCATTGGTTGTCAAGCAATGCTAGGGGGACAAACACACATACGCATATATATATATACATATATACGACGGGCTTCTTTTCAGTTTCCGTCTACCAAATCCACTCACAAGGCTTTGGTCAGCCCGAGGCTATAGTAGAAGACACTTGCCCAAGGTTCCACGCAGTGGGACTGAACCCAGAACCATGTGGTTGGTAAGCAAGCTACTTACCACACAGCCACCCCTGCTTCTATTTATTTTATTTTATTTTTTCTAACAAATTATGCCCAGATGTTGAGCTGAGAAGATGACAGTGAGTATGAACCTTCTATTAGAAGCTTGGATACATCAGATGAGAGTGCAAGCTCGTCTGATAATGGCTATTCTCTCTTAAGTGAGGAGGATAGATGAATTTGGTGCTGGAAGAATGCATGCTTCTTCCACCACCATGCTTCCCATTCACTGGAAATATTGGAATATCAATTAATCAAGGCACAGCTGGTATGATTTCTTTGGATTTTTTTAGTATTTTTGGTGACAAGAAAATTATTGATCAAGTTGTGCACGAAACTATTTTATTTACATTTACTTTTGGTTATGAAAATTGAAAACAAAATAAATAAATATATATATAAAAAATGAGTTTTGAGAAGGCATGCTAAAAAAAGAGTAAAATAAATGTGTAATTCCCCATTACTTTTGATGATAAAGTTGGATAATAAAAAGCAATCAGTAAAAAATATTTTTAAAATACGGGAAGACGAGTTATCTTGTTTTTGCCAAAAAATGGCATCTTCAAAATAAAATTTCAAATAAAATATTGGAAATAGATAAAAACAAAAGTTATTTCCATAATCAGCACTAAAAATACTATAAAAAAAAGCAATAAAAAAATTCGTCTGAAATTGAAATGTTTTCTACAAAAAAAGTCACTGGAGAAGGGGTTAAACGTGCAGTTGTCTGAACAAACATATTTGTCTGGTCAAACACATGGTGATCTAAGTATATTCGTCTCACACACTTGTCTAATGAAATACATCTGTCTGATTAAACACATCAATCTAACACACGTCTGACTAAACAGACTTGTCTCTCTTGACTTTAGCACTGTTACAGCTAAGTATTTCATGAAATTATAAACAGTTATTTTACACAGAGAACTGTTTAGTGTTCTTCCAAAATACAAGAAGTACAAATTTTAGTAAAAACACAATACAGCTACGATAAAATAGAGAGGCAAATGTCTCTAACGAGCCTACAATCTTGTATAATCATTCTGATTAGATGTGTGTGTGCATGCATAAGTTCAAGTCATTATAACATGACATTACATTTCAACAGACAAATTGTCATTATGATTAAGTTGAAAGTTTTAATTTCACTAATCATCTAATACTTGATTATTTTAAAAGTTAAAACACAAAATGATTGATCTAGTGTTTTATTATGTTATATAATAAACATTAAACATATAAGCTGATGCTTTCTGAAACCTATTTCATTGTGAATATTTTTTTAATGCAAATGATTGACAGAGAAATCAAAATTTCCCTGAAGTCCTTTTGCCTTAAGTAAAATCAAATGCTTTTTTTCAGATCTATAAATAATAATAAAAGGTAAATTTTCTTTTTTTTTTTAATTTTAAAATATGTTCAAACCTATAGTCTTGTTCCAGTTCTGTATTTCGGACTGAGTGAATCGCTTGAATCTGCCAAGGCCCACAATAATTTTGGTCGAGGTAGGACCGAGTAACGTTTGCAAGTATTTCTTTTGCATCTCGGCTCTTTGGGTCAATTTCAAGCAAATTGTCTGAAACATAAAAATAGACCAACTTGTACCTGGCTGTATGTGAATATGTGTAAGTGTATGCATGTAAGTGTATACATATATACACACTCACATCTGGGTGTTCAAACAAGAGAAAAAAATACTTGATATACATAACAGACTTTCTTCCTTCAAACAAATAAATCATATACATAAAACAAAACAAGTATAAATACAAAGATGCAAACAAGAATAAAAGCTTAAAGATTTTTTTTTTGAGAACTTTATGTTCATTCAATAATAAATCTCTGAGCAAGTTATAAACAGCAGCTGCAACACATTGTGAAGTACTTTTGCCACTTAAATGTGGCTAACCCCTAAGGGTGGATGCAAGCTACAGTAACATCCACCCTTAGGGGTTAGCCAGATTTAAGTGGCAAAAATACTTCACTATGTTCATTCAGTTCTCGATCTATTAAGCCACATTGCCTTTAGCATTCAGAGCACACTGAATTTACAAATTTTGACTCCAGGGATACCAACTGAGACCATTCTTCCATGTAACAGATTAAGCTGGCATCACAACTGTGGCAAGCAACTGGTGCTCATGGAAGATTTTGTACAAATTACCAGAGTAATTCTTTTCATGCTGATTCACCTGAGACCAGTTCTGGTTCTACAATGCAAATCCTCACTTTTCTAAATCAGTCGTATTTAAATTTTAATCTTCTAACATGTAAGAATCTTTTGTTTAACAATGCTCTGGGGTCAATATAATCAACTTACTCTCTCCCCGAAATTGCTGGCTTTGTGCCAAAATATGAAAACAATACATGTGCCAAACATTTGTTTAATCCTTTCAATACTGTATTTATTTTGAGGTGCTCAGTGTTTCTTTCATTTAATTTTTAAAATATAACAAAGAATTTAGTAAAATAACTTAGTTATCATTAAGCTAGTGTTAGGAACATAAATTGTGACTAAGGTTTGGTGGAAGATTTTAATTCAAAACTTATGAAAACAAGACATTTGTACTCAGAGCCAAAGCCGGCTTCAGCCGGGTTCGTAACGAAAGGGTTAATAATAGTTATTTTACTACCTTCTTTATTATTTCTGAAAATCAACTGAAAAAGGTGTTTTTTGAGAAAAATATAGCAACAAAAGAGTTAATGATGAGCAAGCCAATTATTAAAAAAAATGTTTTAATGAATCAGATACAGCAACAAATCAATGCTTTGTGAGGTGAGTGACTCATTTAAAGCTGTTACAAAATCACATGATCAAGTATTTCATGCTTCTTACACATTACTTTATGTTTGCTGTCTAAGCACAAAGAGACAGAATCCCTTTGTTGGCAACAACTCTTTAAATTGTTACTATATTGTTTAATTTAGCTACTATACTGCTACTACAACTGACTCTAATACTAATTAGTCAGTTAGGTAACCTAGCTACTGACTATGCGATCAAAACTACTGTTTCCAGTACTGATTAAGTAACCCAGGTAACAGAACAAAGAATTATGGAGCCAAAGAGAGTCTAGGTGGTAGCTTGACCTACTAGAGATAGCAATGAAATTTGTTTCATACCAGAGCTGAGCTTATATGAAAATGCAAACAAGGATGGACATTTTGGACAAAATAGTCAAGTTGAACTATATCTGAAAAGATAGTATGGCTACAACTAGATCATAAGTCTTCTCCAATCAAGGATTAAACAATAACACAAAAATCATTCATTCATTTTATGACTGGTTTTCCATTTGAGCATGGGGTAGAGAGGAAGTTATTTGGAGCAGAATTTTACAGCTGGATGCTCTTCCTGTTGCCAACCCTTACCTGTTTTACAGATAAGAGATTATTTTTTGTATTCACAAGCAAATTAGTCATGTCAACAACAAGGATTGTAAACAGGCATGGCTGTGTGATAAGAAGCTTGCTTCTCAACCACAGGGTTCTAGGTTCAGTCCCACTGCATGGCACCTTGGGCAAGTGTGTTCTACTACAGCCTTTGGCCAATCAAAGCTTTGAGAGTGGATTTGGTACATGGAAACTGAATGAAGCCTATCATGTCTGTGTATGTGTCCTTGTGCCTGTGTTTCTCCCTATCACTGCTTGACAACTGGTGTTGGTGTGTTTATGTCCCCATTATTTAGCAGTTCGGAAAAAGAGACCAATAGAGTAAGTACTGGGCTTTAAAAAAGTTGATTAAGAAATCCTTCAAGGTGATGCCCCAGCATGGCCACAATCTAATGACTGAAACAAGTAAAAGATCATATTACTGTTTTGCTTAGGCAATGACAAACCATAAGATGTGAATATTGATGCATACACACAAACAAACATATAATGGGCTTCCATGCAGTTTCCACACAAATTCACTGATAGATTATTAGTTAAATTAAGATGCCACACATTGGGGCTGAACCGTAAACCACATGATTGCAAACCAAACCTCTTAACCACACAGCCATGCCTTTGCCTTTAATCATAATAATGACTGCTGCCAAATTGTGTCAGAATATACCAAAACATTAAACTAGTTTTCAGATTCTAAACTCAGCAACTGTAGTTGCAATATTAAGATATATATATATATATATATATATATATATATAATGAAAAGAATGCAACAGATTAAAAATTTCAGATTTTATCTTGTAAACTAACATATTTTGCCAACTTTAATCAGAACAAATTATTTATAAATATATGCATAACATTTTAAAGAATTTTTGAAATTAAACACACACAGTAACTAGAATTCCATAAAATGAATACATAAAATAAAGGTAGAATATTGGCTTCAAATTTTGGCCCAGGGCCAGCTTTTTCAGGGAAGGGATTAGACAGCTATTTCGGGAGGGATGGGGGAGCTATCCAGTTATTTTGGGGGAGGGGCTATCCAGCTATTTCGAGGGAGAGACTAGCCAGCTATTTTGAGGGAGGGGTTAAGTTGATCACATCAACCCCAGTGATCAACAGGTACTTATTTCTTCAACCTTGAAAGGATGAAAGGCAAAGTCAACCTTGGTTGAATTTGAACACAGAATGTAAAGATTTTTAAGCATTTTGCCCAGTGTGCTAAAAATTCTGTCAGCTTACTGCCTCGTAAAAGTAGGATATTAATAATATAAATAAATGCTATTTGCATATGTGTGTATTTATCAATCTCACTGTATTTACTAGACTGTCAGGTATTGTTATACACTGTTAGTCACAATGCATATCCTTTCATTGTCACAGATTTCAAATGATGCCACTTTGCTGGCCAATGTTCCCACTGAATGGAATGCTAGTCCATTACGGCATTACCCATTTATGCCAGAGTAAACTAGAGCAATGTGAAATTATATGTTTTACTCAAAAACACAATGCACCACTGGTCTGGGGATTGGAACCACAATCTTGCAATCAATATGTGCAACACCCTAACCACTATGCCATCTGCCTTCAAACACACACACACACAGCTGTGTGATAATGAAGTTCACTTCATAACAATGTGGTTTCGAGTTTTATCCCATGCATGGCACTTTGAGCAAATACCTTCAACTATAGTCTTCAAAAGAGCAATGCCTTGTAGGGAAATTGGTAAATGGAAACTGTACAGAAGCCTATTGAATGTGTGTGTGTGTGTGTATGCATATGTGTGAACGTTTATTTCCATGTGTCTTTGCAATTTATTGTTTGGGCAACAGCAATGTTATATCAACACATGTAAACAATATACCATTGGGCAGTTTTGGCATGTGAGGCTCATATTGAGACGGAGGTGGGGAGCATGTAAAAACGAAATTAAGAATGAAACAAGGCACACAAAAATAATTAAACAAAATCTTTGTATGTTTACCTTTTGTAGCTTGACGTTTTAACTTTGGTATGTTAAAATTAAAGGTCTGTGAGGTTTCCATTTTACAAAATTATCTACAAAATAAAAAAAAAGCATGTTAAGAACATTTCAGAACACTAAGATGTTTGGCAATTTGCTGTACTCAAAATCATCACAGTAAAAAAAAAAAGGCCCTAAAAACACTTTGTTTCTGCTGGGCCCTACACCTGCACTCATTCTACCCTTTCAAGCATCTCCCATTTCCCCTAACACCCATCCCATCTTAGCATGTATCACCCTCCCCCCATTCTTTGTGAACCTATTCCATCCCTCATTCTCATTTCACCCCCAGACTATTTTCAAGGCTCATCTTTCTATGTCTCTAGCTATTTCTCCTTCTCTACTATACTTCCCCCTAACACAGCTCATATCTGCTATTCTTCTCAATGTCCTCTTGTATCTACCACCACACCCTACTCACTATAGCCACCCTTAACTACTACTCCTACACCATGCTCATCACCCTCTGCTTCCTTATCATCCCAGGTCCACTTCTATCAATCTCATCTTACCCTCTCTCTTCACCCCACCACCACCTTACTGATATTTCCCATTAAGCCACAACTCTACTTCTGTTAGGCACTCACTATGTTCACCTCTACCCCCATCTTTAACCATTTGTCACTCACCCCTTGCAATCTTATAACTACCCCTCCCTTCCCTATCCACAGTCCATAACCTCCCTTATGCTCACCTCCTTGTTACTGGAGGGTTTGCTCTGGCACCCCCAATGCTGCCAACTTATCTTCTTTCCACCTACCTTTAGACACTTGTGCTTTTCCTTCAATCACACTTTAGCCTTTTAACATTCAAATTACTCCATCAAATTACTCCATTTATTCACATTGTTTTCAATTAATTATGTATTATCTCATAGCTTTGAGATTTCAATAATGTGAATGCATATATTTAGAATGGAGGCGCAATGGCCCAGTGGTTAGGGCAGCGAACTCGCAGTCGGAGAATCGTGGTTTCGATTCCCAGACCGGGCATTATGTGTGTTTATTGAGCGAAAACACCTAAAAGCTCCATGAGGCTCCAGCATGGGGTGGTGGTGACCCCTGTTGTACTCTTTTGCCACAACCTTCTCTCACTCTCTCTTCCTGTTTCTTGAGTAACGCTGCGATGGACTGGTGTCCCATCCAGCTGGGGGGGGGGGGACATACACCACAGAAACCAGGAAACTGGTCCCATGACTAGGCTTGAAAAGGGCGAAAAAAAAAAGAAGATATATTTAGAATGACATTACAGGGTGGGTGTGAGAGGCCAGATCTGACTAGTTTGAACATGAAACAAGTAGAATATTTTGGCTGGATATGGCCCGTTTAAATGCTAATAGGTTAACCTCCCAAGAGCTGTCACAAAGCTACCTCTCTTCCTCTCAAATACTGCCCCACTTAATTAACTCATTAGCATTTGTCTGGCCTAAATATTCTATCTGTTTTATGATCAAACCGGTTAGATCCAGCCTCTTGCACCTGGTTGGCAATGTCATTCTAAAAATAAACAATTACATCATTGAAATCTCAAAGCTATGAGACAACATGCGATATCTTTAAAAGAATCCAAATTAATAAGCATTACAGTCGACATTTCAGAAGGCTGCAGGTTTCCAATCTCTACCTTCAACCATAGATCTATTTTATCAGTTTTGACTTGGTAGTTAAACACCAACTATTCTTATGAATACAAGCAAATAAGGGAGGCCTGAATGCTATCATTCAACTGGTTAGAATAAGCAATTTAATTTCCCTTCATTCATAACCTATTGTCTTCAAAAATGGAAAACTCTGAAGAATGTGGTATATACATTCCCTTAACAAAAACAAAAAAAAAAAGACAGGACAGTTATGGTTGGAACATAGTTGATTGTAAGTCTGGTGAGGAGCTAAATAACAACAATAAAACTCATATTAAAGCATAGTTTCTTGGTCTGTGAGAATAGCAGTCAAATCACCCTCAAATCACATTCTATCATGTTAAAATGGGAAGAGCACGTCAGATAAAATTAGTCCTAGATGTCATAGACTTGTGAATGCTTCTGTCGTAGACAACGGATGAAGATTCTGTCGTTTCTTGCTGAACAAGCGGCAGAGATGATTTGTTTATCGTGATCTAATATTTGTGCTAGCTTGAAATTAAGACATCAAGGCTAGAATGCCTTTATTCGTAAGTCTGCTAGATCAGAGATGACAGAGCTACACAACAACTGCCGCAATCCTATAAAGTCTAAAGTGGAAAAGTGGATGTAAATAATAATAAATATAAATGAATAAATAAAATGCTAAAGTATTTCATAATTGAGAGGCTGGTCATATGAAGGACAATCCTTCATTGTAAACATTCATTCCTGCAATATGCTAGCACCATCTGAAATCTGAAATAACAACAGAGCCCCTTTGTGGTCTCTCAACTTGCAGGAAACAGCATCCAAATGTGACTCATACGATATCAAGGCACCTAAGACCACCCCTGAGTCTATGATACAAACTTCTTGTTCCAAAGTGACCTAAATTAAAACCACCCCGTCAAAATTTCATATTAATTTATGCCCCAAACACCAGCTTTAATGATGGTAAAGTTATTTCACTAAACTCTCCATTATTTTCAAACTTATAACACAGCTAAGATATATCATATGGAAGAAAAAAAAAAGAGAAAAGAAAAAAGAAAAAAAACACATTTAAGCAAAGATTTACTCACAAAGGGCTGACCTGGAGTTAAACAGCAACAGCAACCTCTGAAATTCTTGCCAATTAGAAGGCTTGTCAACCCATTGGGCATGGACTAAACCCTGTGTCCTGTTGTGTCAATCCTTATAAAAAACAGTGTTCTGTCTCATTTTAGTCTAGATACATACTGAAGACTATAGACAGCCAAGATCTTCACTGGCAACTCAAATGATTGATTCAATGACTTACAGGATTATTGTTTAGTTCTAAATGAGGTCCGATTCAGCAGATCTTTGACCAAGAGTATTCCTGCTTTGATCATCCTGTCTTTTTAAGAAGCATCTAATCTATCTTATTCCTATCTTTTCCTAATGCTGGTAGGATGTGATTTGAAGGATGTTTGCCAACTATTTTGATCAGGTCAAATGAGTAATTATTTAGAAGCTTCTTTGTTATGTTGAGACGGTTACAGAATATTACTACATAGATGGTGTCATTCAAGTTGATAACAGTCAATATGATGAATTTATAATAGTTGGCGTCAATGGTAAAATCTACTCTAAACAATTGCATATCCAAACATAGATAAAAAATATATGCATAAATAAATTTATGCACCAACTTGTCTAGACCAGGTTTACATGCAATATGAGCTAAAATGCAAAATCCTTGACTTAATAGGTTTGTTAGTATGGATACAAAAAGCTGCAATAGAATATTTAAAATTTAATCAGTCACTCTAATTAAAAAGAGTATTGCAACAGAAAAGTTATTTTAATGAAGTGAGGTTATTAAGTTTGGTGAATAAAAAAGTTCAGAATATGTGATGTAGTTCAACTAAAAACATGTCTAATATACAAAGGCTAACTGTTCCCTGAGTATCAATGTGTGTAAAATAAAATTTTTTAAAATTCTTCAGAGTAAAATTTTACTAATTAAGAACACATAAAAATATCACTGAGTCAACCAGACTATTGGATGTTTTAATACACCTCTGGTTTTAATACACACTTTCTCACACTGTTATAGCTTTCGAATGATGCCACCCAGCTGGATGGATGGACAGGTCATCATCCACCCTGAACAGAACACCAGTCTGTTGCAAGGTTGCCCATTTGCAGTTGAGTGGACTGGAGCAACATGAAACAAAGTGTTTTGCTCAAGAACACAATGCACTGAACGTCTGGGAATTGAAACCATGATCTTGTGATCTCAAGTGCAACATCCTAACCACTAGATCATGCATCTTGACAGATGAAGATATAACTGCTGATTGGTTGGTGTATTGAGATTTCACCTGTGGTATAAAGCAAAGTGCATGAAATCATGTGGTGGTCAATTTGTTACAAGGAGGAATAAATTCCATCTTTTGCATGAGATAGTCCAAGATGGCCCTCATCGCTTTGATGGATGAATATGGATCCTTATATAAATATATCTCAACCAAAACAAAGTACATGTTCAAATCATGCAAGCCAGTCAATGTATCATCTCAGCTTAGACTTCTTGACCATTGGACATTATGTCAGCCCCCACTGCCGGCCCAATGGTTTCCCTTCATGGCAGAATTAATAGTCAGGACTATTTTATCTCATCAAATTCATCCTATGTTTGTGAAACTCTTCCCGGAGGGAAACGCAATCTTTCAGGATGATAATGTGCCAATTCTCACAGCTAAAGTTGTTTGTTACTGAATGGCACGAGGAACATTCTAGTGAAGTTGAACATCTTATCTGGCCACCACAGTCCCCAGATCTCAATATTATTGAACATTTATGGTGCATATTAGAAAAACAAGTAAGGAGTTGATATCCTCCACCATCATCACTACAAAAAGTGGAGACTGTTTTAGCTGAAGAATGGACAAAAATTCCTTTGGAAACAATTCAAGCTTTGTACGAGTCCATACCTCATAGAATTCAAGCTGTAATTACTGCCAAAGATGGTCCTACCCCATATTAAATTTGTTTGAGATTTTAAGGTGTTTCCATTATTTTGTCCAACCCCTGTGTGTATATATATATATATATATATATATACACACACACACACATGCGTGTATGTATGTGTGTGTGTGTGTTTATATGTGGCCTTGGCTTGACATCATGTGTTGGTTGCAAATGAGCACCTGTTTTGCAAGTAATAGTTTGATTCCAGTCCTTTATGTGAAAAAAAAAATTAAAATAACTGGTCGTGGGAAAATATTACCTAGCTTGGGAACTCTAATGAATGATACAACTAAATGCACTATAAAACAATTTTGTCTGGAACGCTAGTAATTGTACTATCCACTGCATTAACATTTGAAACAAAGAGCAGCAATGGTTTTGTGTCATTGAAATAATAGATGAAATAAGTAGCAGGAAGGAGAGAGCAAATGCGCTCACTGACACATACTCAACCCACAAACAATAGCAGCAAGAAATTTTGTACACACCCCCACTGGATATCTAAGCACCAATACCACCTATGAAAAAAGCAACATCACACATGCTTGATGTCCACACACCAATATTAACTATACTTGATATCCAACCAGCAATACCATTCGTATGGATATCAAAACAGCAATATCACACATTCACAATATCCAGTCGTTAACATGACCAATATATGATATCCAGGCAGCAACGCCACTCATACTGGATGTCAGAAAAGCAATACTATTCATACTGGATATCCAAAATGCGACAGTAACAAAAGTGAGTGTTTCACAGCAATATCACCTCCCTTCATATTTGATTATCAAGTTTTTTTATCCAGCAAGGTCTACGAAAGTTAAAAAAGAGTTTTGGAAATTTTACAGAAATTATATTTGTGGTTGGTATGAGAAAGAGCATTCAGCCATAGAAATTCTTTTCTACTCTAGGCAGAAGGCCCAAAATTTTTGGGGGAAGTGTGTGTGTGGAGGGGGGGGGGGGGCAGTTGATTAGATTGACTCCAGTGTGCAACTGGTACTTAATTTATCAACCCTGAAAGGATGAAAAGCAAAATCAACCTTGGCGGAATTTGAACTCAGAGCATAAAGACAGACGAAATACTGCTAAGCATTTCATCCAGCGTGTTAACGTTTCTGCCAGCTCACTGCCTTAGAAATTGAACCCAAAAATGAAACATTTGCATGACATGCAGTTTTCTGACCTGTCTAGGTGAGCAGTACCTACTGAAAATGGGTTGATTCCAACCATGGCCACTTGGTCAAGCCATACCAGCATGGCAAGCAGACATAAACAATAATTCTTTCTACTTTGGGCTCAGGGCCTGAAATTTTGTAGGGAAGAAGCTAGTTCATTTACATTGACCCCAGTGCTTCACTGGGACTTATTTCATTGACCCTGAAAGAATGAGGAACAAAGCTGACCTCAGTGGCATTTGAATTCCAAACGCCAAGCACAAAGAAATGTTGCTAAGCGTTTTGTCCAGCGTGGCAACAGTTCTGACAGCTTGCCACCTTGGACACAAATAATGATAATGATGATTATTATCATTGTTTAATGTCTGCCTTCCATTGGTTTCAAATTTTGACACGAAGCCAGCAATTTTGGAGGATGGGGTAAATCAATTACATTGACCTCAATACTCAACTGGTACTTATTTTACTGACCCTGAAAGGATGAATGGCAAAAATAACCCCTGGCTGAATTAGAACTCAGAATGTAAAGATGGACAAAATGCCACAAAACATTTTGCCAGCTTGCTGCTTTGGATGTAAACAATGATAAAGATATTGCTAGGAACATGACACAAATTCAAGGACTCAATCTCCAATGATGTGATAGTGCTTAATTATTATCAAAATCTTCACTAATAACAAATAATTGAGCAAGAAGTAAAGATAATAGACAAATTATCATCATTTGCTAAGTAATTAATATTAGGCTAGGTTATTATAATGACAGTTGGCCAATATATATATATATATATACAGCTGCATAAGAGACTAAACCTAATACTGGTGGCTATGTCCACATGACTACCATCATTTACAAAGTAGTTAATGATAGGGGTGTTTTAATGACAGATGATGAATATAGGCACAGTCACGGCTGTGTGGGTAAGAAGCTTGACACCCAACCATATGGCCTTGGGTTCAGTCCTATAAACATTGACAACCGATGTTGGTATGTTTATGTCCCTGTAACTTAGTGTTTCAGCAAAAGAGACTGACAGAATAAGTACCAGGCTTTAAAAAAATGAAAGTACTGGGGTTGATTTATTCAACTAAAATTCCTCAAGGTGGTGCCCCAGCATGGCAACAATCCAATGACTGAAACAGGTAAAAGATAAAAAGCGATTTTATTTGCAGACTTGAAATTTTGTCAGCAGCTGTATAAATACCAAGGATTCACTATTATGAATTTTTAATTAAGTTATGGATATATACATATATATATGTAGGTGTTGTATTATTCATAATATTTTGAACAGCGTTTGGAAGGTCTTTATCACTTTTGTTATCAATATAACCTACTTCACCAGACAAAAATTCAGAAACATGTTTATCTGAATCAACCAAAGACAAGTCAGTTATTTTCTCTTTTTTTTTTTTTTGCCTTTTACATTTTGTAAGTCTTCGAGTGTAATTACCTCATGTTAGAATTGCTACCTGATGAAACCATATCGTTAATTACAAAGATATCAATCTCCACTTCGAATGTTGAGAAAAAAAAAAAAAAAAAAAAAAAAAGAGTAAAAAAGTAAATAAAAAAATACCTAACCAAGCACTGTTGATAATATTGTATTTACAATTGTATTTGGATGGAAATGGTTTCATTTTGCATTATCTCATAGCTTTGAGATTTCAATGTTGTGATTTGCTATTTTTAGAATGATATTGTTGGGTAGGTGTGAGAGGCTGAATCAGACCAGTTTGAATGCAGGTACAATATTTGGGATGGATGTCTGGTTTATATGCTAAAAGGTTAAAGGTTAAGCTTACACAGTCGTAGTTTTTGTATATTATAAGACAATGAAATAAGTACAAGACAAAACTTACAAAATTTTTTTTTTAAAAAGTATGTTTTTCTCAAAAGGTTATAAAGTAAAAACAATATGAAATAAATAAACTACAGACATGCTACAAACAATAAACAAGATATCTTAGTTTGCCAGTTCGAAACTCTTAACTACCTCAAAGTTTCTGAAACCAAAAGATTGAACACCAAAAAGCAACTTAACAAACCATCATTTTGAAAAATAGACAGCTGAGTAGATTTGAGTGACACAACAGATTAAGAAAGCCAATGAGGAGCCTTTACAGAAGGCATTCAACCTGCTAGAGATAGCAGCCAAATCTTCCAGAAATCAACACTAGCATCTTATAAAAAAAGAGATATTGGATCATATGGTCCTTATGCAGTACCAGGGATGAAAAGAATAAGTTGGTTACAGCTGGTATGCCTTTCATTGTGATTGATCAAGTATTACCTAGGGCTACATAACAACAACTGATCAAGCAACTAATTACTTTTGCTTGGTAGATAAAAAAAACAAGCCTCCTAGAATTAACCTCCTAGAAATAGCAATCAAATCTCTCACGAATAACACACTATCTTATAAAAAGGAAGGGCATTGGGTAACGAGGTTGTTATACACTACTAATACACACACAAACACCAAAACTTAGGATAGTCACAGTTGGAATGGCTTTGATCACAAATTTGCTCTATCAGAGCTAACCTGGAATTGACATTACTAAACTGCCTCAAAGGGCCTGCAAAGGCCATGGGTATAATTCTTTCCTCTAGTCATTGAAGTAACAAGATACAAAGCCTATACTCTTTACTCTTTTACTTGTTTCAGTCATTTGACTGTGGCCATGCTGGAGCACCGCCTTTAATTGAGCAACTCGACCCCGGGACTTATTCTTTTGTAAGCCCAGTACTTATTCTATCGGTCTCTTTTGCTGAACCGCTAAGTAACAGAGACATAAACACACCAGCATCGGTTGTCAAGCAATGCTAGGGGGACAAACACAGACACACACATATATATATATACATATATACGACAGGCTTCTTTCAGTTTCCGTCTACCAAATCCACTCACAAGGCTTTGGTCGGCCCGAGGCTATAGTAGAAGACACTTGCCCAAGGTGCCACGTAGTGGGACTGAACCCGGAACCATGTGGTTGGTAAACAAGCTACTTACCGCACAGCCACTCCTCGTAGTATAGATTTTAGAATTACCAGCACTACCAGCATGTCTATTTGAATGACCAACACTGCAGACGTGCCTTTTAGAGTTACCAATACTATTCAATGGATGTTAGAATCAACAATGCTATTGGTATATCTATTAGAGCAAATAACACTACACTTCAGAGTGATCAATAATATAGATATGTCTATTAGAGGTATTGGCATGTTTATTTAAGTTGGCAATGTTAGAAACATGTCTATAAGAGCAGCCACTATAGATGTGTCTGTTAGAGCTATCAACAATATAGTATGTCTATTAAAACCACCAACATTATAGACACCAGCACTATTGCCAGACATAGAGCAACAAAAACTATGAGCATGTATATTAAAGGAAAGAGGGAAGAGCTAATTTAACTTGACCAGTACCTATTTTAGTGACCCTGGAAGGATAAAAGACTAAGTCTACCTTGGCAAAATTTTAAGTCACCCAGTAAAGTATTTTTATTTACTACTATTTATGAAGGCAGAGTTGCTACTCTAGCAACTCTGATTTCTTAAATATCATAGGGAAACTCCAAATTATCATAGATTAAGATGTTAAACTGAATAACACCACTTATTACTGATGATGAATCATCAGTCTTTGGCTGGCTGAGAAGGTCTGACTATCAACAAATCAGCCATCTTTGGAGTCTACATGAATAACTTCTAAAATAAAGAAATATTAGATCATGACAGCAATAATCTTGCTTTGCTTCCAGATATCAAGTTAATTCATATTAAAAAAAAGGCAATATCAAGTGTGTTCAGGCCTTAAGTAGAAGGTGCGCTCTAAAGTAAAGAAATACTCAGGAAGTCACTTCTCAAGATGTTTGGCTCCAAGCTAACACTTGACCAAGAAGTGGCAGTTTACTTTACATTATTAGACTTGTTTAACCTTTTCGCAGTTAAACTGACCACATCAGGCCTGAATATGCTACCAGTTTTAAGTTCAAACTAGCCAGATCTGACCTCTCACACCTGCCCTGCAATGTCATTCTAAAAGTAAACAATGACATCATTTGAAATCATGAAGCTACAAGATAATATATGATTAATTCAAAACAATGTGAACAAATAAGTATAATATTTGATAAAGTTATCTGAATGCTCAGGGGTTAGACTACTGCAGTTACTCAAACTGCTTGAAATAGCAATCAAATTTCTCACATAACACATTGCTCTGTTGTCTCAAAAAAAGGAAAGGTACATGAAACAGTGTTATATTTTAGACATATGAAAAAACAGGCTGGTTGTGACTGATGACCTTTCACCTTAGACATACTTCATCAAGTCTGATTTGGTCTTAACAACAGCAGAAAAATGGCAATGGGGATTTTCATGCTTGCATTTGCTGGATGAATTTTCAAAATAGCCTCACTCCTATCATGTCTGACAATGATAATTTCTCTCTTTTATGAATTAGATTGGTCCTTATCGCCTAATATCAGACTTGATAACAGATAACACCTTCTACCTTGGACCATCATCAGATATTATTAACACTTTTGTTGATACCAGCACAATTGAAGAGATTTAAGCATTAAAAACTTTACACCTATTTATGACCTTCCCAGGAAAAGTGAGTGAAGAAAATGGAAGGCTGGACAATATGTGAAAGAGCTCTTGGCATAATTTTATATAATAAAGGTAAAATAATCACTTCATTTAAACAAAAATAACACTTTGTAATATAAAACCTCCAAATAAAGCAGCAATACACAAAATTATCATGTTTACAAATGATTGACTGGTTATAGAAAGCATTTGACAGACTAAAACACCAAAGATAAACAAATGTCTATCAGCACTTGGGATATGAGACTACCAAATAATAAAAATGCAGATGGAGCTAACAGCAGTGGTAAGAAGTGAATGAGAGAAAATATCAGATTTTAAAAGTAAGGAGTTAGGCAAGGCAATGTACAATCTCCAAGCCTATTGAAGCAATACATTAAGATAATGCTTTATTTTACTTATAATGGAGATGATTTTAAAAACACATAACTACAGTAAATTATAAAAGAATGTCCAATAGAATGGTAAAATAGTCAATAGTAATCAGCAAGAAACAATAGTTACCAAAAATATACATCACTAATAAGGATAAACAAACTGAACAGATACCAAAGAGTAATATACCAGGGATATACGGAATCAGGAAAAGAGAAACGTGAAACAGAAGTCAGATGAAAGATTGAGATAGCCAGGAAGTTTTAAAAGAATTTCAAACATTAACCCAAAGAAACATAATATCAAAACCAGATTATTAACATGTAATGTTTGGACTGCTCTTGTATATGGAGTTGAAACACGGACATTAGAAATCTTTGAGAATATCATGGACAGAGCATCAAAGCAATGCTGATGAATCGAGAATTCAAAAATTAAGAAAATTTTATTAAACATCATCAAAGATAGAAAACTAAAATATTTTGGACACTTAATTGGAAAAAATGGATTACGAATGTTGTTTATAAAAGATAAAATGAAAGAGAAAAGAGAAAGAGAAAAAATTAAGAATTACATGAAAGAATAATATCAAGAATTGCACAAGTTTAACCCTTTAGCATTCAGATTACTCTGTCAAACGTAATACTTATTTATTCCACAGAGGCAATGACGAAAGACGGAGACCTCTGGAGATACGCTGTGACTGAGAAGACCTGGCAAATAAAGTGAGTTCACACCAGTGTTGCATAACCAGCCCACTCAAAAAGTACCCAGAGAGACTGTCCAAAATAAGGAAGATAAGAAAAATCCCTTTTCCCCGGTAGTATGCAGTAGACAATGAAAATGCAAGAAAGATATATTATTGAGAATAAATACTCAGCTGGTGTATGATGTATACAATGAACATCTATGTGGTTGTATGGTGTATTCAGTAGACTAAAAATACCTGATTAGTGTACGGTATTTGTATTTACTTATATAAGTACATCTGGTTAATGTATGCATTACATACAATTATACAAAGAATGTCTGACTGATAGAGAAATAAATTTCCCATGGATTAAATTACATTTAAATCTGCAATCTCAGCTGAAAAGTGTTGCCTCCAGAATAAGCAGAGAGTTGAAGTGGTGGTGGTGGTGGTGGTGGGGACAGTGAGCGCAGGTAGGAGAATTAAGAATTGGAGAATGAAGGAGTATGTAGAAGAAAAGAGAGCAAATGAGCAGGTTGAAGAAAGAGACAATGAATGAGTGGATTGAAGACCAAGTAAGCGAGTAAGAAGTAGAAGAATGAGAGAAAGAGAGAGAGAGTAGGTGGAAGACAAGAGATTGCAGATTTAAATGTAAGTTGATGTTGAGGAACTTAATTCTATATCAGTCAGACATTTCTTTGTATAATGAAAGATTTTAAAAATCATAAAAGACTAAGCAATGAAAGAAAAATAGCACCAGAAGAATAAAAAAAAAAAGCAGATTGAAAGTGTGAAATATGACAATATAGCTGAGAGTAAGAGAGGGGGGGAGAGAATGTGTGTGTGTGTAAGAAGTGACATAAAATGTGAATAAAAGTGTATGGGAAAATGTCATGAGAGAAGAAGTAAGAGAAGAATGGAGTGGGAAAGAGTAAGAGTGCATAGGGATATAAACAAGCTATGATTGTTTAATTATATATAAAAGTGACGAAACCCAGATTTGAGAAACATGAAAAGAAAATCGACAAGGGAGAAGTGGGGAATATTGAAAAACAAAAACAAAACAAAAAAAAACTATATATACATCATCGTCGTTTAACGTTTGTTTTCCATGCTAGCATGGGTAGCCGGTTTGACTGGGGTCTGGGAAGCCAGGAGGCTGCACCAGGCTCCAGTCTGATCTGGCAGTGTTTCTACAGCTGGATGCTCTTCCTAATGCCAACCACTCCGTGAGTGTAGTGGGTGCTTTTTACGTGCCAGGGGGAGGCTGGCATCGACCACGTTTGGATGGTGCTTTTTACGTGCCATATATATATATATATAATCCATACAGGCAGTTAGAGGAAGTATTTGCTCTTGAACCAATCAATTTCATATCCAGAAGTGTTTGACCCTAATAGCAAGAACCTTTGCCAAGAAAAGTCTACTAAGCAACGAGTAAATGAGTGAAGCTAGAGTAAAAAAACTGCAACAATTGCGGACCAATACATTCTTCTAGGTCTTGTCCTGCATATGTGAAGAAATACGTTAGTAGTGCTAAATTAGGCTACTTCAGTAATTACTGCAAGTCAAAAGCACTGTATTCTACTAAATCTTTCCATAATGTTAATGTTAAGAGTATGAATTGTAAACAGTCTGATTATGTCTGAGAAGAAATCCCATCAAGCCAAGTGAAACCGTAGTCATGGCAGATATTGGTATCATACAAACAGGTACCCATGCCAGTGGCACGTAAAAGCACCCACTGCACTCTCATAGTGTTTGGCGCTAAGAAGAGCATCCAGTCGTAGAAACCATGCCAAATCAGACTCGAGTCTGGTGCAGCCCCCCTCACCTTACCAGCCCTGGTCAAACCATCCAACCCATGCCAGCATGGACAACAGATGCAAAATGATGATAATTCATGTCAGCAAAATTATCAACTGAATGGATGCCCAGTTCAAATGCAATTGGTTTCTGGTGCAGTAGGCTTAATCACTTCTGCTTCACTGTTAGTTACCAAAGTAACCATTAATTATCAAACCTACTAATTGAGATTAACTTCTTTTAATGGTTCGAAATTAGAAGTAGTAGGCTCTACAATAGGTTTAATCTCTAAAGGGGATTAAAAAACAGCTCTTCAGCCTTGCTGTGGCCAACTTTGGATTAATTAACACAGACAATCTGAAAGGTACATCATATTACTACATTTACGAATGTTACTGTCAATAAAAGGCAATAACGAAATGAAATTTCACTTTCATGTACAATTAAAAATAAAATTTGTTTAACATGACCACTTCCATTACATATACAAAAGGAGGTAGAAAATGGAGTTTACAATCTATCTGGGAGTAATGTTCAAATAAAGATATAAATCATAAAAAGTCTTATTGAAACCTTCAAACTAAATTGATCATATCCAGTTAGAAGATGGCAATGAAATATTTTACTTTATCACAATAATGGAAACTGAATTTTATACCAATTGTTTGAGTGTACTAGAAAAATGCTAAGTTACAAAGTGTAATTGACTCTTTTTACTATTTAAACTAACAAAATCTGGCATTTTACGTCTACCCTACAATGTCATTCTAAAAATGAACAATCACTGCATGATTAATTAAAAACACAATGTGAATAAATAGGCATTACAGTTGACAGAGTAATTTGATTGCAAAAGGGTTAACCCTTTCGTTACTGTATTTATTTTGAGATGCTCTGTGTTTCTTTCAATTACTTTAAATATAACAAAGAATTTAGTGAAATAACTTAGTTATCATTCAGCTAGTGTTAGGAACATAAATTGTGACTAAAGTTTGGTGGAAAATTTTAATTCAGAACTTATGAAAACAAGACATTTGTACTACAGAGCCAGAGGCAGTTTCAGCCAGGTTGGTATCAAAAGGGTTAAACAATACGATTCAAACTTTTTCTTATCCATCTCCTTATCTTGAAATAATATTTAGTAATATGCAAGAAGTAGAATAACTTAGCATGCCAACAAGCAGATCAGTTTGGATGAGGACCATTAAGCGATTATGTAAAATAAATACAAGCTATGATCTTTACAACAGATTTTTGATGGGTGTCAAAAATAACAGCTTCATTTTCCAGATGGCATACCCATCTTTGTCGGAACAGAATAAAGAGAAGATTCATGAAAATGCTGTTTGTGTTACAGTGAAAGGAGCTAATACATTAATCAACCCAAATGAACGCATTTGTCAAATATCTTCCATATATTAGAAATTTTAAAGGATGGGATCAAATCAATAAGATTGAACAAATTAGAGTTCCTAAAAAAAAATATTTGAGATCGACAAATTATTACTACTAAATATTTGCAGTTAAACTTTTTCTTTCAGTAGAAAGGCATGTCTTTACTTGTAGAATGCATAAAAAAAGATGGCCGTTAAGGAGACAAAAGATTTTCTTGACGATGATGACAGTATTGAGCGTGAAACAATTCTTACTGCTGATACTTCTGAATTTGCAGCAGCAGGAAGAATGTCTCAAATGGGAAAGTCTATAGCATAAGTTTATCATATATGAAACAGTACTCAGTGAAGCTGGAACAATAATGAGTGGAAGACAAAAACTTTCTTTAGGTGAAATCTCAGATACTAGAGATTTATTATGAAAGGAGAAAAGCCTAAATTTCATATGCAGTTCATACTTTGTGCTCAACAGCTGTTTCAGTAAGATAAACGTGAAATGTTTTATCTTTTACTTGTTTCAGTCATTTACCTAAGTAGTGACACACCATCACAGAGGAGGTGCATAATTGGAGAGGGAACTCAGAAGCCACAATGATATAACAACTAAAGTAACTTACTAGTGAGCAGGTAGTAGAATGAAGAATTATAGAACAATTCATATTTTTAAAAGATCTTGGTGTTTCCACATAAGTTTTTCAGTGGGCCTACTTATTATCACAATGACTTCAAAATAATTCACAAGCCTGGTAAAACCATCAGTCTTGTTAATACTCTTAGTAGACTAAGATCATTTGTTCTTTCCTGTCTTGCAAGTTACTTGGCAATCCCACTAGTGTTGCTGGCATGAAAAAAATTATCTAGTACATACTGTAAAGTGGTTGGCATTAGGAAGGGCATCCAGCCATGAAAAAAGAAAAAAACTATACTAAAGTTGACATGGAGTACAAATACAGCCCTATGGCTCAATAGATTCTGTTAAACTGTCCAACCCAAGCCAGTTTGGAAAACAGACATTTAAGGATGATGAAGTAATGATGAATTAATTTTTGCTGGATCACAGACAGTTGAAGATATCAAAAATCATTTCTACACATGTATTGTTTATATTTGCTAAAATAATTGCATTGTTGGAAAGTTTGGTTGAGACTAGCTCTTTCAACAATTTGGCAGACATTCATCTGAACTAACTGCAGAGAATGATCTTTAAGTCAATGAAAAGGAGCCATTTACTCCTGAACCTTATTATGAGAAAGTTCTTTTCACAATTTGTAACACATATGAGATTGTTTATGGTGGCCTAATTTTGGTAGACGTATTGAAAATTTTTTCAGATTTTGTGACATGAGAGCTAAATTCAGATTAAAATAATTTCCTTGCACTGATTATGTGGCCCAAATTACAACACTGGGAAGGATTTCACATAGACTAGAGATAAGTATGAAATACTGAAAATGTATAGACTATAGTTGTTTCAGTCACTACTTGGATTAATGTTCCAGTAGGCATTTGGAAACATTAGAAATGTCTATTTTCATCTTTTCTAGACTTGATGTTCCAATCACAGTGGACATTGGACCAGATTTCATTCAATTAAAGAACTGCATAGATTGATTTGGTTGCAAGACCAATCTATAGTCTACTCTGTAGATCTGGACAACCAATCAAGCCCAAACTATGGTCCAAATCTAATGGTGCAACAGAAAGAGCTGAGTAAACAATCATGTCTATATTAAAAAATTTACAGCCCATCAACTGTAATACTTAATGAAACGAGAGTTTACTAACGATTTTTTCAATTGCTCTAAAGCTACCACTTGATCATGAGGTCACATGAGAAGCCAGTGGCATAAGCCTCTTAATAACATTATTACAATTACCAGATGTGCTTTGAGAAGGATATAAGCAGCTATTTGTTTAATTGATGTCAAATGAGCTTTGTCATTTACATATTTACATATTTTATCCCGGCTGTGTTTCTGCCAGCATAAATCAAATAATGTGCATCTGCAGCAAGTAAAATTTCCCACAATATTGTTCTTGTAATAAATATATCATTTGTCCAACCTCATAAAATGGTTTCTGACAGGTCAACATCAATTTCTCCAACCAATACTGCAACAATTTCCAACACCTCACATACGTTAATGCTATTAAATCATACTAATCCTTACAGTAACTTACGTACTGACACACTGACACACCATCACAGAGGATGGTGCAGAATTAGAGAAGGAACTCAGAAATCACAATGATAATAACAACTAATGTGATTTACTAGTAAGCAGGTATAGTAGAATGGAGAATTGCAGAACAAGTGAGAAGGTGGATGAATGAGGTGTCAGAGAACAAGTGGAAAGAATGAAGAATTCTTGAAGACTGAATGAGGAAGTAGAATGGTGAAGCTGAGGACAAGTGAAAAATATGGAAAATGTAAGGTAGGGGGAGTTAAAATGAAGGGGTAAATATCAATAAAGGATGAAGACAAGTGGTGAAAGAAAAACAATCAGAAAAAAAAGACAGATTGAGAATTAAGAAATCTAAGATAGTTTGAGTGACAGTGAGAGAGGATCATAAATAAAAGTAAAATAAAATGTGAATAAAAAGTGGGAGAATGTCATGAATGAAAAAATACTTAAAGAGAACAATAAGGGATGGTAGTTGCAAAGCAGTGTACAGAGAGGGAAATAACAAAAGACTGTATAGAGATAGACAAAATAGGAGTGTTTAATGAGATAAAAGTGACAAGACCTCAGTGTTTATTTAAATAAAACTGATTATTTATATAGCAGTCACAAGGCATGACTGTTTAGTGATACAGGGCAATACAGACTTCAGAGTCATGAAGGGACAAAGTAGAGTAAAAATATTGAAAAGATAAGATAGGGGTGTATGTGTGCGTGCACATGTGTTTGTGTATGTATACATGAATATATTATTGACAGCACGTACTCAATGTATGTGTTTTGTTTGACTCTTCCATTGCACTGGGTGTTAAAACACCTGAATGTCACAGATAGGTGAGACAACTTGCCCCAGATCTCATTTGGAAGTGATGGATACCAATATTTTGCCATTTTTGTGGCTTATTAACATCACGTACCTAACCAGGAATAAACTAGTTAATATATATATAGTTAATCCAAACATGAAAACAAAACAACACAGGGACGTGGAACAAGTATAGTGTTATTAGACGCTCAGGAAAGGAAAGAAAGAAGGAGGATTTAACGTTTCGAGCGGAGCTCTTCATCAGAAACACAGAAAAAAAGAAAGATCTAAGGAAAGGAAGATGGAGGGAAAAAAAATCGCCAACGATACACACAAAACATTTTTTGCTCATATGCCACAATAATGCATAATTAATATTAAATTCAGTAATTAAAAGCTGTGCTAGTGTTGTAAACACTAGCGCTTTAGAGTTTTAACACTCAGTGCAACAAGGAAGGCGTTCCTCAGGCATTTTACCATGGTGAACTGGTGAACAAACAGAATGCATACATTGAGGATGTGTGGTTGATAATGTTTATAGCATTAGTGCTGCTTTTAATTTGTTACTGAATGTATGCATCATTGTAGCATACCGGCAAATCATTTTTATGTTATTTATATATAGTCATAAACTGACGATTCAGTAAGCCCTTGGTTTGATTCAGGTACACGGTATTGATAAGCCACAAAAATGGCTAAATATCAGTATTCGTCAATCCCGAATGGGATCCGGGGCAAGTTGTCTCACCTATTTATAATTTTCAGGCTTTTTAACACCCAGTACAATGAGAGTCAACTTTCAGGTGCTTTACCACAGCAAACAAACAAAACACATACATCAAGTGTGTGTAGTCAATATGTTTACAACACTAGCACTGCTTTCATTTCGTTACTGAATGAATAATTCCGTGCCGGTGGCACGTAAAAAGTACCATCTGATCGTGGCCGTTTGCCAGCCTCGTCTGGCACCTGTGCCGGTGGCACGAAAAAGCACCCACTACACTCATGGAGTGGTTGGCGTTAGGAAGGGCATCCAGCTGTAGAAACACTGCCAGATCAGACTGGGCTTGGCACAGCCTTCTGGCTTCCCAGACTCCAGTTGAACCGTCCAACCCATGCCAGCATGAAAGCGGACGCTAAACGATGATGATGATGATGATATGAGAGAGAGAGAGAGAGAGAGAGAGAGAGAGAGTTGATGTATAAAAATCAAAAGATAAATTCATAGTAATCAAGAGCTCAATTAATAACAAGTCATTAAACTTTAACATGTTATTACACAGCAGCATACGTATGAATAATGAGCTAAAACAATCTTTAAGAGCAACATATTTAGCATAGAAGGATAAAAGCATAAATTTCACATATAGTTCGTACTTTAATTGTGCACAACAGTTGCTTCTTTAAGATATCATTCTATGTATAATTAGATAAGTGTGATACATAATTAATCTAAACTAACTGTGTATCACAATTAGGTAACTATACATTTAACGTTTATCTTACCGAAACAGCTGTTGAGCACAAAAGATGAACTATATATCAATTTTATGCTTTTCTCTTATATATATATATATATATATATATATATATCTAGCACCTATTAACCTAGTTACATATTGAGGGGTTGCAAATCTATATACCAGCGATAATAGCACTTCAGTAGATAATAATTCTGAAACCAGAGAAATACTATTATCACTAGTATGTAAATTTACAACCCCTTCATTTTTAACTAGTTAGATAAGTGCTAATGCATGAGTCACTCTGTTGCTTCTGCTAAATATTAATAAAAAGATATATATATATATACACACACACACATACATACACTCATGTTTTTGAGTTCTTTTTTCCTGTTTTCATCGTCAAACCTATATATATATATATATATACATATAGGCCTAGTGGTTAAGAGTTTGCAAGACTGGTTTTGATTTCCAAACTGAGCAGTGCATTGTGTTCTTGAGCAAAACACTTCATTTCACATTGCTCCTGTACACTCAGCAGTATATGAGTTAACCTGCAACTGACTGGCATCCAATTTGGAGGGAATGTTGCAATCTCAATCACTTATATGCCTTAGGCCTGCTTGCCTGCCTGCCTAGCCAGCAGGGTGGCATCATTTGAAGTCTACAACAATACAAGGAAGCACATTGTGACAAATGGTGTGTAACAACATCCAACAGATGGTCGATACATTTAATGAAATGTATCAATTGATACATTATCCTGAAACAGCTGTTGTGCACAGGATTAATAAAACATTACACAAAATATGCTATGGTGTTTAATCACAGCATTTTACTTTGGGGTTAAATATGTCCCTAGTTGAATTTGTTTTTCTTTGTTCCAAACTAATAAACAAAATTACTGAGAGTTGATGAACAAAATTAAAGCCCTTAAAAATAGCAGCCCATCATGGGCCACTGTCATGACAGAAACCAGTGAAAGAGACATGAAGAGGTAGCAGTACAGGAAAGGAGGAGTTGGGGGTTACTTTTGGTCTCTGTCATTAATAACTATGGATGAGGGTCCTAGACGCCCACGCTGCTGAAACAGTGTCGTCTGTGAAGTTGGGCACTTCCAATAAAGGGTGCTTGACAGGATTAAAATCTGGGTTGTATGGTACAAAGGACAGATAGTTTTTCCTATATATAGTGTCCCCCACACTTCATGTCAATACTGGATCAAACAGAATAGCATGACCATTACAATTTAGCACCAGCATGGCCACAGGGAGCTGCCAGAATAAGGTTGTAAACACTGTTAGATTGCCTCAGGGTTTACTCCCAAAGCTTTTCCCATGACCTGGGTATTGTCACAAAGCTGCAGAGGCTCGGAATCAAGGTTTTTTCCCTGAGAAAAGTTGCTCCTTCCCATCCTCACCCCAGGTAACAAAATCTAATTAACCCACAGCAGGGACCCTAGGTTAGGTCAAGGTAGACTTGGGAACAATAGTAGCTAAGAGGTGGTTTGACTTCCTCAAAATCTCAGAACTCCCAAACCAGGGCCCTGCAACTGAATGCAGTTTAAAGGAGAAGATGGAAATTAGGACAGTGTCACCAATAAATAGATAATCTAAAGATAGTGAATGATAAATTTGGAAAGCAGAAAGTTAGCATAAATATATATGAAGAAATGGTACTTCAATAGAAGAGGAATTAAAACAAAAGAATATGGTAAGAGAAGATAATGCAATCATGGAATGAGAGTGTGAGGTGATAGGACAAAAGAATATGTGGTAATAGGACAAGATATGATAAGACAAGAGAATGTGAAAATAGTACAAGATATGATATAAAAGAAAATGGTAGCAGAAGAATTTGTGATAACAGAAACATAAGGTGATAAAATTTGATTTTGTGAAAATAGGACAAAATGCGATGGTAGAGCAGGGCAGTGTTGTGATAGAAGAGTGAGACAATAGGAAAAGATGTGGTGATAGGATAAGAGGGTGTGGTGGGAGGTCAAGCAGATATGATGACGGGACACAAGATATGGAGAAAGGGTGAGAGGACAATAGGACATGATGATAAGGACAAGATTTGATAGATCAAGAGAATATTGTGATAGGATTAAAATTATGATGATGAGTTAATCCAGACCAGATGACTAATTATGAAAGGAGAGGTGTTGAGGGGACAGGACAAGAAGCAATTGTAACCGAAGTAGATATAATAATAGGACATGATTATATGGCAATAGGACAAAAGGAGTAAAGATAGGACAAGAAAAAATAGAAACTAATGAGGGAAGTATAGTAATAGGGCAAAAAGTAATGAAAGCAAGAGAGGATTGTGAGAGAACAGCATGTAGTTACAGAAGAAAAGAAAGTGACAATGAGACAAGAGAAATTGTAATAGGACAATGAATGTAGGTCTACTAATATATGGAACAATAGGACAAAAGTGAATGAAAAATACAATAAGAAATATTGATAAAACAGTACAAATTAAAGCAAGAATGAAATGGCAGGAGGTATAAAATTGAGGAGAGGTTGGTGAAAAAACCAAACTTGCTACCTTCAATTTGGTTTACTGTACATGGCTATTCTCATCCATAGTCATGAATGTTGAGTAATGACCGTATGAGTACAATTGTGAATACACGTTGCTAAAATAGGATTCTTCCAAAGGATAGTGAGCAGAGAAAATGGATATATGAAGTGGTTGGTACAAAACCAGAACATGAATGTAAAGACATATAAATAGTATAGAAATAGATTAGGTCAGAAACAGGACAAGAGGAAGTGAATACTGGATCAACAGAGATGGTGATGACTAAAGTAATAAAAATAGAACAAGCGTAGTGGATGATGTGTGACAAAGGAAGTAGGAAGGACAAAAGGGAATGAAGATAAATATTTAAAACAAACGGTAATAGAGGAGTGTAAAAATAGGATAAGAAACTGGATATGGAGATGTTTTAGGACAAGAAAATGCAGATAAGCCAAGAACATATTTGTATTTAGGACAAGTGAAAGTAGATTTAGGACAAAAACAGACAGAATAATGTGGTCAATATAAGAAGTAGAGAGGACAAGAATGTGTGGATGTAAAACAAAAACGAATACTGAAGAAGCGGAAATGGAGAGACAAGAAGAGGTGAAACTGGTAATGGCAAAAAGACTAAACGGATGTGGAAGGAGAGTGAAAAATGTTTGACAAGGAGAAATGGAAACATGAAGTAGAGACAAGTCAAGTGGGTGTAATGACAGCTATTGAGAAAAGAAGGCTATTAAAGAGAGACATCATCATCATCATATAGTTTCCATTTTCCATGCTGGCATAGGTTAGATGGTTAGACTGAAACTGGTAAACCAGAGAGCTGTACCAGTCTTCAGTCTGGTTTAGTTGGTTTCAATGGCTGGATGCTCTTCCTAACGCCAACCACTCCATAGAGTGTAGTAGGTACCTTTTATGTGTTACTGGCATGGGTACCTTGTACTTGTCATCAGCACAGGTGCCTTTTACATGTCACTGGTCATAACTGTGATTTTATTTGGCTTGATGTACCTTCTCAAGCACAGCAAAGGTCTTGATCACTTGATTGACATAAACAAGAAGCAAAAGCAGAAAATGGAAATAAAAATAGGACAAAGATGAAAAGAAATGGGCTAAAAATGAAAGCAGATATCTTCAAAAGAAAGCAAAGACAGAAATATAAATGAGCTTAGAAATGGGATTAAAAAAAAGAGAGAGAAAGAGAATGAGCATGAAGTGAAGCCATGGATACAATATTAAAAGAGTGAGAGTGAGAATGAACAGAAGCAAAGGTAATGTTTGCTGAGTAAACACAAAGGCAGGAGAGGAAAGAGAACAAAGTAAACATAGGTGGAAGTAGGACTCTGTAAAGCAACAGTAAAAATAGCACAGTCTTGTGATAGTAGATATTAAGACATGGTCAAGAGATTCAGATAAACTTTTAGTGGAAATAGGACAAATTAAAGCATTTGATATGCTAGGAAAAGGCAAAATGCTTGTAGAAACAGTAGAAATAGGACAAAGTCATGTAGAAGTATAGAAAGAAGTGGAGATAAAAATGAAATGAGAATAATTAGGACAATATCAAAAGGCTGAAATCAACTTTTATATTGTCTTTAGTTAAACCATTCTTAATGATATCACATCTTCAGTAAGAGAAACTGAGTGATAAGGTTTCATATTAAAAGTAGAAGAGTTTGGAGATGGAATGGACAAATTGTTCATTCAGTTTTAGAGGGCAAGAGGGGATAGACAATGTATGAGCAAGAGACATAGAAATAAAGCATATGGTGGAGAAATATGGTATGAAAGACAATTGAGGTAAGAGAAGCGGAGAAATGTAAAATAACAGAGGACATATGACAACAGAGTTGAACCCGTAAAGAGAACAAGACAATAATATTTCAGACAGGATGGGAGAAAATTAGCAACTATACCATCAGTTGAAGTGGTTATTGTTTGCTCTCCAAGAGCAATATTGATCCAGTGGAGATGATCAAAGGTATTACAGCCATAATTTTCCCATTATTTGTTATCTAGGACTACATTATTCAATGAGGCCTTTCATTTTTAAGACAGTGAAGAATGACTTTATGATATTTAACACCTACTTCTAACAGGTTGCACAACTTCTACATTGGCTCGACCCCCATTTGAAGTGTTTCCAAGTGATCAATTGCAGTGGAGTCAATTCTGTTGCAAGCATCTAGACATGGTTATCCAATTTGAGGTTAACTTGTAACTCATTATTTTGATGTACTACAATCCATGAGTCATGGGTGCACCCTCCCGTTTACACCACTCTTGAAGACCTTGCCTTTCTAAATCCGACTAAGTTAGAACAAAATAAGTTCAAAAGTATAATCATTTTGTTTATAAATTTGTGTTGCAAGAATCCTGATGTGAAACTGTGTTGAAACAGATATTGTATTTTGGGATGGTCATTTTTGGGATAGTCGGCATGGAAAGCAGACGTTAAACGATGACAATGATGATGATGAAACACATGCACTACGTATTTGTTCTTCACTCGTTAATTACTCTTCTTATTCTAACTCATGTCCATTGTCCGGAAAGCTTTCGTCGCACACCTGTAACCTCTTCAGCAATCCTTTCTGTCTTCATGTGTGCCCTTGATTCAGAACAGCATCATCATCATCATTCTCTAGTTTGTGTTGTGGATAACTAGCAAAAGACTGCAAGGCTACCTATGATCAGTCACTTCTTTTGTTTGACATTGATGTTTCAGCTGTTTAACCCCAAGTATGATTGACATCAGATCTGCAATCAAAGGCTTTAAAGCTGTTTTGCACCTCAGTGTGTCCTTTCAATTTTTATAGATGGCAAGGCATGATTGAGGACCCTTTTGTATCATATCTAGGCCTCCAGCATATGATGCTACTGATTATTTGAGGATTTTAAACAACAGTTTCAATGAGACTTTATGGATTCCAATACAGTTTTATTGCAAATGTTGTTGTCATTGTTGAGCCGACCTACAATTAAAGAAGTCCTACCATGACCAATGTGTCTTTTTCTATATCAGGAATGTCAGGCAAGGTTTGAAATAGATCTGGAAGCTATTCTGATGGTTGGGGAGCTTCCTTATTGGCTTCTTAATGGATGCATCATACCTCGGAGATTTATTGATGAATCTAGTAGAAACTGCTGCTACATCAACACTCACTGTGGCTACAATCTGGAAGTGGGGGATAGTTAATGTAGAAGAGAGAGAGGGAGGAGATATAGCATAGCATGAGTTATATGACAAAGCAAGAAATGGAATGTGGAAGGAGGAGGAGAAGGAAAATGAAAGCATGTGAGATGATAAGATAGGTGAAATAGAATGTAAGAGTAAGAGATGGTAAGGGGTGAAGAAAGAAGAGATAAGAGAACAACAAAACAAAAGAACAGCAACTGAAGAATAGGACAGTCAGAGTGAGAGAGGACAGAAAAGAAAATAGGGAAGGGCAAAAAAATATGCTGCTAAGTGCTACTTAAATTCAAAGCACAATTGATAACATTTCATGAAACTTTCATGGTATGTTGGAAGATGTTTAGTTAAGGTATGTGATTAAGGTATTTAAGCTATTTGCTAAAGTACTTAATAGGATACTCTGTGGTATGGTGAAGAACAAAGTAATAGATATTCAGCTGAAACCCATCCTCTCCCCAACCTCTGCCATAAAAAGGACTTTCAAAACTAGTTTTTTTTAGTTGTTGAGGAGGATGATATTTTTTTTAGGATGAAGTATTCTGTTGCTGCAAAACAAGTTTAAGCAGTGAGACCAATATCAGGAGTAAAGTTTTGGCAAATAATTTAAGAAGTTCACTTTGCAATGACACAGTTTTGCATCTGAGCCCCAGTCAATCAATGCCTTAAAAGTAGAATTCTGTAAATCGAGACTGTGTAAATTTAAGCAGAAATCCATTTGAGGAAGCTTCACTGTTGTCTAACACCCTTGTTGGGGTGGCAGATTTCATTGATCACTTCGATGTCTTTAGTGGAGCCTACTCTGTTGCAAGCATTCGTGTAAGGTCTCCAGCATAAGGAAAATTTCCTCCCACAGTCTCAAGGCTCTGAAGTATGCTGTTCCTTTTCTTTTGATTAGGTTAAAAAAAAATCCATTAGATTTTCTTCTAATGTAACACACATATTATAAGAAAATCTTTGGCGTGTACATGTAGCTCTTAAAAAAAATCTCATAATGACCTAAATACTAATGTTACTCATGAAAACTACAGAAGTTGGAGGCTATACAACCTATTTCTGAAAGTTCAGCAGCTTGTCCTTGTTTCTAACTAAATGTGCCAAGCAGCTAGAAGAAATTTGAAACCCAGCCACTAAGAGTAAAGAAAAGGAATGAAAACCTAGGCTGAAGAAAATCAGGTTATTTTGTAAAAGCAGGCAGCAGCCAGGAAGATATTTATAACTACTAATTTTAAATGTGCATTGTAGTGTTAGCAGTTATATACTTAATGCAAACCAGATATGTAAAATACATCATACTACCTTTAACACATCCATCAGCAGCAACAGTTAACAAACTAAATAATATTCAGCTATTAAAACAACTTTTCCTCTGACCATGCCATCATCAACAGTTAATTTAATTTAATTAGGTTTTGATATTAAAAGCAAATTGGTATTGTAAATTAGAAAAAAAAAAAAAGAGAGAGAGAAAAGTAATTTGGTAACTATAATCTTGCCAACAACTACGTTGATTCAAAATTTCTTTAACATATTTTATCAGAGTGAATCAACAGTTTTGGATGTAAGGGAGATGTAATCTTTAGAAGCGTAACTTTTAATGAATTAGCAAGAAGTTCTAATTCAAAAAAAAAAAAAAAATTATGGAAAAGTTACGAATATAATTAACTGAAAATTCATAGAATAAACTTAGTTTCTGAATTTCTGACTTGAAACAATAAGAAAACAGGGAAGTCAAAAATGTCAAAGAGAAGAGAAATGATGTTTGGTGATATTCATACATTTCCCAAAGACATTTCTAATGAATGTGAAATAAAATTATTATAGTTGGGCATATTATACATGTGCATATCTATATATATACACACACACACAATGTATAAACACATACCCAATGTATGTATGTGTGTATATATATATATATATATACACACACATATATATATATAGTAATAATAATAATAATAATAATAATATATCCACCCTACATTATATTGGCACAGCTCGGTACGATCCCCCAAGAAACTGCTATCGCTAGTTGGTATCATTAAACTATAGCTGGCATAATAAAATACAAGCTTTTATATGCATATTCAAAAACGCTTCCCGTAAACGATATATATATATATATACACATACACAGACACACACATATATATATATATATATTACATATGCATGCACAGACACACACATGAAGATGCATATGATACTCGTTCACTTACCATGCTAGAAAAGGTTAAATTCATATGCAACGAGACACTGTTAGAAAGCTGGATGTCCTTCCTATTTGCTAACACTACCTTTTCTGTTTCCCAAGTAATGGATTTATATATTTCACTACTGCCAAAGGGCTACGTGGCAACTTGGTAGCAGAGAATGTCAACAAACATAGATGTTTTCATGTGAGAAAAGAGACTGTAAACATTCACACGGATTCACTGTCACATACACAGAGATACACACATATCTCTCTTTCCCACACTAATCATGTGTGTGTGTGTATACATACACAATGGGCTTCCATACAATTTCTCAACCAATTGTAGGCAGTGATTTGCCTGAGGTTACACTAGAAGTTACTCAAAGTTCTCTATAAATGCCTCAGTTATACAGAACTCATGACTCACATTTTAACAAAATGACCCTCTCTTCTACACAGCCATATCATCATCATCATTTAACGTCCGTTTTCCGCGCTAGCACGGGTTGGACGGTTCGACCGGGGTCTGGGAAGCCAGGAGGCTGCACCAGGCTCCAATCTGATCTAGCAGTGTTTCTACAGCTGGATGCCCTTCCTAACGCCAACCACTCCGTGAGTGATCTGTGAATTATTACAACATACACATACATACATATATATGCGTGTGTGTGTGTATATATATATATATATATATGCCTATACCTATATATATATATATATATATATGTACAGGCACAGTTGTGTGGTTAAGAAGCCTGCTTGGTAGTAGGTTCAGCAACATTGCATGGCACTTTGAGCAAGTGCCTGCCATTATAGCAGCAGGTCAATCAAAGCCTTGTGAGTAGATTTCTCTATCTATTGAGGGAGGCACAAGCATTTTCACACGCACACACAGGTTTGGTAGAAAGAAACTGAAAGAAAGCCACTGGAGCTTTTGTGTGTGTGTGTGTGTGTGTATGAATTAGTGTCCTTGTCTTGACAATCTTCTGCAAAAACATGTCCAGCCATAGGGAAAAATTTACCTTATTTGAAAAAAGGTGATGGTTGATGACATGGAGGGCATCTGGCTGTAGAAACTCTGCCTCAACAAATTTTATCCAACCCATGGAAGCATGGAGAAGTGGATGTTCAATGATGACGATGATGATAAACATACACATCACAGAGAAGGGAGGCCTCTTAAATCGCAGAGTTAACAAGTTGACATTGACAATGTCAGGATTAAATGCACCTAGTGCACTGTGTAAAGTGGTTGGAAAATGTGCAGAATTGACAAGAACATGTCAAACATCTGTAGTGTTGGTGATGTGATAAAAGCTATCTGGTGCTCTGCAAAGTGGTTGGTGACAGGAAGGGCATCTTGACATAGGAAATGAACCAAAAATGAAACATATAAGAAATGGTCATCTGGTCTGAAGAAGAGGGGAGCAATTTTGAATATAAAACTCAGAACAGGATGATCTGTTAAACCCCAGGTAACAAAGAAAGTAGATAGAAAATGATGATTTACCTACATACACACACACACACACAGATATACATACACATTCATACATATGTATATAAAATTGTGTTAGCACTACTGAAATAGAAGCTACCTACCTGTATGTTAGGTCTTCCAGATATATATATATATATATACCTTTAATAACAGTTTGACTCAGCTCCACACGACTTGAAGCTTTGTGGGTGTGCAGGACAGGTGCATCTCATCAGATATTGGAAAGAAGAGGGGAAAATTTGAAAATAATTCAAGATGGCTACCAGGTGTTTCAGTCTCTATTGATAAACTCGGGTCAAGTGGTATTAATGCTATATAAGCGACACAAGCTCTATTCTCTATAGTAAAGCCCACATGTTCAGACAGGATGCTCACTTGTGCCAACATCTTACCCTACCATGTGTGGCAACCAGCACAAGGAACTGATATTGCTGAATATAGTATGCTGTAGCCTTTTGTCGAAGTGGCACCAGCACACTGCCAGCATCCTGTCCAAACAATGTGAACCTAAAAATAAAGAAAATAGCTGCTGTTACTTTGATAGCATTAATGCCATGTGACCCAAGCAGATCAACGGAGGCCGAAACACCTGCAAGCCATCTTGAATTTCTTTCAAATTCTCCACTCTACCTTTGAACATTTGATGAGATGGACATACCCTATGCACCCACAAAGCTTTAAGTCATATGGAGCCGAGTAATTCCATAATTCCAACCAAACATATTGAGTGGAACCACTTTCTTTTGTTTGTTCACTCACTTGTATATGTGTATACATAAATATTATAAGTCCAACGGTTGGTGAAATAAAAATATCATATACTCACATCACTGGAGTCCTTTGATTGATAGTGAAGACTAAAAACTCAGATTGAAGCCAAATTATATAAACTTTAATGTTTTTGTGTTGTTATAATTAAATCTAGTTACCACCATGGTGCTCTGTCAATATTTGTTCTAGACAATAAAGGACACAGCACACAGACGGCAACATGGATCATATATGCATAAACCTAAGTTTGATACAAACTCTACCCCCAAAACTATATAAAAAAAAGGAAAGAAAAGCAATAAAAATATGAACCGGCAACAGCAAGGGAAGCTATGAAGAAGAACCAGATTTTGTCTCAATGCACAAGTTTGTGAATATCAAAACATCAAATAACTGCCAACAAATTTTAATAAACAATTATTTCAATAACAGTAAAAGAAAAAAAAAAACAACAACAAATATAA
This sequence comes from Octopus sinensis, assembly GCF_006345805.1. Lineage (NCBI taxonomy): Eukaryota > Metazoa > Mollusca > Cephalopoda > Octopoda > Octopodidae > Octopus > Octopus sinensis. The sequence continues at coordinate 9,882,613 of NC_043021.1, forward strand.
ACAGCTTAGAAATATGAATAGAGAAACACTGCAAATATAAGCAAGAGGACTTTCCTATTACATTAAAACAAAACCGTTTATCAAACAGATATTTTTACATTTTGAAAATTAACTTCAAAATGACCTTTGGTAAATACATTGAACCAAATATGTTTCCATAACGATAACCTGACATCAAAAAAGATAAAACAGGAAAAGTAACAACTCTACTATTTCTCTTTTATCATTAACAGAACCCAATATATCAAATTAGACCAATTTATTATTTGGAATAAATTTAAGAGGAAAAAATCTCTAAGGCAGTGAAACACTAATCGCTGCAGTAAAGTGCTAATCACCGCATTACAATGACAATCAGAAAAGTGAACGTCTTTATATTAAATTTTAATTTCTAGATTACCAAAACAGAAACAGAGAGACTCAAATTAAATTTCTATTCACAAACAAGAATAATACTAAGTACATTTGGTACAAAAGAACCAACAGGATAGATGCCAGTCCAGTCAGTATTAAGAGCCATTGCTAAACAAATACAGTTCATTAAGTATTAACATAATTAAGTATGTGTGTGTGTGTTTCAATTTACAAACAAGAGGGAAAATGACCTAATACCAAAGTGCAATATTTATTTTAGTACTGAGATAGATCTCTTGTTTACTCTAAGTCTCTCTCTCTCTCTATTCCTTTCTGGAAGGAGTTGAAAAACTTGGAGTAACAACAGAATCATATCAACACTAAAATATATACATATATAAACACCTGACAAACTTCTCAGCAAACATGAGTCACAATCTCTTAGCAAATAAGAGAAGTACTATAAGGAATCCAAGCCCTTATAAAGTTGGCCAACATTAAATCATACCGTATCATTTAGAAAAAAAGACATCATGAAACTGAATTACAGACAATTTAAAATGAAACAAAAAATATAATTCTTTGTGTACTCCTTAAATTTGAGATAAATTATGTATATACAAAATTAAAGCAAAAAAAAACAAAACAAAAAACAATATTCTTTTTCAGTATTAAAGAAATCAAAATCATAAGTTTGAGAGTAAAACCAACAGAAAAATAACACAACTAAAAAGACTAATTTCATTTAACAAACAATTGCAAATATCTTTTTTGGAATGGTGACATTTGAAGCAGATAAAGCTACGAATAATAGCATGTAAGCATTGGGTTACAAAACATTTTGGGTAGGAAAAATTGTGCAGAATTGGAAGAATATCAGATAAAAATAACTTGAGGTATATTTTGAGTTCTTTTATACTTTGAGTTTTCTTTGTTTCTCATCTTTGTGAGATAGATAAAAAAAATAATTTCCAGTTGAGAATAAGTATTAGGAATAAATCAACTCAATCCAAAAAGGTGGTGTTCCAGCATGGCCACAGATCAATAAATGAGACATGAAACTATCCAGCAAGTAGGACATAATGATTGGATTCCTGAAATAGTCATACTTCATTATTTAATTATTTATACAACAATAAATTATTAGGAGCCAACAAACAAGCTTCTATATATGACTACTTCACCTCCCACCAAAAAAAAAAAAAAAAAAATCTTCTTCAAACAACACACTATTGGCTTATGAAAAAGAGAATAACAGATTGAACCATATTGTTGATTCAGTATAATTTGTAAGCTGTAGCAGTTGATTTCACAGGTACCATGTTAAAGATCTTTGACCTTGAATCTCATCAGATATCCAACACAAAAAATCTCACATGAAAAACATTTGCTCTTGAATCTAACCAAACATTCAGCTGTCCCATCTGAAATATCTAATCTTGAATTAAATTTCTGCAGATACCCCACAAGAAAGATCTTTTGATATCGAATCTAACAAGACAATTCTTCATGTAAAAGTCCACCAATCAAGCTATGTCGTATTACAACATTCAAAAGCTGAATCCCATGCAACAAAAGGGGTCTTAATTCATGTTTGAATTTTAAGTCAGTCATCAGTACATTGAATGGTCTCACAGCTTCACTTCCTTCTTTCTTCAGGTGCTACAGGTAAAGAAAATTGAATAGCCAATCATAATTTATCAGTTCTAATGCAACACAAACTGAAAAACCCTGAAGAAAATGCTTGACTTCAAAAATACCATATGTCACAGGTTTCCAATCTTTGGTTTCACTTTCAAAGAGAAGATTAGAGATTCAACAACAATTTTTCCTTGTTTGGAATATTGCAATTAAAAGCAATGGAAGTCTCCTTGTGAATTAAGGAATGATTCCTCAATGTGGTTGCTTGTCTTGTTAGAAGTCAAATCTCCTTCAAATCACAACCAACCATCTTAAAAATTAGTAAGACATTGCACAATGTATTTCTAGATTATGTCTAAAAAAATTAAGACATGATGGTCACATCTGGAATGACTTTGATCTGCTCGATCAGAAATGACATAAGGAGAAACAACATCAACCAAGTAACAATGATAACTAAAGAGCTTAAATATTTCAGAATTCATGATAAAATTCATTTTTAAGAAGCCCCTTTTGGCATAGTTTGGATCAAAATTGTTAAATGACATGGTGCGATAAACACTATTATGGTCTAGGACCCACTGAAAGACTTGAACCCAGTTATGTGACTTAATGAATAAATACCTCCACATACCATTTTAGGGATGCTGAGCCAAATTTAGTAGTTTTATATAAGAACTTAATGCAACACCAATGATGGTGTAAAACCAAAGACCATGCAGCCGACTCATGCATCTCTAGGAAATGGTATGGCATGCAACCATGACCAAAATTGGACAGCCAAAGAACAAAGATGTTTTGAAACAGTAGTAACTTCAAATTACCAAGATTTACAAAAGTTTTTCATCAGATTATTCACTGTTGAAATAACATTATCCAAACCATGAGAATTAACAAATACAAAATATCAAATTCATGAAAATAGCCATGGTGAACTACAACTTTGTCTTGAAGGAAAGTGGTTTTTAAAACAATTTTTGTTAATAAACCAATTAAAAAAAAAGGCTCTTGAAATGTATCAGGACACACTATTAGCTCATGAATCTCTAGGAAATGAGATGGCATGAAACTGACCAAAATTGGACAGCAAAGAACAAAGACATTTTGAAACAATAGCAACTTCGAATCACCAAGATTTACAAAAGTTTCTCATCAGATTACTTACTGCAAAATAAAATTCTCCAAATCACTAGAATTGACAAATTCAAAATATTAAATTTATGTAATTAGCCATGGTAAACTGTGACTTTGTCTTGAAGGAAAGTGATTTTAAAACAATCTTTGTTAATAAACCAAATAAAACAGGATATATTTTTTTAAGTTTTTAAAAAATAAAACCTCTTGAAATGTTAAAAATGTAGCCGGATATACTACTAGTTTATGAATCACTAGGAAATGATCTGACATGAAACCATGGCGAAAATTGGACACCAAAGAACAAAGACATTTTGAAACAGTAGTAACTTCAAAATTACCAAGGCTTACAAAAGTTTTCAGATTATTTGCTCTGCAATAAAATTATCCAAACCATTACAACTGACAAATTCAAAATATTAAATTCATGTAATTAGCTGTAGTAAAGTGTAACTTTGTCTTGAAGGAAAGTAATTTTAAAACAATTTTTGCTGATCAACCAATTAAAATAGGACATAGAAAATCTCTCGAAATGTTTAAAAATGAAATGAAGTCAAATTTCACCTACAGAAACAAATTAGCATAAGATACTTTAAAAAAATTCTGCCAAGCCTTCTACCTCTCACCAATGAAAGGAAGAACAATGTATACAAATCACAGAGTTCATTAAATATTATAATTAATGATAATGCTTAAAGATTTGTTTGTATTATATTTGAAACCAGTGATAACAGTAGAGGGATCAAACTTTCTAAGCTGATAGGATTCTATGTTCAAAGAGTTTAAAATGATAATAATTTCAAATTTTGACACAGTTAGCAATTTTAGGATATGGGGGAGGGGTTAGTGGATTGCAATGCCTCTGGTACTCAACTGCTACTTATTCTATTGACTCCATGAAGATGAAAGATGAAGTCCAACTTTGGCGGAATTTGGATTCAGAACATAACTACTGCCTGCCCAAAATGACAAAGGTTTTTAAAATAACAACAACAATAATAATGGTTTTAAATTTTGGCACAAGGCCAGCAATTTCGAAGAGGGGGGGGGTAAGTTGTTTACATCAATCCAGAAAGAATGAAAGGAAAGCTGAACTCAGAACATAAAGATGGATGAAATGCCGCTAAGCAATTCGTTTGGCTGTTGAGCTTTATCATGTTAGAGGAGCCTTGAGAAAAACAAATAACTCTAAGTTAATGAGGATCTAATCAGATGTAACATTAAGATTTAATGAAGCAAGCCACTTTGAAGACCAATGGCAAAAGCGGCAGAGCAAGTATCGTGAGCATATTTTTTTCTCGTTGTGTAATACCTGTAACGGGGAACGTAAGATGATCTTTTGGAAAGGAACCGTAAGCTTTGGCGCGATCACACAATGGAGATACTGATATTGCAGATAATCAGAGAGAGAGAGGATCTAATCTAACAACGAGGCAATAAAATAGCTCAGACATAGCTCCCCCGTCCCCGAAACATTTACAAGAACACACGACCAGCTTTCCACAACGATAATAAATCTTCTAGAGTCCCAGCACCAAGAGAGCAGCCATTGTGTTCAAAAAACTAGGTCATCGCACAATACTGTTTTTACCACTACGCAATTACATTTATCTCAGACAGTCTTACAACGAAAATGCCTTACGAATCATTAAAAAAAAAAAGAACTTTTTCTGTAAGCAATTCAGAAGATTATCTAAACATTCTATCTAATCTTATTACTCTGAAAATGTCTAACTAAGTTTAAATATTCACTTCGTGTCTTGCTTGTCTGTCTCGTCAAACTGCGAGTCTAAAATCTGACTCACAGTTCAACAATCCGATTAGACACAGACACCATGCTGGAAAGAAAAAGACATTGATCAAAGAAACGATTCTATAAAATTAGACATGCAATCGTCCCATTTTGATATTCCCTTTACCAATTAATCTCTAAGCTTTTATATATATATATATATATATATATATATAATATATATATGTTTGTATTTGAAGCTGACTGTCTCTACTCGGAATTAAGAGTCTCTCCCACCCTATTTTAATTGCCTGAATAATAGCAAAGACAAGAAACCAAATAGTTTGAAATTAACTTTTCCTCTTGTTTGTACATCCAAACATGGTATGTGTGTGTGTTCATTCAAAGATTCATAAAACCAAAAGGAAACCAAACCAACAAAGTGTTAAAGACTAGAACAGGATTCAAGTCAAACGAGTAAATCTTGGTGACTAATCAGAATTGAATATATATTAATAGAAAACGA
>NC_043021.1:9895499-10032999 GCF_006345805.1 Octopus sinensis
TCGCTCAAGATCATTTCACAGTCACCTTTGCATATGTGAAATGACTTCTATTTTTTTTACACTTGAGAGGAGAGGGTCCTTAAATATGAGTTCTGTGGAAGCAATTCTATAAACCACAGAGTCGCTTCTTGCAAATGCCAGTAATCTCAAGGGTAAAAAAAGAAGCCAGAGATCCTATGAAACTACTAGGGAAAAGTAGCAGGTGATGCTAACTTATGCAAGTATCTTACAGTTGCGGTTCATATTTTCATCACACGCTATGAGTAGTTGGAGGACAAGAATTGCAGTACTGCATATAACTCCCTAAATACAGCCAACAGAGACGAAGCACTGGAAATACTCCCAAAGAATAGAACGAAGACACAACCTTTGCTGCAATGAGAATGTAACAAGGGCGAGCGAGGAATAGATGAAAGCAGTCCAGAGACATTAGTTTAAGTTCATTAAGAATACTGATCGAGCTAAAGTCGCATCTGATACAACGTACAAAGATGCACTAGGAGCACACATGAAATCAGTAACTGAAGAATTAGACAATTTCTATAATGAGAACAAGAACGCTGATGTCTATGAAACTGGAGAAATTTATTATCGTTACCAATGATTCGCATTTTAGGGAAACCACTGATCAGCACCTTAGATTGTTACACTGAGCTACGAGGACCCTATTTTCAGCCATAAAGTAGCAGATAGCCTGCCAACCAAGACTGGTCCATTCCTCAGAGAAGAACTTCAAAATGCTTAAATTGGTGGAAAAAAAAAAGACACTAGTTCCAGATAACATCTCAGTCATCACCTGGGAGAATTCACACATCCGCAAATATCTGTCGAACTCTTTTACTTGTTTCAGTCATTTGACTGTGGCCATGCTGGAGCACCGCCTTTAGTCCAGCAAATCGACCCCAGGACTTATTCTTTGGAAGCCTAGTACTTATTATATCGGTCTCTTTTACCGAACCGTTAAGTTACGGGGACATAAACACACCAGCATCAGTTGTCAAGCGATGTTGGAGAGACAAACAAGACACACAAACATATACACACACATACATACATATACATATTTACGACGGGCTTCTTTCAGTTTCCGTCTACCAAATTCACTTATAAGGCTTTGGTCGGCCCAAGGCTATAGTAGAAGACACTTCCCAAAGGTGCCATGCAGTGGGACTGAACCCGGAACAATGTGGTTGGTAAGCAAGCTAATTACCACACTTATAACAACACTTATAAAAGAAACACGCAGTCATCGCGAACTCTTCAATTATTTTCATTTTCAAAGAAAGATGATCTTCACCTATCTCATAACTATACAGGAATCACACTTTCGCCTCAAAGAAAGATGATCTTCACCTATCTCATAACTATACAGGAATCACACTTTCGCCTCAAAGAAAGATGATCTTCACCTATCTCATAACTATACAGGAATCACACTTCGCCTCAAGAAAGATGATCTTCACCTATCTCATAACTATACAGGAATCACACTTTCGCCTCAAAGAAAGATGATCTTCACCTATCTCATAACTATACAGGAATCACACTTTCGCCTCAAAGAAAGATGATCTTCACCTATCTCATAACTATACAGGAATCACACTTTCGCCTCAAAGAAAGATGATCTTCACCTATCTCATAACTATACAGGAATCACACTTTCGCCTCAAAGAAAGATGATCTTCACCTATCTCATAACTATACAGGAATCACACTTTCGCCTCAAAGAAAGATGATCTTCACCTATCTCATAACTATACAGGAATCACACTTTCGCCTTAATGCGCCTTAATAGAATTTCCACTCACATCAATCCCATTCTAAAACGGAGCCAAAACGGTTTCCGTAAAGTCAGATCAACACCACCAAAGATCCATCCTTAGAAGAATTATAGAAGAGCTCAGAATCTTCCAGCAAAACATCAATTGTATTTATGGATTGCTCAAAGGCATTTGATATTGTCAACAGAAAGACTATGTTCAACAGGGTCTTTCTGAGATACTGTAGTTCAGCATATGCTGTTGAACTACGGTATTCCCGATGAGATCGACATCATCATTGCCAATATAAAAAGAATCAACCAGCCTTGTGTCAAGCATAGACAATCTAACTAAAGAGTTTCCAACGAAATCAGGAATCCTACAGAATGATACTTTAGCTCTTTTTTTCTTTATCATTGTAGGGGACTAACATCTTGAGACAGTCTTGATCTCATCTAAGTTAAATCCGTAGCTGATTCGAAACCGAATCGCTGGATCATCGAGTAAACATCACGGTTTAGTCATAGTCATTTCACGTGATCGGCCGATTAACTTATCAATCAGTATCGAGCCATCACCTGATTCGATTGTCTAGTATCTTCTAATAAGGTTTATAAAAAGATTAATTTTTGGCGCTAATTTCAGAATGCTGACGCTGTTGCGATGATAGTTCCATTCTCATTTCCATTCACCAGCAGTTGCAGAATGTCGAAACAACTCCATACTAGTGTTTCCATTCTCCAGCCGTGCAGACTGAAGATACAGATTTGTGGTCATGAATTTAGCACGATATTACTCCAGTTGTGACAGCCTAGTCACAGACCTACGCGTATCAGTTATGTTGTCGTAGCCACCAGAGTTTGTCTTTCCCAGTGTGTATTTATTGTTCTTTTTATTCTTCATCCAAAGACCAACATGGAAAACGCTGTGCAGTAAATAAAATTTCTGTTAATTATTAGTGAGTGTCGTTCATTATTTACACACGGCCAATAACCAAACACAATCACCATAAATGAGTACCTTACACGCGACACTAGTGACCCTCGACACGAAACACTCTTATCACTACGTCTACCAACACACAAAAATGGCCGCGTACGATATTGGACTCGAACATTTAACCACACGACGGCCATTGAAATCAGCCCGACTTATTTATTTACTGCATGAATTTTCAGCCACCAGGAAATAAACACGCGCGCAATGATAGCCCGCTGTAACCACGAGTAAGATCAGCAGCGGCAGAAGCCAACAGACAGTTTTTCTTAGCACCGCATCCCTTACCACACTAAACTTTGAAGTTGAGACCACTATTGGCTCAGGACTCATCTTCCGTTTTCCTCGAAACAGCAGTCAAATCTACCGGTCAACACAGACAATTCTTTTCTATTCACAAACGACCAGTCTTTCATCTTCCCATATATTTTCTTCTGTGTGACTGCTGTTGAAATAAATATATAACAACAAAGAAACATGGCTTCTTCACTTGTCTCATTCTTATCTTCAATATCTCCCGAATTGGCATTGTTTCGTAAGACGAACGAATATAGAATTCAAGCGTTAACATATAACAGTGCTTTTCAAACTTTTTGCTGGAGCGGAACCCCAAGGAAATATTCCACTGGCTCGAGGAACCCCTGTGCAATAATTTAATAGTCTTATGCACACATATCTGCACAGCAGAATTAAAAATTACTGCCGATTTTAGCAGTTTTGTAACTTCTTGCGGAATCCCTGGACTGTACTGGCGGAACCCTAAGGTTCCGCGGAACCCTGGTTGAAAACCACTGATATATAAGCTTGAGCAGTTGCGACTTTCCGCTCAAATTCACGTGGCCGGGGAATTTATTGAAAACGTTCTTTCTGTCCTCCGACAAGGTCTTCATTGTTTTGCAGATATCACAATCGCTTTGACATGGATTCATACAAGTGTATTCCACCCGTCCTTTGAAGTCATCTACTCCAGTGATTCCCAAGGTGGGGCCTGAGAAAATTCAGGTGGGGCGCGGGGCATAGACGTGGGCTGTGAAAATATTTGTACATGACGAGCGGTCATCGCGGGCACAACCTTAGATTCAATTCTCAAACTATTTTTTTGTATTTTGAATACAATTTTTTAATTTTTGATTTTTTTTCAATTGTAAGTAGGCCCACATGTACTTGTAAATGTGAGTGGACATGGGAAAAGGTGGGGCGTAAAAACTTTTGCTATGAAAAAGTGGGGCGCCGGGAAAAAAGGTTGGGAAACACTGATCTACTCAATCGCAGGAAAACGCCGTCGCCAGTTATTCAAATCGACTACACTCCTGATCTTTTTTGTCTATATCACCATTTTGAAGCATCGCTTCCTAGATAATATAGGAGCAGCTTGCAGCATATGTCCTGTTAAATTATGTGATTCACGAAAGCTGTCAGTTATCACCTTGCAAGCTATTAACCATTCTTCTATTTCCACTTACGGCGAAAAATCTATCACTCTAGATTTTAATGTGAGCTCAATTCAAGTGGATTTTCATAACTGCCGATATTCCATATCCTGTCCTTGGTGCCTTTACCTACATCATTTTGGTTTTCTTGTCGATTTATAACACAAGTGATTGATAGATTTGAAAACAGAATTATCTGCGCAGGGTATGTACTCAAAACCTCTTATTGTTAGTATTCTTCTCTTTGTACCAGATCTAATCGTTATCATACGATCCTTCAGAAATTTCTGAGCATCATTCGCACTGCTTTTGGTAACGGGAGTCCGGTATATTCTGTTAAACATCATATTATCACAAAGGGACCTCCTGTTTCTTCTCGACCAGGGCGATATTTCTCCAGTTATGACGACCTAGTTCACCGTCCTAAATTCTATCATCGAGATCTTGTTCCCCAAAATTTGTGGCCGTATGCTAATATTTCACCCTTGTTTATTTATTCACATAAACAAGGGTGAAATATTAGCATAAGGCTACAAATTTTGGGAAACAAGATGTCGATGATAGAATTTGATTCCACTATATATTCGAACAGGATTTTATTTCATCAATTCTGGGAGGAAATGTAAGGCCGAGTTACCCTGGTGGATTTGTACTCAGAATGTACAAGACCAGAACCAAATCCCCCGAGAAGTTATGTTGTAGCCACCAGAGTTTGTCTCTCCCAGTGTGTACAAGTTGATTTTAATTCTTCACTCAAAGACCAACATGGAAAACATTCTTCTTCTAACCGCTCAGTCGAAGTCGACTCTCGGTCATTCGTTGGATCAGTGTCCTCCAGTCAGTTCTATCCTGGGCGCTTCTTTCAGACTGGCTATGTCCATTCCGGTATCACTCTTGATGGTGTCAAGCCAGCGGGTTCTTGGTCGGCCTCTTCCTCTCTTGCCACTGACCATTCCGAGCATGATGTCCTTCTCCGGGGATTTTCTCCGCATAATATGACCGAAATATGCCAATCTATGCTTGGTGATCCTAGCTTCTAGCGACATTTTCGGCTTTATCTGCTTAAGAACTTCTCCATTGGTGAGCCTCGCTGTCCATGGAATCCGTAAAAGTCTTCTCCAACACCAAAGCTCGAATGCATTAATTCTCTTCTGGTCAGCTTTCTTTAGTGTCCAGGTCTCGCATCCATATGTTGCTATTGGGAAGACAATTGCATTCACCAATCTGCATTTGGAAAACATTATGTGCAGTAAATAAAGCTTCTGCTAATTGTTCGTGAGTGTTCTTTATCATTTACACGCAGCCAATAACCAAACACAACCATTATGGACGAACACCTTACATAAAACAGATCCATCAAGCAGAAGCGTTCAAAGCATCAGCAAAGTGTATCTCTTTGACCTTGACTATATTGATAATCTTAGCATCACAGCTCATCAAATGTATGCAAGATCCTTTGAGAATGCAACAGCTGAAGTCGATATTTCTCAAAGCAATGACCATCAGTGAAGAAGAAAGCTTTCATATTTCTTTACTGCCCGCAAGGGGCTAAACACAGAGGATACAAACAAGGACAGACAAACGGATTAAGTCGATTATATCGACCCCAGTGCGTAACTGGTACTTATTTAATCGACCCCAAATGGATGGAAGGCAAAGTCGACTTCGGCGGAATTTGAACTCAGAACGTAACGACGTGCGAAATACCTATTTCTTTACTACCCACAAGGGGCTAAACACAGAGAGGACAAACAGGGACAGACAAACGGATTAAGTCGATTATATCGACCGCAGTTTGTAATTGGTACTTATTTATCGACCTCCGCGGAATTTGAACTCAGAACGTAGCGGCAGACGAAATACCGCTTAGCCATTTCACCCGGCGTGCTAACGTTTCTGCCAGCTCGCCGAAGAAGAAAGCTTTCTGCCAAATTGCTCCAACGATTGAATACTACTCAAGGAAGTCTGATGTTGCTAATAGTAAAAAACCTTTATACTCAAGGGACTAGCCTGGAGTAATTAATTACCTGTGAGAAAAGAATTTGAATAAAGGGAGTTGCCGAGATTATCATAAAGCAATGCCTGGGGTTCCTGGGAGAGTTGACCAAAGAATTTGACATACAGCTACGACTAAAGGCGGTGCTCCAGCATGGTCACAGTCACATGACTGAAACAAGTAGAAGTGTAAAAGAGTAATATCTAATTATAAAAGTATAACGGGATTCTTTTAAAAGACTGAATGGTATTGAAGGTCCTGTAGAGTAAAATGGAAATGAACGGGGTCCACAGGCAAAAAAATGGCTGAGACCACTGACGTAGAAGCTCCTGCGTTAGCTCGTGGTTAGTCTTAAGATTTGTGCATTGTTGGAGCAACTAAAGGAAATAAAATAACTCACCATTTCGGGGGTTCAATTTCGTCATAGACTGATAATGACAAATAATTCTTTCAACTATAGACACAAGGTCAGAAATTTGAGGGGAGGAGGGGCTTGTCGATTAAATCAGTCCTAGTACTCGACTGGTGCTTATTTTATCGACTCCGAAGAGATGAAAAAGCAAAGTCAGCCTTGGTGAAATTTGAACACAGAACGTAAAGAACCTGAAAAAATGCCGCAAAGCACCGTTTCAGACGTACTAACGATTCTGTCAGCTCGCTGGTTTGATAATGGCAAGCAGTAAAACTTCAGAATATTGTTACTTTAGATTTGCAACTTTGGTGATGGAGAGACAAATGAAAACTCTTGGAACACTGAAATCTTCTGGTTAATGTGGAAGCGTCACGTTCAGCGTTCTACATCAGGGTTAGGGCAATTTACAGTTGCTTACATGGCGAGTTAGGCAAGTACTAATTTTAGACAATGGCGACGAAGAAAGTCAGCAAACACTCGTGCTTAGTAATGGTGTTTAGGAAGCTGTTCGGAAACACATTGGAAAGGGAAAGCTTTCACTACCTCATGGAATAGGAAAAAAAGCAAGGAATTGGATGATTTTCTTTCATTTTTTTCTTCTGAGTATTCCTGCCTTTCATACAACAGGAATTCCGACTGTGAAAGAAAATTTTTCAGGATTTTTAAAAATATATATTCCTCCTCCCCATCACCAATTCCATATTCTGCCCTTATCCTTCGCCATAGCTAGTGATAGCTTTTCCAAAACCACATAATAGTTAAAGTTGGGATAAGTAAAATTATGCTCCGTTTATGGCTTGATACTGACAGAGCATGAAATAAGCATTTTTGTCGTAATGTTTACAAACGAATTTTGCATATTTAACGCGCTGGAATACGATATCGTAGGATGGAGGCAGGAAAGACGAACCAGTGCTTCGTATGCGTATGATTTTCATTTAGTATTTCAAGTTTTCGATGAAATGAAGATTAAGTTCTTATTTTACTCTGTATGACGTATTGTTTACAAATAAAGCGACGCTTTTGCTTTCGTTTGGAGATTTGAATTTCCCATGCCTGTCACTGGCTGTCATATAAAAAATAAAGTCTCCAGAGATGTCCTAGCCGAACTACTGTGAGTCAAAATTCCGCTGGAATCTTCTTGTCACATTTCTAGAATGAATAAAGTAAAGATCAATATAATGAGGTTGAGTTAATCAGCAATGCTCATTTGTTATAAGACTGGCCTTGTGTTCAGCGAAGAAGAAAATGTATAAATATGGCTGCGAATCGTAGCCATTGATTTCGCTCTTCACTGCGAGAGTGTAAAATGATATTAATCAATTCATTATAGGGAATAAGAAAAGCAACACAAACAGTCTGTGCCGACGGATTTATAATTGATATAAATCGATTGAGAAACTACTATTCACTGTCTCATGTTCGCATTTATATGTGTGCGCGCCTGTCTATGTGTCTGTATGTGCGTATGTATTGCAGACAATTAAAATAGCAGTCAGTAACATGAGGTAAGAATATATTCGTATGAAGCCGACAGTTTGCTACCTAGCAACTCAGAGTCTCAAGTAATGCGTTCGTTCAGGCAGACGGAGAGAGAGACAACCGAATAACATGACTAAGCCACGGAAACTCCGAGTAGCCTTGGCTTAAATTATCAAGTACATACATGTACACGCACGCACACACACAGAGCCATTTTAGTATATGTATGTGTGTGTGTGTTTGCTTGATAATCATTCAAATCTGAAAGATTTATTGAACCTATCTTGTGTAACTGAGTAAATTAAAGTATGCTTTTTTGACTCAGAATATTTCTCGTATAATTGCATCTTCGAGTTAGATTGGATAGAGTCAACAGCGGATCTTTTCACTTTGACCGGCAGATTTTAAAAATAATTTCTTTGAAACTAAACATTTTAAAACTTCGTATACTGGTAGAATGTGTCACATAAAACATCTTGCCGGTCAAAGTGGAAAGATCCTAAACATCTTTTACTCAGTGTAACGTATATTTTAACAAATTTCACTTACCCTCTGTGCACTATGTTTCACTTTATTAGCCATCTTTTGAAATATTTCAAAGATTATCATACATTTGAGGGAATACAGGAAATAGTTGACTGGTTTGCTGTGGCAGCTCATGTATTTGGGTAACAATTCAAGATTCAAATGTGATGAGTGCCAATAAGCCACTTAAATGGGTCAGGTCATCTTGGAAATGCAGTACATTTTAAGAGTACTCTTGATGATGAAATCATTGTTAGAATATTTAAGGTGACAAATGCTTTTGGAAAACTTTCGCATTGTTTGTGGGATTAACGTAGTGTCAGTTCAAAGACTAAAATAAGTGTATACAAATCTTGTATTTCGAGCACAGTTTTGTATGGGAAGAAGTATGGATTTCCTACTATAGACATATGAAGAAACTTGAAACCTTTCACATGTGCTGTCTGTGCAATATAGGTAACATAAAATGTCAATGTTAGAAAAAATGACAAAGTAACACCACCTGGGGAACTTTTCATGACTTAATAGCACCAACTGTGATGTAGAACACATTTTTGATTTGCTGCAAAATCGAACTTTGACCCCAAAAAACCCCACTATGTCAAGCTTCCAGACAAGCATGCAAGCAAAAAGGCAAGCATGCAAGCAAAAAGGCAAGCAAGCAAGGAGGTAGCTACGCAGGCAGGTAGTGTGTTAATGCTAGTAAGACACAGCATCCAGACAAAATGGCTGAATTCCAGCGACTGCCAAATAAATGTTTACCTTGCAGATGCTCAGCTGAGATGAAAATCTGTCAAGTACAGTGTCCACAACACTGCACTCAAGGGTCCCAGCAAAAAAAGGGACAAGACATAGGACTGGCTGTTTTGAAGTGAGCTCAGGTAAGATCACTGCTGTCAATGAAGTAAAGTATGCTGCACTACTCTAACACAAACACTACCTCAACCTGGCAACCCTGAAAGAGCTAAGGACAGCAAGATGTAAGGCAGAGACCACAGCCAGCTAACAGCAAATGGCTACTGACTACAGCTCAGTGAAGGCTTCAGTCATCAAGTGATACAGATACATCTGTAGAGTATATGAAAAGACAAAAAAACTATTAACCCATCTAGAGTAAGAGAGCACCTTTGAAAACCATAATAAGAAGGGACCATCAAACACAAAGGAAAGCATATAAAAAGAGGGATTGGAGTACTGCTTTTAATTCTTGAGCAGCATCAGGAGGAACTGATGATGCCAAAAAGCTAAACGAAGCCATCAAAAGTGACTGCAATTAATTACAGAAGAATTTCTTTGCAGAGCATTGCTGGGAAAGTCTTCCTCTGCATGGCACTGAGAAGGCTGCTGAAAATCCTCAAAGAGTATATCTCAAGTCCCTATCTAGTTTCATGTCAGAACATTCAACAGTCAACACAATCTGCTAACTTGAAAAACTTGAGAAAAGTAGAGAACAAAGATAACAATTTGACATCATTTTCACTGAGCTCTCCTTCCCTGCCTCCACTGACAAAGGCCTTTGACCAATGACATAGCAATGGGTTCTCAGTACTCAGGGGCAAAAACACTTTCAACACTGTTACATTAATTAACAGGTATGATAAGTAAGAAAACTTTCCACACCTTCACTTGTGTATCAGAGGGTGACTACCTCCTTGTATCTCCTTGTTATGCCTCAAACTTTGACCTTTGAAGACCTTGACAGGATTCTCAGAATAGTTCAATGATTCTACACAGATGTGAAGGACATCATTCAGTTTGGTGTCTCTTCTTCAAAGACCTTCAACAGATAGATACCATAAATCCTCAAGTATAATCCACATTTTTCTCCCCAAATTTAGAGGTCAAAATCCCTAGTGCGTACTATATATGAGGTAAAAATGAAAAATATTTTCTAAGCAATGTCTGAGTCTCTATTTGCTGTCTGGTAATGTTTATTCAAATGCATTTTGTGATGTCGAGTGTGAAAATACCTTAAGCTAAGCCTGAAAGCAAATGAAGTCATGAAAAGAATCATCCATAACTTGTAGTAAGCAACATTTATTAAAATAAAAGTATTCAGAACACAGAATAACATGTAACAAAAACAATTTGCAAACATATTTACATTCCCATATAACAGTTAAGAACATCACCATTATTCTATTACGCATGCGTGGAAGTGTTTGTTCAACTAGGTGCTGCTGGCTTAATTATGCACGACTCAAGTTAGAGAAGGGGTGCGTATTATACACAAGGTTTAGGTTTTTCAGAGGTACAGCCCCCTAAAAATCCCCTGCGTATTATACTCAAGGGCGGACTATACTCGAGGATTTACTGTACTCAGCATCTATTTTACCAAGTGTGCCTTTGGAGCATCATCTGATTGTGTCTATTTTCATTAAGCTAGTGTTGGGAACATAAATTGTGACTAAGGTTTGGTGGAGAATTTTAATTCAGAACTTTTGAAAACAAGACATTTGTACTATAGAGCCTGAGGCGATTTCAGCTGGGTTGGTATCAAAAGGGTTAAATATAACAAGAGATTTAGTAAAATAACTTAGTTTATCATTAAGCTAGTGTTAGGAACATAAATTGTGACTTAGGTTTGGTGGAAGATTTTAATTCAGAACTTTTGAAAACAAGACGTTTGTACTACAGAGCCAGCGGCGGTTTCAGCCGGGTTGGTATCAAAAGGGTTAATTCCAATGACGTAAGAAACGTAACTGTATTGTCACTGTTAATTACATTTAAACAAATATCCTATACAACATAATTCCTTTCAGATGTTCTTTTATCTTTTATCTGACTGTCATTCTGTGTGCACCTATACAGCCACAACAGATGCCGCACTGCTGTCAGCAGGTGACATGATTTCTTCAGGCACAGATCCATGGTCTCTTGAGACCAACAGATGCCTACTACTACTACTACTACTACTACTACTACTACTACTACTACCTTTATTTTGTTTCAGTCATTTTGACTGTGACCATGCTGGGGCATCACTTTGAAGGGTTTTAGCCAAACAAATCGACTCTAGGACTTATTTTTTGTTAATTTTTGCCAAACTGCTAAATTATGTAGATGTAAACACCACCACCGGTTGCTAAGTGGTGGTGGGGGATAAGCACAGACACAAAGATACACGCACGCACACACACACACACACACACTCTCTCTCACACACACACACACACACACACTCTCACACACACACTCTCACACACACACACGCATGCATATATGATAGACATCTTTCAGTTTCCATCTACCTAATCCACTTGGAAGACTTTGGTTGGCATGAGGATATAGAAGACACTTGCCCAGGGCAACGAGCTAGCAGAATCGTTGGCGCGCCGGGTGAACTGCTAAAACGGTATTTTGTCAGTCTTTACGTTCTGAGTTCAAATTCCGCCAAGATCGACCTTGCCTTTCATCATTTCGAGGTTGATAAAAAAGTACCAGTTGAACACTGAAGGTCGATGTAATCGACTCACCCCAAGCTTCCCTTGTGGCAAAAATTTGAAATAGAAGACACTTGCCCATGGTGCCATGCAGTGGGACTGAACCCTGAACCATGTGGCTGGGAAGCAAGCTTCTTACTACACAGCCATGCTTGCGCCTAGAGTTCTTTTATTCGTTTACTCTTCTACTTGTTTCAGTCTTTAGACTGTGGCCATGCAGTCTAATGAGTTTTTTTAGTTGAATTGATCCCAGTTCTTATTTTAAAATCTGATATTTACTCTGTCAGTCTCTTTTGCTGAACTGCTGAATAATGGTAACATAAACACACTAACACCAGTTGTCAACCAGTGGTGAGAGACAAACACAGATGCGAAGACAGACACACGCACACATGCACGCACACATATGTACGATGGATTTCTTTCAGTTTCTTATTTCTTTATTGCCCACAAGGGGCTAAACATAGAGTGGACAAACAAGGACAGACAAAGTGATTAAGTCGATTACATCGGCACCAGTGTGTAACTGGTACTTATTTTATCGACCCTGAAAGGATGAAAGGCAAAGTTGACCTCAGGGAATTTAAACTCAGAACGTAGCGGCAGACGAAATACCTATTTCTTTACTACCCACAAAGGGCTAAACATAGAGTGGACAAACAAGGACAGACAAAGGGATTAAGTCGATTACATCGACCCCAGTGCGTAACTGGTGCTTAATTTATCGACCCCAAAAGGATGAAAGGCAAAGTTGACCTCGGTGGAATTTGAACTCACAACGTAATGGCAGATGAAGTACTGTTAAGCATTTTGCCCGGTGTGCTAACGTTTCTGCCATCTTGCCACCTTTCTTTCAGTTTCTGCCTACCAAATCCACTCACAAGGCTTTGGTCAGCCCAAGGATATAGCAGATATAGTATATATTGCTCAAGGTGTCACACAATGGGACTGTACCTGTAACTATGTGGTTGGGAAGCAAGCTTCTTACCACACAGACACACCTGTTGATTACAATTCTGACAGACATCTATCTTGTAAAAGAGACAGCCATTCCTTTGTATCCTTTTTTCCAGTTTCATTTCATTGCTGAGATTTGTTTGAATATTCATAAAATATAAGGGTAACCAACTATAGAAACCAAGCCAAAACAGACAGGAGCCTGGAGCAGCTCTCCAAAATTTGAAACTATTATTTAACTCTGATCTCAGCTGACTTGAGTGGCTTCACTTTCTAGATCATAAAATGAAACATTGCCAAATAAGACGTCTGTTTCTGTAATTAGAAAATTAAGCTGGATAAGTTTGATTTGTCAAACAATTAGATCTTATGTGAGTGAACGATGGTAGTATGGTGATTAAGCAAACAGACATGAATGTTTGTAGGTGAGATTGAGATTTTTAAGTGCATAAAATATCTGCACCTCTGACATATCATTCTATGTCTACATGTTCCTCCAAATCTGACTTGCTGTTTTCTTTTGAAGACTGTTTCTCGCTCTCTTTCTCTCTGGCACATTAGGTATGGGGAGCTCAGGTAATGTGATAATAGGTCAAGAGACACAATAGCTGGTGTATTCTTGCCAGTCCAACATTTGGAAGGGTTTGCCACGCAGAAGTAGCAATTACTTTAGGGGTGATTGGGTTCCTGTCAGATTCTTAGGATAGTGAAATTCATAGTGCCCTTTTCTCTTTGTACCATCCTGCAAAAGAGCAGAATAAAACTAATTAAAAAAAGAAAAAATTATTTTGCCCATGACTAACGTGTAAGAGTTTCTCACAGCATATTTCATATCTGATATATTTTTCTATGGAAACTTGGGGGAAAAAAAAAAATTTTTAAGTGTAAATTTTTAGAATTCTAAAATTTTTTATAATATAAAATTCCACTTTTCAAGCTAGCAAAAATTACCACCTAGAGATATTTTGCAGTGCTGTAGGTGAAATGAAGTGCCCAGAGTTTGTCATGATCCCCAACAAGCATGTTAAAATAAGCCTGGTAGACCTCATATATCTTAACAGATGCTGTCACAGAGTACTTTATCTATCCAGTCTTGATAAATTGGCACCATACATAGCAAAATGCATCTAAACACATGTGTACTTTCTCTGATAAATGCAGATAAGGCTATTCACTTAAGCAACCAGAACAAAACCAAAATGGTGAACTTTGAGCTGATGTATTTGTATTACTATTTATATAAATGCAGGTGTGGTTGTGTGATTCCTGGTTCAGTCTCAGTGTGTGACACCTTAGTCCTTTACTAGAGCCCTGGACAACCAAAAGCCTTGTGAGTTGATTTGGTAGACAGAAATGGAAAAAATGTCCAGTGTGTGTGTGTGGTGTGTATGTGTGTGTGTGTGTGTGTGTAAGTTGCTTGCCTCTGAGCAAGCATTGGCAAGCTTTTAGCCAAATTTGATGCAGATTCATAGTCAATGTGACGATCACATGCTACACACGTTCCTTCCAAGTACTGCTGTAAACATTGGAAGTGAGCTTGAATCTTAAAACTTAGTGGTTATGCATAGCAGTGGTCAAGGTCAATTTTTGCCAAGCGGCTTCACTCTGAGTGCTTTATCGTTGGTACTATGGGAACAGTCCCGATAATTTTGATCAGACCTCGTATATATATAAATATATATATATATACATATATATATATAATATATATATATATATATATATATATATATATATATCATCATCATCATCATCGTTTAGCGTCAGTTTTCCATGCTAGCATGGGTTGGACGGTTCTACTGGGGTCTGTGAAGCCAGAAGGCTTCATCAGGCCCAGTCAAATCTGGCAGTGTTTCTACGGCTGGATGCCCTTCCTAACGCCAATCACTCTGTGAGTGTAGTGGGTGCTTTTTACGTGCCACCCGCATATATATATATATATATACATATATGTATATACATATATATATATATATATATATATATATATTATATATATATATATATATGTTCAAAATGTGACCACATGTGTACCGTTGGCGATTTTTATCCTCCATCTTCCCTTCTTTGGATCTTTCCTTTTCCTATGTTTCTGACGAAGAGCTCCACTCGAAACGTTAAACCCTCCTTCTTCCCTTCCTTCCTGACCATCCAATAATACTATATTTGTTCCACGTCCTCGCGTTGTTGTATTTTCTCTTTGTGTTTTCATGTTTGGATTAACTATATATATATATATATATATATATAATATATATATATATATATATATATAATATATATATATCATCTGTAAAAACATAAACCCGATAGAAGAAGCACATTCTTGCTATGTACATGTGTGTGTGTGTGTGTGTGTGTGTGTGCATATATATATATACATATATATATATATATATATATATATATATATATATATATATATATATATATATATATATACATATATATATATATATATATATTATTATTTGAAACAGTTTGATTTGGTTCCATGCAACTTAAAGTATTGCAGGCCTCTAACAGGTTTAGATTACTGATAGATTCGTTTGACTCAGGGCTGTTGTAGAAGACACTTGCTCAAGGTGTCAACGCAATGGGACTGAACCCGGAACCATGTGTTAGGTGAGCAAACTTCTTACTACACAACCACTCTGCACCTATAAAAAAATATGGAACGCTTCACGAATTTGCGTGTCATCCTTGTATGGAGACAAAATTTTCCAAATGTTGACCTAATCTTTATTGGATTTTATTATAAGGTTAGAGAAGGGATGAAAATTTAATATAACAATGGATTTTGTTTGTTTCGTAGTTATTTTATTAGTTTTTAATAATGTCGAAGCAAAGATACATTAACCTTGATGAACGTCACAATAAGGTTGACATAAGTTACGTCCCTTGGTTTTCAATTTTACAAGTTATTTCCCTTTATATCTCATCCCTTCCAGAAAATGTGTGTGAAACATGCGTATGTATGTAAATGTATTTACGTGTGTGTTTATGTGTATGTACATGTATGTGATGTGTGTGTTTTAATATTTCGCTAAGGCATTGCGATACTAATAACCTAGTGTAGAACTCAATATACAATGCTTCTGAACGAAGCGTTTTGTAGTGAATAAGAAAAGAGACGACAAAGGAATAAACGGTTGTCTTATGAAGTCCATTAGCTTAAAGCTGTTTCCACTATAAGATGCTGTAGACTCCATAGCTGAGTACCTGAGTAACATATTACAGTTTCATCAGAGCACAAAGTATGAAGTACACTTGAAGTTTGGAGCTCTGATGAAGCTGTAATGTGTTACTCAGGCACTAAACTATAAGTCTGCTGCATCTAATAGTGGAAACAGCAGTAGTAAGCTAATGAACTTCATAAGATACTCCCTTATTCCTTTATCATCTCTTTTTGTTATATATATATATATATATATATATATATATATATTAACTAACCTCCTCCCCATAAATTTCAGACCTTAACTTTGCCAAAATAGACCTCGCTGGTGCTAGTGTCATGTAAAAAACCCTTAATCCATTCTATAAGGTGGTTCGCATTAGGAAGGGCATCCATCTGTAAAAGCCATGTCAAAATAGACAATGAAGCCTGGTGGAATTTTCTGGTTTGCCAGCTCCTGTCAAACCATGATAATCACTAGCACTATGACCTGGCATTGTCAGGTCTAGTGCTAGTCAAGCATATTTGGTCTTTCATGAAAATCCCACTCTCTTGTCATTCACTTGGTCTAACTCATTAATTATTCCCTGCATTTCTCAAATCAAAAAAGCGTGCACGTTTGAAAGCCAAAACATGTGATAACACGTCTTCGCAAAACACAAAAATGCACTGAGTCATACAGACTGTCTGCAAATGCACACGTGCATTCAACTGTCAACAGTAAAATTATCTCCGTTCAATCAAAAAACAGCTGGCAGTCTATTGGCATATCCAGCTGTACACATGTACTGCATACAAATTTCTGTTTTAGCAATTTTGAATGGATATGCCCATAACTTATGGGCATAAGGTGTCAGTTTATCGATTTTTTTTAATGGCTTTCTGGGGTGACTGGGGAAATGAAAAGATCTTCATGACCACTCTCAGACAGTTTTGAAAGCCCATAGAAAATGCAAGCCTTTTACGTGAAAAACTGTGGATTTGTATAAAGGACACACAGACACACAAACACACAGACATTTTGCTGTTTATTGATATAGAGATGATGTTGATGAAGGTGGCAAGCTGATAGAATTTCTTATCAATGCCAGACAAAATGATCTGTAGCATTTCTTCTATCTTTACTTTCTGAATCCAGATGCTGCCAAAATCGTCTTTGCATGTCATCCTTTCAGAGTCAAAATTCTTACTAGTACAGACTGAACTTTGTGGAAGGGGGCTCGTCAATTATGTTGACTCCAGTGCTTGACTGATACTTGCTTTATTGAGTCTGAAAAATATGAAAGGTGAAGTTGACCTCAATGGAATTTGAACATAAAGCTGGCAGAAATGCCACTAAGTACTCTGTTTGGTGTGCTAACAATTTTGCCATCTCACTTGACTTCATAACATTTAACAAATAGCTACAAATTGAAATGGCTCTCATGCTAGAAATGTAAGAAGATTGGGAAAGTTGTATATATGTGTGTGGGGGGATCTATTCAATTTAACGTACAGATATTTTAATCAATTTTTTAAAACTAAACACTTTGAAACTTCGGATATTGGTAGAATGTGTCACATAGAACGGGGTTTACTCTTAACGTTTTTGACAAAATTTTGTATTTTGGCACCTTGGGTAAGTGTCTTCTACTATAGCCTAGGGCCGACCAAAGCCTTGTGAGTGGATTTGGTGGACGGAAACTGAAAGAAGCTGTTTGTATATATGTATATACATATAGTGTATGTATGTGTGTGTATATGTTTGTGTGTCTGTGTTTGTCCTCCCAACATCAGTTGACAACCGATGCTGGTGTGTTTACGTCCCCGTAACTTAGCGGTTCGGCAAAAGAGACTGATAGAATAACTAGTAGGCTTACAAAGAATAAGTCCTGGGGTCTATTTGCTTAACTAAAAGGCTGTGCTCCAGCATGGCTGCAGTCAAATGACTGAAACAAGTAAAAGAGTAAGAGAATAAAAGAGTATATTTAAAAAAGAAATCAGCCAGTTGGTCAACTTGTTTGGACTAATGCAACTCTTCCACACCTGATACCTTGATTAAGCAATGCAGTATGGATGTCTGGCTTAGATTTTAGTCATATTGGTAATTTCCTTGATGAAATATCTTATCTGTGTATGCCATGACTACATGTGAACTGGTTGATCTTGGCTGTTGATAGTTTGTTGTCTGTTCATCTGCTCACCATCTAGTGATATTTGCCATTGATTCAATAAGAGTCAAGACTATTGAAAAGGTTGTAAGACACAACGGAAATTTTAGGAAAATAAAAAAAAGAAATAAGTGGAAATTTCACCGGTGAGTGTGTTACATTATAAGGCACAAAAAGAAAATGACTCTCCTTAGACACAACAGAATATGCTTCAACACACGAACTCATATAAAGAATCTTGCAAACCAAATCCAAAAACGAAATTCAATAAGTTCATTTACCAAAATAGTTCACATTCACCATACTTCATCCTGATTTCAATGTATTCTGGCTCAGTAAACTTCATTTTCATCATTCTTTACTGCAAGTTAAGACAGACCAAAGGGAAGCAACACACGCATTACTATACCACCAAGGGTAAGTTACCACTATCTGTTACAAAATTATTAATGAAATTGCTTAAAATTTTTTCTCTTTCTTTTTGTACCCTCTCATTGCAGAGAAGGAGTGGTATGGTCTGGAGAGACTCCCTGGTCGCTAAACTACACACCCTGTCGAATAACGTTACTACAGAGATCCTGTGAAGGAACCACATTGTGGTTGCTTGTAATATCTTTATATATAAAAGTGAAGTTGTGTGAGTGTCTGTCTCCTACGATTTAGATTCCTAACTACTCCCACATTTTGCGGTGCAGTTTAACCAAAACTGGGTATCTTATAGTCGTGATTCATATCGAGCCCTTCTGGGTATTAGCGCTCGTCTACGATGAGTCTACGATTTAAAAAAAAATTTACCATCATTTTTTTCCATTTCAATGCATTTTTTGGCTATAACTCTCTAAAAAATGCTTATATAGTTATTTCCCTTACAAATCCGAGCAACGCCGGGCGATACTGCTAGTATATAATATGAAATTATTGTATACAGTGCTCAGGTGCACCACAACCTGTCAAACAGTGCGTATACAGTATATGTGTTCATGATTGTACACTTTTGGTCATTACCCAACATTCATGGCCATAGATGAGGATGGACCCTTAAGCTGGACTGAAGATAGCAAGTTTGGATTTGAGAATTTATTGATTGAGGTGGGTCATTACTGTAGTTCTGGCATTCAATTCGATATCATAGGAAAAACCACAAAATGTATTCTTCAAGCGCAGGCAATTGACAGAAGTTCTAGGAGTAGATCAAGAATGAGATGGCTGGATAATATCCATGGTCCCAGCCAGGAAGTCTAATGATGGTTATTTCTGACGGGACCCTGTGGAGGAAATGCATAAGGACTCTATCCTCTCAAACATCTAAGGAGTAGTGGGTAGAGAAGATAGCTGGATGGCAGGAAGCTTTGTAACTTTGTGATTTCATGATTGAATCCTAAATCCATTCTTATGGATAATAATAATTAGAATCATCATTAATTGGTAATACTAACTCTGTTCATCATCATCATCATCATCATCGTTTAACGTCTGCTTTCCATGCTAGTATGGGTTGGACGATTTGACTGAGGACTGGCGAACCAGGTGGCAGCACCAGGCTCCAATCTGATCTGGCAGAGTTTCTATAGCTGGATGCCCTTCCTAACGCCAACCACTCCGAGAGTGTAGTGGGTGCTTTTATGTGTCACCGGCATGAGGGCCAGTCAGGTGGTACTGGCAACGGCTACACTCAAATGGTGTTTTTTATGTGCCACCTGCATAGGAGCCAGTCCAGCGGCACTGACAATGACCTCACTCGAATGTTTTTTCACATGTCACCGGCACAAGTGCCAGTAAGGCGATGCTAGTAATGATCACGCTCATCTGTTATTTTAAATAATTCTGATGAAACAATTACTTTCAATTATTATTTCTCTTTAGTAATTACCAGAGATAATGATGTGGACCTAAACTTAAATATAAAAAATTGCCTTTAAGAGCTAAATTTAGTATCAGTATCACTTCCTCCTGTGCTCTTGAGCACAGTGGGCAGCAAAGCCAACACTCTTAGTTTTTGTTGGCTGCAGCTTTCTCTCCATTTGGCCCATGTGATATTGCCCTCTCTCATGTAGGTTATGAATGTTATGTGCCATGTAGTTTTCAGTCTACCTATCCTTCTTTTTTCCCTCAGAATATCCACTTGAAATCTCTTTTAGAATGGCATTGTCCTGGTAGCCGAAATATGTGACCTGCTAGTTTTAATCAACATTCTGCGATGATTTTGATAAGTGGTCGTATGTTGACTCTCTTTAGAATGCTTTCATTGGTTATGTGGTCTTGCCAGTATGTTCTAAGAATCCTTCTCAAGTGTCTTTGCTGTCCAAATATTCTAAATTATTTAATTCAAAAGAAAATGTGATCGTTTTATCAATATGGCTCTCTATCAAATCACTTTACAATTACTATTCTCCTCTCTCGCTGGATAAAAGAAATAGGCTGTAATAACATTTTAAATGTTCTCTATATTGACATAGCAAAAGCTTTTGATTTTGTTAGTCACAATATCATCATCCATTAATGTCCATTTTCCATGCTGGCATGGGTTGGACTGTTTGACCAGAGCTGACAAGCATGAAAGCTTCCAGTATGACTTGGCTTGGTTTCTACGACTGGATACTCTACCTAACACCAAACACTTTACAGAGTGTGCTGGGTGCTTTTTATGTGGCACCAGCACATAATGATCACGTCTAAGTTATAGAATCTCATAATTTCTCTCTCTTTATCACTGACCCCTATTCCATAGGGTCCTATCAGAAGCAATAGTCATGAGAATTTCTGGCTGGATTCCTAAGTGTGACCAACTGAACCAATGGGTATTATCCAACCATCTCATTCTTGGTCTACCTCTGGGGCTTCTCCTGTTGATAAATAACAGACTAGGTCAAAAATTATTTATCTAATAAAACTCAATTTGTTCACATCAAAGATGGTTCCTATTCAACTCTTCTAATCAAGAGGGGTGTCTCTCAAGGCAGTCTTTTGAGCTCAGTTCTCTATCTTCATATATATATATATATATATATATATATATATATAATATATATATATATATTATATTAAATTAGAGATAAAACCACTATTAGGCAAATCATACAATGAAAAACTTAAGCCAATACATAAGATTAATTAATTTATATTATTTTAAATATATATAAAAATTATTAAAACAAGATAATGAGTATAACACTGCGATCGTTTCATGGCTGTCCAATTCGTAATAATTCAAGTTACAGTCAATCACCTGAAGATTGACTGTAACTCGAATTATTACGAATTGGACAGCCATGAAACGATCGCAGTGTTATACTCATTATCTTTTTTTAATAATTTTGATATATATTTAAAATAATATAAGTTAATTAATCTTATGCATTGGCTTAAGTTTTTCATTGAATGATTTGCCTAATAGTGGTTTTATCTCTAATTTAATATAATATAATATTTTACTATAAAATTAGATTCAATCCTAAATCTGATTTTTCCCTGTAAGTTTGGATTTATTCCCTAATATTTTATTATATATATATATATAATATATATATATATATATATATATATATATATCAATGACATGACATCAGTTATTAGATGTTATTATTGGTATCAAATTTTGGCACAAGGCCAACAAGTTTGGGGTGCGAGTAAGTTGACTGCATCAACCCCAGTAATCAACTGGTACTTATTTTATCAAGCATGAATGGCATAGTTAACCTTGACAGAATTTGAACTTAGAACGTAAAGACAGTTGAAATGCTTGGCATGCTAATGATTCAGCCAGCTCACCTCATTACTGGTGATGCTCTTGATGCTCTTATGACAACAGAATTAACTTCAAGCCAGCAGTTTCTTCGTTCTGTTGCTAGATCCAGGTCTGTTTTCATAGAACCCAGAGGTTTCTTAAATAAGGCAGCAAGCTGGCAGAAACGCTAGCACACCGGGTGAAAATGCTTGGCGGTATTTCGCTTGTCTTTATGTTCTGAGTTTAAATTTCACAGAGGTTGACTTTGCCTTTCATCCTTTTGGGGTTGATAAATTAAGTACCAGTTGCATACTGGGGTCGATCTAATCGACTGGATACCTCCCCCAAAATTTCAGGCCTTGTGCCTAGAGTAAAAAAGGATATTTTAGTCAAATAAGGCGGTGAGCTGGCAGAAACATTAGCACGCTGGGCGAAATGCTTAGCGGTAATTTGTCTGCCGTTACATTCTGGGTTCAAATTCCGCCGAGGTCGACTTTGCCTTTCATCCTTTCAGGGTCAATCAAATAAGTACCAGTTATGCACTGGGGTCGATGTAATCGACTTAATCCATTTGTCTGTCCTTGTTTGTCTTCTCTGTGTTTAGTCCCTTGTGGGTAGTAAAGAAATAGGTATTTCGTCTGCCGCTACATTCTGGGTTCAAATTCTGCCAAGGTCAGTTTTGCCTTTCATCCTTTCGGGGTCGATTAAATAAGTACCAGTTATGCTCTGGGGTCGATGTAATCGACTTAATCCGTTTGTCTGTCCTTGTTTGTCCTCTCTGTGTTTAGCTCCTTGTGGGTAGTAAAGAAATAGGTATTTCGACTACCGCTACGTTCTCAGTTCAAATTCCGCAGAGTCAAATCCACATCCATTGCTGTTATTCAATCATAAAAAACCTCAATTGTTATTTTATACATTTGTATCAATTTTTAATCCTTTATGTGTTTTTTTTACTTTAAATTTAGTAAACATCTTTAACCTTAACTAATTTTCTTTGACCTTAATATGTCTTTTCGTCTCTTTAACTACCTTATCAAGTCTTATGTTTTTTTCTGATAAGATCGGTTACACTGATAAATCTCAAAACCATTAATTTCTCCAACAGGTTCAGTCTTCTGTTAGTAGCACTTTACATCTATTTCTATGTCCTACTAACCTTTTAGTATATCAGTTTTTCAACCATCTCACCACTTCACCACACCACCGCCCGTAACCTCTTTCTATACTATTTCTACTCTCTTGTAACATTAACAACTCTCTACATGGTTGACATTTTCCTCTGATACCCCGACCCTCATAGCTGGTACCTACCATATAAATGGAATGTAGCTGTTATTGATTTAACCCATTTTTTTTTTTTTTTGCTTTTCACAGGGAATGGAGTATATTATTACAAACAAACATGCTGTTTATTTTATAATTTTGTTATTGTTTTACTAGTTTTAGTTGTTATTGTTGTTGTTGGTGGTGGGGGCCATGACAGGATATTGCTTCTCCTTTGAAAGTTTTAGTCAATTATACATGTTTATGTCTGGTGCGTATTTTATGAATCTGTATTTGTCGAACAACTCCGTTTTGAAGTGATATGAAGGGACATAACAAGAACAACACTGGTTTTCAATACAATCTCTCTCTCTCTCTCACACACACATGCACACATACACACAAACACATATATACACAGCCACACACATACAAACACATATAAATGTATACATACATACATACACAGACACACCATCACCATTGTTGTCATCGTCGTCATCGTCATCATCATCATCATCCTCACCAGCAGCATTTTATATCTGTTTTCCATGCTGGCATGGGTTGGAAGGGTTGGCATGGTCTGAGTTCACTTTCATGCTTAGACAAGTTAAGAACCATGTCTTACTAATATATATGTATATATATATGTGGAGGCACATCACCTAGTGGTTAGAGCAGCGGACTCGCGGTCGAGGTATCACGGGTTCGAATCTCAGACCGGGCGATGTGTGTGTTTATGAGTGAAACACCTAAGCTCCACGCGGCTCCGGCAGAATGTAATGGCAAACTTCTGCTGACTCTTTCGCCACAACTTTCTCTCACTCTTTCCTCCTGCATCTTGCAGCTCACCTGCAACGGACTGGCGTCCCGTCCAGGTGGGGGAGCCTATATGCCAAGGAAACTGGCCCTTATGAGCCAGGTATGGCTCAAGAAGGAACAAACAAATATATATATATATATATATATATATATGTACACACACACACACACATATATATGTATGTATGTATGTATATGTAAATATCATCATCATCATCATCATAACATCCACTTTTCCATCCTAGCATTGGTCAGACAGATTTTGTTGAGACAGATATTCTATGGCAGGATACCTTTCCTGTTGCCAACCCTCATTTGTTTTGAAGCAAGGTTATGTTTCCTCATGGCCAGATACGTTCTTGCGGAATATTGGAAATAAACGACACTGATTGTCATTGACAAATGACAACCATTCTACAACTATCTCATGACATCAAGATAAGGAGATACAAACATACACACACCCTCACTCTCTCTCTCACACACACACTACTAAGTTACGGGGATGTAAACAAACCAAGATCGGTTGTCAAGCGATGGTAGAGGGACAAACATAGACACAAACACACAAATATATACATATATATATATATATATATATGACAGGCTTCTTTCAGTTTTCGTCTACCAAGTCTACTCAGAAGGCTTTGGTTGGCCTGAGGTTATAGTAGAAGACACTTGCCCAAGGTGCCATGCAGTGGAACTGAACCTAGAACCATGTAGTTAGTAAGCAAGCTTCTTACTACACAGCCATGCCTGTGCCCAAACTTTTAGGCTTGTTTTGTTTGTGACGTTGATGGAGAAACAAAGGATCCAATTCTCTATATTTGCTGTGTTGTCTGAATGTCCTTTTTTGAATAAGTACTTTTTTTATAAGTACTGTTTTGTAGCTATAAGTTATTTCTGTTTGCCATCATCCCTGTGAAGCGACCAACTATGAGGGTGTGCGTGCGCACCTCCACATTCATTAAATCAGACTTGTTCTTTTAAAATAATACCGTTTTTTCCTTTTATTTATGGTTATATGAATGCTGTGTTTCTCACACAAATATTAAGGTTGTTACAGACACCTTTCACAGAATTTTAATCTCAAAAACTACTTCAAGCAGAAACAAAATCTGAAATATAAATTGACTTAAATTTTGTTTAAATATCAACACATAAAATGGATTATTAGTTGATATATATATATATATATATAATAATAATAATAATAATATGAGGGAAAATTATTCCAAACTTACAGGGAAAAATTCAATTTAGAAATACTAAATCAAATTTCACAAAATATAATATATATATAAATTAGAAAAAAACACTTTTATCAATTCAATAATGAAAAATTAAATTATACCATCTAGAGAATTACAAATTATAGAAAGATTAGATATAAGATAAAGCACATAACGATGATTAAGTAATGTGCAAAATAATAAATAAAACGTATATATTTGGTAGAATAACGACATGTGTTATATATATATATATATATATAATAATAATAATAATAATATGAGGGAAAATTATTCCAAACTTACAGGGAAAAATTCAATTTAGAAATACTAAATCAAATTTCACAAAATATAATATATATATAAATTAGAAAAAAACACCTTTTATCAATTCAATAATGAAAAATTAAATTATACCATCTAGAGAATTACAAATTATAGAAAGATTAGATATAAGATAAAGCACATAACGATGATTAAGTAATGTGCAAAATAATAAATAAAACGTATATATTTGGTAGAATAACGACATGTGTTATATATATATATATATATATATATATAGCTTACTAAAAGCCCTTTATTATATTTGTGGCAAAAATAATCTAAACTTGTTCAGGATGTGAAGTTTGGCATACATCTGATTGCTTGTTTGTTAATGTGTATAGTCTAATAGAATCACTTAAATTTCTCTCTGATTGGTATTGTTTTATATGAAGTAGGTTTTATTAATATGCATTATTTTAGAAAATACTTTCTAATAATTTTAGTAAGTTGTTTTGTCAGAGAAATAGTTGCTGTTCATTTTATAGGGAACTGTAGCACCTGAACCACTACTTGCCAGAAACCAGGATCTTAACATCATCATCATCATCGTTTAGTGTCCATTTTCCATGCTAGCATGGGTTGGACGGTTCAACTGGGGTCTGGGAAGCCAGAAGGCTGCGCCAGGCCCAGTCTGATCTGGCAGTGTTTCTACAGCTGGATGCCCTTCCTAATGCCAACCACTCCGTGAGTGAAGTGGGTGCTTTTTATGTGCCACCTGCACAGGTGCCAGACGAGGCTGGCAAACGGCCACGATCGGATGGTGCTTTTTACGTGCCACCGGCACTGGTATCACAGCTACAATTTCCATTGATGTTGATCGATTTCGAACATTATATTTACATGATGCAGTTTGCTTCCCTGGGATATTTCTGGAGGAAAATGGCACTATCTATGCTATCAAATATGGTAATAATGTCCTTTCTACTACAGGCACAATGTCAGAAATTTTGTTGGGGGGGGGGGATTAGTCGATTACACCAACCTCATTACTCAACTATGATAGTTATTTTATCGATCCTGAAAGGATGAAAGCAAAGTCAACCCGGTTGAATGTGAACCCAGAATGTAACGAGTTAGAGGAGATGCTACTAAGCATTTTGTCTGATGTGCTAATGATTCTGCCACATTGCCACTTAATAATATAAATGTTTTTAACCTTTTTGCATTAACAGGACATATCTGGCCCAAATAGTCTACCTGTTTTATATCCAAACTGTTCAGATCTAGCTTCTCACACCTATCCTACAATGTCACATTAAAACTAAACAATTACATCAAAATTACAATCTCAAAGCTATGAGATAATGTATGATTCATTCCAAGCAATGTAAATAAATAAGCATTGCATTTGACGAAGTAATCTTAATGCTAAAGGGCTAATAATATCACCAGTAGCTGTGTGATAAGTAGCTTGCTTACCAACCACATGGTTCCGGGTTCAGTCCCACTGCGTGGCACCTTGGGCAAGTGTCTTCTACTATAGTCTTGGGCTGACCAAAGCATTGTGAGTGGATTTGGTAGACGGAAACTGAAAGAAACCCGTTGTATATATGTATATGTATACATGTGTGTGTGTGTGTCTGTGTTTGTCCCTGGTGCACTAACCGTTCTGCCAGCACGCCACAGAGAGCATTTCTGGTTACTTTTGGGTTCCCTCTCGTATGTATGTATGTATGTATGTATGTGTGCATGTAGCTATGTATGTGTGTATGTATGCATGTATGTATGTATGATTGTATGTAGTTATGTATGTATGTATATATTCTGGACAAGTGGAACTGCCTACTTATGGAAATAAAGAAAGAGGGCTTAAGTATTCTGCAGACACTTATATCCTAAATGCTGTCATAATGTGACACCAAGTGTGACAGTTTCCACTCTTGAATTTCAGCTGCTGTCCATCTGATGGCTTACATACAATAAGGAAAAGGAAAGGCTAACAAAATATATAACTGGTTGTTGTTGTTGTATACCCTTTGTTGTTATCAAGCAGGCCTATGATCAAAATCCTTCTGAGCATGATCAAAGCATCTTTTTCTTTATCAAATGCAACATTGTCTAATGTGTCTTTCTTTATCTAATCTTTTTGATACCAACCCACCCAAGACCACCTCTACTTTTATGATACATGTTTAACCCTTTTGTTACCAACCCGGCTGAAACCAGCTCTGGCTCTGGGTACAAATGTTTTGTTTTCATAAGTTTTGAATCAAAATCTTCCACCAAAACCTTAGTCACAATTTATGTTCCTAACACTAGCTGAATGATAAACTAAGCTATTTTACTAAATTCTTTGTTATATTTAAAATTAATTGAAAGAAACACAGCATCTCAAAATAAATAGGGTAACGAAAGGGTTAAAGTGATCTACATTAAAACCTTCTTTTGAAATTTCATGTTGATTTATGTTCCAAACACCAAGTTAATAATGGCAGTTACTTTACTAAATTCTTCATCATTTTCAAAATTAATTAAAACAAAGGCAGAAATATGGTAATAAAAGGGTTAAAAACCCTTTTGCATTCACATTTGGCCCTAATATTCTCCTTGTTTTATGTTCATGCTGTCCATGTCTGGCCTCTCATATGTACCCTACAATAACACTCTATAAACTAAAAATAAACTATCACATCATTAAATTCTTGAAGCTATGAGATAATGCATGATTAATTTGAAAGCATGCGAATAAATGATTTCAAATTTTGGCACAAGGCCAGTAGTTTAGGTGGACGGCGTAAGTTGATAACATCGACCCCAGTGTTCAACTGTTACTTATTTTATCGACCCTGAAAATATATTTCTTTATTGCCCACAAGGAGCTAAACACAGAGGGGACAAACAAGGGCAGACAAAGGGATCCCAGTGCATAACTGGTACTTTATTTATCGACCCTGAAAATAATGAAAGACAAAGTTGAGCTCAGCGAAATTTGAACTCAGAACAGAAAAAAATGGTGAAATGCCGCTAAGCAGAACTTTCATTTATTGTCTACAACAGGAGAGTCCACTATTTAAACACACACACACACACACACATGAAAAAGCAAATACAAAAAACAGCAAACGTACAAGAAATATTCATAATCAAGGCCATTAGTTTTATGATGCTCTAGGAAAAATGGAAAGAGTTAAGAGAAAAGTCCAGGAGAAACTGGGAAGAGATAGAAAAAGAAAGAGAAAGGGAACAAAAGAAGAAAGTCAAGAAGAAAATGCATGT
Source organism: Octopus sinensis (assembly GCF_006345805.1). NCBI lineage: Eukaryota > Metazoa > Mollusca > Cephalopoda > Octopoda > Octopodidae > Octopus > Octopus sinensis. The sequence goes on from NC_043021.1 coordinate 9,924,413, forward strand.
GGGATCTGTTTACATGTTAGACCCACATTTTTTTCTCGGACTATTCTTTTCCTTCTCTTAGATCTTTCCTCATTCTGATGAAAAGCCATGCTCGAAACCTCGCACTCTTTTTTCAATCTTAAACTCAGCGTTAACCTAATACATTCACTGTGTATCTTGTTTTGACTTTTGTTTTGTTTCCCAACCTCATGGTTCTGGGTTCAGTCCCACTGCGTGGCACCTTGGGCAAGTGCCTTCTACTGAAGCCTTGGGCCGACCAAAGCCTTGTGAGTGGATTTGGTACATGGAAACTCAAAGAAGCCCGTCAGTCTTCTATTCTTTTACTTGTTTCAGTTGACTGCGGCCATACTGGAGCACCGCCTTTATTTGAACAAATTGACCCCAGGACTTATTCTTTGTAAGCCTAGTACTTATTCTATCGGTCTCTTTTGCTGAACTAGTAACATACAGGGACATAAACACACCAGCATCGATTGTCAAGTGATGGTGTGTGTGTGTGTGGGTGGGTGGGGGTGGGGACAAATATAGACACAGAAACATACACAAACACACACACACACACGATGGGCTTCTTTCAGTTTCCATCTACTAAATCCACTCACGAGGCTTTGGTTGACCTGAGGCTATAGTACAAGACACTTGCAGTGGGACTGAACCCAGAACCATGTGGTTGGTAAGCAAGCTACTTAACCACACAGCCACTCCAGCACATATATATAAGGTATTAATTTGAAAAAGACAAGTTCCAAGGTCAATAATGCTCCTCATCAAAGCCGATACATATGTAAACACAGAGGGCATATAGAAGCCATTATAAGCATGCAAATGCATAACATATAAAAACATATATACATTTAATAGTGTAATTCTGTGCCCAAATCCAAGTCAGATAAGTAATTGCATAAATACAAATAAATTAAGAAGTCCAAGCTGATGAGATAACAGTTTACAATAGTCCAAAAAGGGAAGTCCTCAAATGAATCCTGTTCTACTCTAGGCAGAAGGCCCGAAATTTTTTGGGTGGGGGACAGTCAATTAGATCGACCCCAGTACGCAACTGGTACTTAATTTATCGACCCTGAAAGGATGAAATGCGAAGTTGAGCTCGGCAGAATTTGAACTCAGAACGTAAAGACAGATGAAATATCACTAAGCAGTTTGCCCAGCTCACTGCCTTATATTCTTTTCTACTCTAGACACAAAACCCGAAATTTTGGGGGAGGGGCCAGTTGATTAGATCGACCTCAGTATGCAACTGGTACTTAATTTATTGACCCCGAAAGGATGAACAGCAAAGTCGACCTCGGCGGAATTTAAACATAAAGACAAACAAAATACCTATTTCTTTACTGCCTACAAGGGGCTAAACACAGAGAGGACAAACAAGGACAGACAAAGGGATTAAGTCGATTACATCGATCCCAGTGCGTAACTGGTACTTAATTTATCGACCCCGAAAAGATGAAAGGCAAAGTCGACCTCGGCGGAATTTGAACTCAGAACGTAACGGCAGACGAAATACCTATTTCTTTATTACCCACAAGGGGCTAAACACAGAGAGGACAAACAAGGACAGACAAAGGGATTAAGTCGAATACATCGACCCCAGTGCGTAACTGGTACTTAATTTATCGACCCCGAAAGGATGAAAGGCAAAGTCGACCTCGGCGGAATTTGAACTCAGAACGTAACGGCAGACGAAATACGGCTACGCATTTCACCCGGCGTGCTAACGGGCGCCATCCTTCCCACTCTGACTAAGAAATGGTCACATTACGCAGTGTCTTTTTTTCTTTTCTGAAAAGGCATGGTGCAATTTGAGGAAGATTTGGCTGTTATTTCGAGCAACTTGTCGTAAATACCAGTTATAAGCTGAGTTCGATAAATTAATCGATAACGATCCTCCTTTCTCCCGTTCAGCAGTTTGTTCTTGTGTCTGGGAAACAGAAATCAATATTCCTTAGACAATGCGTTGTTTGTGAATGCACACTTGCCATTCTTACCTCAGATACAAGTCGACACAGCACCTTTGCCAATTAACATATATGTAAACGGGACGTCGAGAGAGGGAGGGAGAGAGGTTTTATGTTGTCTACGAGCAACACAAAGCCCCTCTCTCCCTTCCTCCATAAACACAACAGCCAAATTACCTTTAAAATACAGCCTACCGTCTTAAAAAAGAAAAAAAAAATCCAGAGTCAAGGAGGTCTTTATGTGGTCGCTCAATCTGCTAAAAATAGCAGCCAAATCTCTCTTAAATCGCATCTTACTGTTTTAAAGAAAAGGACACGTAAAATGCACTTCTGGGTCCTGTCTCTGTACGTTGGAAAAGGGAGGAGGATATGACTGGAATGCTTTTGATCATAGATCTGCCCGATCAGGGCTGTTCTCGGGTTAGACAATAGCAGAAACATTGATAAAGGAGATAGGTATGTTTATATTCGGCAATGAAGTGTAGTAGTTATAGATACATGATGTTTAGAATAATAAATAAGAGAAAAAAAAAAGGCCTGGACAGTTACGGTTGGAACGCTTTTTGTTTGTAGGTTTATTCAATAAGGAACTAAATAAAAATGCATTGACGAACCAACAAAGGAGCCTCTACGTGTTCGACTTGCTGGAAATAGCAGCTAAATCCTCGTCAAATTATACGCAATCATTAAAAAAAAAGAGGGCACAAATTAGAGATACATCCCCATGGTCTTAGTAAGAATACCTATTGTTGGGTTTTCAATCTGTATGGACCTAAATGAAACAACAAATCTATCTATCTATCCATTTATCTATCTATCTATCTATCTATCTATCTATCTATCTATCTATCTATCTATCCATCTATGTATCTATCTATCTATCTTTCCAGCTATCCATCTATGTATCTATCTATCTATCTATCTATCTATCTATCTATCTATCTATCTATCTATCTATCTATCTATCTATCTATCTATCTATCTATCCATCTATCTATCTATGTCTGTCTGTCTGCAAAAAAGATATGAAATTGCGTGTGGGGATGTTTATTTGTTCATGTTCAGAACAACAATAGTAGTTAAATAGATTTATCAACATGTTCTGAGTGGGTCTACATGCGTGAATGATGCGTGTTCAGACAAATAAAATAGCATCCACTTGTAATCAAAATCTATATCGGTCACCCTTATAGTAATAATCACACCTTAAGAGAGAGAGAGAGAGTGGTAACGACGAGAAAAAAGGAGAAAGAGAGAGAGAGGAGAGAGAGAGAGAGAGAGAGTGGTAACGGCGAGAAAAAAGGAGAAAGAGAGAGAGAGGGAGAGAGAGAGAGAGAGAGAGAGAGAAAGAGATAAATACACACGCATACATTTGTGTATGTATATATGTACATGTGTGTGTGTGTGTGTGTGTGTGCTTAACTTCTGCCGATTATTAAATAAAAAATATATATAAACTCATATTTTGAGTTCTTTTTTTCTGTTTGCATCACCAAACCTACAATATATATATATATATATATATATAGATAAATGAGAGAGAATATATATATATATATATATATATATATATCCCCATATATATTATATAATATACATTATAATGTACATAATATAACAATTATAGATAGATAAATAGACAGGTACAGAAAGACACACGCACACACACACACAGACAAGACGGAGAGAGAGCGAAAGAGAAAGAAAAAGAGATGAGGCAGGAAGGGAGTGGGAGTAAAAATACTGATCAGGAGTAGGTGTAACCTAGTATGTTTACTGCAAAAATCTGCAGTTTTTAATCTATTATTTTGGTGTCAAGAGTCTACTCGTAATAAATATGTTGGCGATGCCTCCGTCAGAAGCTAAGCCGACGCAGAGACCAAAATAATTGTTCACTTGCGCTACGTACCCTGTAACCCGCATATGCCAATAATTAATGTCCAAAATTGTTTCGTCTCCCTCTCCCTTGCTCCTCAGCCAAATCTTGTCATAATCAAATTTTCAGTCGGTTTCAGTTCATTTGTTTAACAACAGTTGTTAGATAAGGTCAAATTCAACTGAACGGTTGATGTTCGATTAGAGAGAGAGAGAGAGAAAGTACAGTGGCAGGTATGGAGAAAGAGAGACATGTTATGAAATGACGGTGTTAAGAAAGAGATAAACATAGGTAAAAAGAAATATGATTGAGAGAGAGAGAGAGAGAGAGGAGAAACAAAGTGACAGAGAAAAAGATAGAGAAAATTTTGAGCAAGGAGAGAGCGAGAGAGAGAGAGAGAGAAGATGAAAGTTAGAGAGAGGAACAGTTCGGCTGAGATGAAAAAGAGATAAGGTGAGAACATTCACATTACAATAGGGGACCGTTATACAGAAGATGAGGCATAGATGAGAGAGAGAGAGAGAGAGAGAGAGAGAGAGAGAGAGAGAGGGAGAGAGAGATAAAGAAATGTGTGTCAAAATCTTTCAAAAGTGCCCGCTTATGGATTTTATCTGTATCTCGTTTCTTGGACTGGAAACTCCGTGTTAGATAGCGGCGTGTGCTGACTCTCGCTCTATGAACCCCGGTTTGCTTTTGTCCTCAGATTCTTCCACCTTATACATCAACGATCCACTTGCCGCTTTCTGTAATAACGCCCTCTCATATGTAGATCATGCCACCATTTATTCCTCCTTAACCTTCCATACCCAAGCAACCTAGATACTGCACACTACGTCAACATTGATTCCCTGAACAGGCCTTGAAAACAACCTTCCATAGGCTGGGGGTTGCAGGTCACGCTAATCAAGTCTCCTTCAATAGCAGACACAATCACTGCATATATCAAGAAAACATCGCAGAGCATGTCTCCTAGCGAACGCACATCCTCATCATAGCAAAAGCAGCCCCACAAAAACTGGCTTTTTTCCCCTTCAAATACTTAGCCCTCAACACTATTAACTATTTGGAAAGCCCACGTGAAACCAACAACAGAGTTTTTCTCCCACATCTGAGACAGTGCTGCTGCTACACACAGACAGACTAGACATCTAGAGAAAGGCCATTTAACTAATTGGCGTTAAGTCGCAGAGAAACACACTCCGGCATCTGGCTTGCAGACATTGTCTTTTATACTACTACTACAGTGACCTCTGAGTTAGCTACTTTCTTACTACTCAGGGCTCCTGTGCACTTGTCTCTTATACTGAGTCCCCGTCCCATGGTCTGCCCTAACCACCTCATTCAGTTATTTCTTCTCAGAACGCCGGTTCTCTTGGATTTATCCGCCTGCAGTGGTCGACCTGCATGGCATCAATCTCACTTGTCTAAGAAAGTTTATAATAATAATAATAATAATAATTGTGTACAGTGCTCAGGTGCACTACAACTATAGAGCCTATAGCCATCATAAACTATAGTATAGGCATAGACCCTGTCATCATGCTAAAGAAAATAAGTAAACATCCATGTAAGTATAGAGAAATAAAAAGTGGGAAATATTGGAAAGCAAAAAAATGTAGGAGAGAGGGAGAGAAAGAGAGTAGATTTATATAGAGACACTTCAAAAATTCTAGGTAACACTTGATAGCCTTATAAAATCATTTTTCTGAATGTTAGAGTGGTGCATTGTAATAAATAAATCGATAAAAAAGTAATCATTATTTCGCCATAGAAACGACCATTGTGCAGTAAAAGTTGTATTTTGAAATGATAATTGCTAATCTTTAACATCACTTTTCGCTTTTTTTTTGCAAAAATGAAGTTAGTCGGTTTTTAGGTTGTAGCTATACCAAGGAACATGTCTTCAGTAGCACCGGTATCCACCTAATTTTAGGAGAAAACAATCACAGCTTGACTGGGTTGCCAAATCGAGGTCGCATTATATTGTAAAGCGCTTATTATACTGTTTACACATCGGTTTTGTTTTCTTGTGTTGCCATTATTTGACCTCACTGCAACTGATCACTGATTGCAAGTATTGCCTATTAGGAAAATAGGATCTGGAAAGTAAAAAAAAAATCAAGAAACGCTATGAAAGGAAACGGTCTACAGGCACCGGTACGCACCTAATTTGAAGGAGTTGAAGAGAGAAAGGGGGGAAAGTAAAGGTAGAGAAAGGGAGGGAGGAAGAGAATAAGAAAATGATACAAAGGAAAAAAGAGGGGGAAAGAACAGTACAAACGAAAGAAAGGGTAGAAAAGAACGAAGCAGAGAGAAAGAGGAAGAGAAATAAGTAAGAGTGAAAGGAGAGGGAGAGAGAGAAAAGTAGAGGCAAGATAGATAGAGAGGGAGAAGGGGAGGGAATAGAGAAAAAAGAGAAGGCATGATTCAAAGAGAGAGAGAGAGAGAGAGTGAGAGAAAGGGGAGGAACACAGAAAATAAAGAGGCAAGATTCAGAGAGAGTGAGTGAGAGAGAGAGAGACAGACAGAAAAAAGAGAGAAAGGGGAGGAACACAGAAAATAAAGAGGCAAGATTCAGAGAGAGTGAGTGAGAGAGAGAGACATACATAAAAAAGAGAGAAAGGGGAGGAACACAGAAAATAAGGAGGCAAGATTCAGAGAGAGTGAGTGAGAGAGAGACAGACAGATAGAAAAAAGAGAGAAAGGGGAGGAACACAGAAAATAAAGAGGCAAGATTCAGAGAGAGTGAGTGAGAGAGAGAGACATACATAAAAAAGAGAGAAAGGGGAGGAACACAGAAAATAAGGAGGCAAGATTCAGAGAGAGTGAGTGAGAGAGAGACAGACAGATAGAAAAAAGAGAGAAAGGGGAGGAACAGCAAAAAAAAAAAGGAGAAAGTAAGATTCAGTGAGAGAGAGAGAGAGGTGGATGAAAACGAGGTCGCGCTCTTGCAAACGCCATTTTCATAGTTGTTCTTTCTACATTCAACCAACTTGTTTTTGTTTCAGTTGATATTAATTCGTGATGAAGATCCGTTGGCAGTGAGCTTCCTATTTCCTACTTGCAATAAGCCGGTGGCTTTATTATTTTGCTTCGTAATTAATCTGACAGTGTTTTGTTTTCAACGGAGAATACCTTTTCCTATACTACAGATTTTTTTTTCTACCGCTTCTAGCACACTCTCTCTCTTAAGACATACATCTATCCCTTTACACACTTTAGAAGCTCAAAATGCTTTCAGCTACTGGAACCAAGCGACACATGGAATTTGGTAAGTGTTTTCTCTTCGTACTACTTTCTTTTAAAACCTCAAAAAAACCCCCAAAAACAAACTTTATATGCCTCAGTTAAATACACACGTATACATGTCCTGGTGTCTTCAAGTACACACATACATGTGTATGTGTATATATATATATACACACATATATATGTCTGTCTGTATGTATATTTTATCTTTGAATTTGTCTCAATCGAAGCCGAGTTGTTTCAAATTTCAACACACGATAAAAATATGCAGAGTTCAATTTTTTTTTTTCAATTTAAAACTTCGATAATTGCAACACGCGCGCACACATGCATGTATACATAAACAATGTGGTTATGGAATTATATAGGCTATAGAAGTTCTTTTCTGTTATATAATTGGTGTGTGTGTATATATATATATACAAAAAGAGACCGATAGAAGAAGTACTGGGCTTACAAAAGAATAAGTCCTGGGGTCGATTTGCTCGACTAAAGGCGGTGCTCCAGCATGGCCATAGTCAAATGACTGAAACAAGTAAAAGAGTAAAGAGTATATATATATATGTATGTATGTAGTATCTATATAAAACGCGTGTCTAATATATATGTATCATACATATGCATAATATATGTATAATATATATTCATGTACCTTCATGTACGTATATATACCGCAGGTAGATAGATGGGATCTTCGTCGTTCGACAGTGGGGATTTAGTTTGATGAATTGGATTACCTGCTCCGGAATTAATATCGAAGCGGATGAGCATTCTGCAGACACGTGTACCCTTAACATAATCAAGATGAATTACATGTATACAAGATATACGTTACCACAAAGTTATCTCTGATAACATTAACGCAAGGTGCTTCGCAGTGTGTTTGAACACTGGACCTTGAGGTTGCAAAGCGAACCTACATAAAGCACCTACATAGTATATATATATATATATATATATATATATATATATATATATATATAAGAAAAAGGTGTTCAGAATGCTGGATGGTTGTAAAGATATATATTTATTTACATATCACATATTATTTCTTCATATTAGCGCTTTCAACTACTCCTGTAGTTTCATCAGAAATGTCCAATATATATAAATATATATATATGCATGCATGCATATATGTTTTTTGTGTCTGTTTTCCATTGTGACACAAGTTGGGTGGTTAGCTAGGATCCAGTGGATTAGAGGACCACGTCGTGCTCCAGTGTTTCAGTTTTTGCCTGGTTTCTATGACTGGATGGCCTTCCTAACGCCAATCACATTACAATGTGTACTAATGGCTTTTTTTTTTCCGTGGCATCAGCACCAGTGAGGTGTACTTTGTAAGTTGCAAGAGGAAAATAGCCTCCTTGAAAGGGAGAATAGCGATCGTTTTATGTGAGAAGTAGAGAGGTTAATATATGATGTGAGGAGCAGAGACTGGTTTGTCGAGGAGATTCATGGCTACTTTGCATTTTATTTGGGTGGGTGAAGATTTTTGGTGTGGTGCTGCAGAGAGATTAATGAGGTGGCAGTAAGTACCAGAACGTGTATTCAAGGCAACATGGTCCAGAAGGTGAATAGAAGAGTGCATGGAGACAGGGTTCTCAGCAAGGGTTGGAAGAATGAGGTGAGAGTGAAGATGGTCAGATCTATAGACGAAGTGAATGATAGTGGAGGTGGTGATCGATGGGGATTATGAGTGGGAGGATAAATAGATGTCTATTGGGTGTAGATCAGAGAGGAGGGAGTGGTGACTGGCAGTACAGAAATGGTATGAAATGATTCCCGTAGTAACAGGTGCTAATTTTATGACGTACAGCAACAGAATAATAGAATGGATAGAAGAGTGATATCGGGAGATGAAGGGTAGGGTCAAAGCTTGTAAGAGTGGTGGTGGGGGGAGTGAGAGATGGCTAAAACAAGGGTAGGGGTGAACAGTGGGAGGAGGGAATTGGTAATTGATAGGGGTGACAATGGATTTAGGAGAGGGAACTTGTTTACCTGGGTTGAGGAAGGAGAAGAAAAATGCACACAGCTGAAGTAATGGAAATGTGAGTATGCATATGACAGTCTCTCATCCAGTGTCCTTGTCAAATCTGCAATATATGTGTAGCTAAAGCCCTCCTCCCCCTTACAATACGGCATCATTGGGTCAAATGAAATTTGTTGAGGCAGATATTCTGCAGTCGGATGCTCTTTCTCTTTTGTCAAGCCTCACAGTTTCCAAGCAAGGTAATATTTCTCCATGGCTGAACAGGTTTTCACAGAATATTTGCCAACAAACAACACCACTAGTTTGATGGTGATACTTGTTTACAACTATTGCATGATGTAAAAACATGGAAACACACACACACACACATTTATATGGACAAGCTCCTTTCTCTTTCTTGCTACCAAATCCATCCACAAGACTTTGATTGTCCCAGGGACTATACGAGATGACAGTTTCTTAAAGTGCTGTACAATGAGACAACCTGAAACATGGTTGGAAAATCAGCTTTTCAACTCCTGATGAAGACATATATATATATATATATATATATATATATATATATATATATATATATATATATGTGTGTGTGTTTGTGTGAACGTGCACTTTGCAGTGTTTGCTGTTGTCATCTGAGCACATTGTGCCTTTGAATCCTTGTTAAAATGTGATCCCTCTCTTGAAAAACAGATAAGGGTTAACATCAGGGAAGTCATCCACTTATAAAACAATACCTTAAATGACATTTGGCCAGTCCATGCAAGCATGGAAAAACGAATGTAAAATGAACAAATATATCTTTATATATATATATTATATTACATATAATATGTATAGGGTGTGTGATCCTGTTCGGTCATGAATGACTATGGGATTGCACCTAGAAAGTTACCCTCTGAGGCACAAGTCCAGGTAAGGTTGTTTATTGAAGACCAGCAGTCACCCATGCATACCAGCCTCCCCTCTCCATGCTGCTGATGATATCCAAGTGAAAGGCAAAGGCCCATACAACTTGGCACCTGTGACATTGCAACTCATTTCTACAGCTGAGTGAACTGGAGCAACGTGAAATAAAGCATCTTGCTCAAGAACACAGCATGCAGTCCAGTCACTCTAACCACTGAGCCATACACTTTCACTATAATATATATTATATATATATATATAAAATTTGTATGCATATATCATTTGTATATATTATTTTCTTATATTCTTTTACTTGTTATTAGCTTGCAGCCATGCTGTCGCACTACCTTGAAGAATTTTAGTTGAATAAATCAACCCCAGTACTTTACTTTTTTAAACCTGGTACTTTATTCTATCGATCTCTCTAGGTGAACTGCTAAGTTACGGGTGTATAAATACACCAACACCTGTTCACAAGCAGTGGTGGGGAACAGACACACAGATATACACATATATGTATATATATATATATATATATATATATACATATATATATACATACATGATGGGTTTTTTTTGAGTTTCTGTTCACCAAATCCATTCAAAAGGATTTGGTCAGCCTGAGGCTATAGTAGAAGGCATTTGCACAAGGTGCCATGCAGTGGGATTGAACCTGGAATTGTGCGGTTGGGAAGCATGTTTCTTACCACACAACTACTTTTGTGCTTTAATAATATAACATATAATATAATCCAGACACATTTTTTCCTTTCATTCCTTTGTCGTAAAGTGTTGGCTTAAAATATCTAAGACTTTTCCATTCTTCCTGACCATCAAGCTAATACACTTGCTTGTTGTTCCCTCACCTGTCTTTTGTTTTCTCTACATTTGGAACATATATATATATATATATATATAATATAAAGATCATATGTTATATAATGTAGGTGCAGGCATGGCTGTGTGGTAAGTAGCTTGCTTACCAACCACATGGTTCTGGGTTCCCACTGCATGGCACCTTGGGCAAGTGTCTTTTACTATAGCCTCGGGCTGACCAAAGCCTTGTAAGTGGATTTGATAGATGGAAACTGAAAGAAGCCCATCGTGTGTGTGTTTGTGTGTCTGTGTTTGTTACTCCACCATTGCTTTACAGCCGATGATGGTGTATGTACGTCCCTGTAACTTAACGGTTCAGTAAAAGAGACTGATAGGATAAGTACTTGGCTTACAATGTCCTGGGGTCAACTTGTTTGACTAAAGGCGGTGCTCCAGCCTGGCCACAGTCAAGTGACTGAAACAAATAAAAGAATATGATCTTTGATTTGTTTCAGTCATTAGACTGTAGCCATGCAAGGGCACACGACTTTGAAGAATTTTCGTCAAATGAATCGACCCTAGTACTTTAATTTTCTTTAAGCTTGTTGCTTATATGTCTCTTTTACCAAACCGTTAAGTACAGGGATGTAAAGACACCAACACCAGTTGACAGGCAGTGGAGGTGGGGACAAGCACATGTACACACATATATGATGGGCATATATATATATATATAGGGAGAATTCACAAAAAAAAAAGCAAAAGGCGAAGACAGATGGTGTAGACAACAAACAGATGTATTAGTTTAATGCTTGGGAAGTGAAAATGTCTTTAACATTTCGAGCCTACGCTCTTCCACAGAAAGAAACAAGGAGAGAAAATAATGTGTAGTGGCTAGCGGTGCTGTTATGACTGTATGGTAAGAAGTTTGCTTCCCAACCACATGGCCTTGGGTTCAGATCCACTATGTGGTGGCACCTTGGGCAAGTGTCTTCTACCATAGCCTCAGGCTGACCAAAGCCTTGTGAATGGATTTGGTAGGCAGAAACTGAAAGAAGCCTGTCGTGTGTGTATATATATGTACACAAAAACTATTGAAATAACATCCTATAACCTACAATCACAAGTTCTAGCTACACGATTTCGATTAGGTCCATTATTAGTGTTAGTAATTAAAGCATTATTATTTCTATTACTATAAAAAATATCTAATTTGAATTAGATATTTTTTGTAGTAATAGAAATAATAATACTTATTAACACTATTCTATCATTTCCCTTTGCCAAACTGTTAAGTTTCACAATTTTGTAAATAATAATAATGGTATTTTTTATAAGCTTAAAGCAATCACTCTGCAAATGGCTATATATATATATATATTTATATATACATACACACAAACTTGAGGAATGACCACTAAAGTGGACACCTAATATGCATACAGAAAAGACATATATATATATGATGATGATGATATATATATATATATATAAAAATAATATATATTGATGTGTCACTGTTTGCCCCCCCCCCACCACCACTTGACAACCAGTGTTGGTGCGTTTATGTTCTTGTAACTTAGCAGTTTGGCAAAAGAGACTGATAGAATAAGTACCAGATAAAAGATATATATATATATTACCCATGCCAGTGGCATGTAAAAAGCACCATCAGAACGTGGCTGATGCCAGCGCCACCTGACTGGCATCCGTGTCGGTGACATGTAAAAAGCACCAACTGATCGTGGCTGTTTGGCAGCCTCTTCTGGCCCCTGTGCCGGTGACACGTAAAAAGCACCCACTACACTCACGGAGTGGTTGGTGTTAGGAAGGGCATCCAGCTGTAGAAACACTGCCAGATCAGACTGGAGTCTCCTGGCTTCCCAGACCCTGGTCGAACCATCTAACCCATGCTAGCATGGAAAACGGACGTTAAACAATGATGATGATATATAGTATACATATCTACAATTATAATTTTAAATAATGCATTTACTATGGACTTTTTTTGAGAAAAATGTGACGTGTGGTATGCCACCAATTTTTATCTGTGTATCAAATTTGATATAATTGTAATTTATCCACACTGGAAGATATTTGTTGAAATTTTCATTTAAAAATACCCGTTTTTCTGAAGGTTATGAGGAAACAAATCTGACCTGTGTGAGTTTTCTGAATCTCCTGACCCGGAAATTTTTGTCACCACAAATTCATATAAAATCAGAATCTAGACTATTTGAAACATATTTGTAGAAAATTTCATTAAAAAATGTCCATTTTTCTGGAAGTTATGAGGAAACAAAATCAGTGGGGCATGCAGTTGTGAGACTAAGATCACTTTCGACTGAGTGGGGCAAAGGTAGAGAGGGAGGTGGCTCTATGCTAGGATATCAGGAGTTCAGGTATGAAAGAAAGGGCCAGAACAGAACAGGTTTCTTGCTGTAGAGGAGCTACGTGGCTACTCATATAGAAGAGTAGCTGGGAGCAACTGAGGTCGAGGTGGAAAGAGATAAAAACAGTGTTGGTGGAAGTCAGTGGGGACCCTCAAGGTACAGGGGTCAGAAGAACAGGGTATGTAACTGGATAGAAGTTGGAGAGTGAAGAGTAGTTAGAGCTAGGGAATAGTTGAGGGGTGAAATATAATGAATGAGAAGCAAAGCTTGTGGGATGGTTGATGATAAATATACATTGGAGGCAAGATAAGTAAGAGTACTGGTGACTGTTGAGATTGGGTAGCATATAAATATTGTATATGCAATATATTATAAATATGTTATACATGTAATATAGTAATCCCGTGCCATGTCGCGGTTCACCTATCGTTTATTATTTAAGCTAACATCGATTTCTGCGTGCTGTTGTTTTGCATTTATGATAAAATAAATATATACAAATTATAAAAAGAATTTTAAAATATATACAGTACAGTACTGTTTCTACTTCGTGAGGTGGTTTTGGAACATAACATCTGTGATAGTCAAGGGATTACTGTATATATTTGAGATATATATGTATGTATATATATATATATATGTATATACACACACATTCACTTGCTAGGAGTTACTTGTTCCGAGAATCTGAGTGAAACTATTTAGAATAATTTTCACAATATCATGTTTGTATGTGTTTATTAAAAGAGACATATGTATGTATTTATATATACATACATATATATATATATTAATTTCTACATTTTCCTATCTTTGCTGATGTTATTTTATTAGTTTGAATCTATGTATCTCTCTCTCTTTCTCTCATGGACTACATACACAGACAGGGTAGCCCAATACAATTCCATACAAACATATTAAATGATGGTTTGAATTCTGAGCCATATACACACTCCTGCACAAGATAATTATTACAAGATATTACAATTGTTTCAAGTTGACAACTTTTACGAAGTGCATTGTGTGAACTATGGTTGTAGATCTATGTTTTGTGATCATTAGTAAAAAGAAACCTACTGGAAGACCATATGCATTGTGTGCGTGTGTATCTTTTAGACTTTCTGTGACTCTAAAAATACTGGAATATTTAGTTACAGCCTTTGATGTTTTAATTTCAAAGCTTTACCTTTCACCCTCCCTGTTGACACAAAGTACAGGTCAAGTGCTGAGACCAATAAGGCATTCTACTGCCTTGATTCCTTTTGATACCAGCCTGTTTGAAATCATCTTTGATTCCATGATACAAACTTTTGTTTTAAAATTATCTAAATTAAAATCTTGTATTGAAATTCCTTGTTAATTTATGTTCTAAATACCAAAGTTATAATGGCTTGTTATTTTATTAAATTCTTCATTATTTTCAAAATCAATTGAAACAGAGTCGGTGCTTTTCAACAGAAATATTGTGACAAAGGGATTTAAAGAAAAATAATGTACTAGATACATAGTCTGAATAAGATGGGTTGATCACAGCAGGAATGCTTTTGATCATAGGTGTATACTGTTTGAGCTGACCTTGGACTAACCAGATCAGCACAAATGTTTTATAAAGTGGTTGTGCTCTTGGTGAAGGCATCTCTATCAGAAGTTTTTGGTACATGAGATGTTTAAGCAACCCATCTGTAAAAATTGTCTTCTTGAACTGCCCTATGAACCCAGGTGTTCTAGCCATGTCTGACTATCCCTTAGTTTTGTGATATCCAGAACTGCATTGTCCAATGTCGTTTGATGTAATTTAGTCCCAGGTTTTCCCTGACTGTACAGACCTCTTATCAAAGGTGTTCTTGTTATCACTCCACATCTTGTTTTTAAGATTTGTGATTTAAAAAACTGATTTGAGGAAGTTTTGTCTTCCCACTACCTTTAGCAGGTTGTGTAGGCATGTAGGAATGGATAGCTGCTCCCTTGTTTTTTTCGATAGCTTATTAATGTGACAGAAAATTCAGTAACATAGCCATATCAGTGAACTAAAAACAATTACTGTTGTATATCAAGCATAATAGACTTTCACATCATGTCAACATACATAAATAATGAATGAATTAGAGCTGTGGAGATACTAAAGTTGTTATTTATGTCAGTGCTACTTAAACAGATTCATGATCAAAGGTGTTTCAACCGTTTCAATCTTTTTCTATTCTAGACATTGTATAATGTATATTAAACTACATTATCCAGTGTCTTTTTATTTATCACATTTTAAGACGGCAGTTGTGATGTTCAAGAGAGATTCGGTTCCCCTGTTTCTTGTATATTGAATCATTGCGGCCTTCTATCTAGTTATGTATTTGAGTATACACATGCATGCATGTCTCCTGCATTATAAAAACATTGCTTTCCTAAAATCTTAAAACTTATTTTTCATGGAAATCAGTGCTATGGTGAAATTTCAGGAAAACTTGAGGGATGCATGTAAATATAGTGGATACACACATATTTTATCAGTGTGTCCTTTTTAAAAAAAAAAAAGATTGAAGGGGTTTTATTTAAATAAGATTTGGCTGCTACTTCTAATAGTTTGAGTGACCAGGTAGTAGAAGTTCCCTTGTTTAAAGGATAAGCAACTTTAAAAAACTTTCGTTGCCTTCAACATTTTAGTATTTGACCTCTGTCTCAAGGTACCCATGTTACTATCGTCACACCACAAAATTGTTCTATTTAGATGTTTACAATATTTAATTGGAGCTCATTCCTTCCGTAGCTACTTTATTAGTAACTTAATATCCATTTCCCTTTGCTAATGACACTTCTCTAATTTTTTTCTTGCTGTAACCCATTTACAAAACTGTGTCTGATATTTTTTTTTCTCAAGGTTTGATTTTCCATTTTTTTTCTTTCCATTCTAAAATTCAAAATTACCATATTTGTTATATTAATATTTTACAGACATCTATGTTGTTGCTTATCTTTGAGTACTTACATGCTGGTGGCACGTTAAAAGCACCATTCAAGTGTGGTTGATGCCAGTACCACCTGACTAGCCCTTGTGCCGGTGGCATGTAAAAACCATCCACTACACTCTGGATTGGTTGGCGTTAGGAAGGGCATCCAGCTGTAAAAACCTTGCCAGATCAGATTGGAACCTGGTACAGCCTTCTGGCTTGCCAGTCCTCAGTCAAACTGTTCAACCCATGCCAGCAATGGTGATGATGATACACAATCACAGAATAATGCTTATTCTGAACAAATGTTTAGAAAAAACCTTTGAAATGCTTAATTTAATATGGGATCTACTTTCAAGATGTAGAAGATCTGGAAAAGGGACAATTTTGTTTTTTATATTTATAATTGAATAAGATCTGAATTGTAAGAAAGTTTACATTTGAAATTGTTTTTATATTTTTATTATAAGTTGCTGGCTTTGTTCAGTTTTGTTGTTCATACTGTCTCTTCCTGGTCTAGTCACACTGGTTAGCCATATGTAGGGCATCCAGTTGTGAAAATATACAATAAAATCTATTACGCATTGTTAATAATGCAAAATATTGCCTTGCCTTCTACATTAAGAGGATTGCTGTGGCAGGTGTAGGGTCAGTACAAGTATCGTTGTCCTCTTTTGACAACCATCAAACAATTCCACCATCATTTTTTTTTTCTTTAGCTTTATTACATATATTTAATAATGTAGTAGCAGGAGATGCATTAAAATATCAGCCGGTTAGATGAACAATAGTCATTTGACCTGCTAGAAATAGCTTTGAAATCAAAGTGGAAGAAGAAGTCCTGCTTGATCAGGGTTGAACTGCAGCCAAATAGTTTCAGATGATGAACTAAGAAGGGAGCCTGTACTTGTCTAGACTCTGCTAGAACCCCTTAAATCAGTAGTTCTCAACAACCATTTTTTGCCTGTGAACCCCTTTGATTCCTTTTTTACTCAGGTGGGCCCTCATAACCATTCTTTATTTAAAAAAGTCTTTCTCTTTTTATAATTATTAGCAGTATCGCCCGGCGTTGCTCAGGTTTGTTTCGACCCTTTAGAATTGGAATTTTTGAAAAGTAAAAAGTTTGCATTATGTAGCTTGTTATTCTCTTTAAGTGAACATTTTTCTGGTTGAAATACACCGAAAAATGGCGACACGGCAGTAAAAAAATCGTAAAAAATAGGGATTTTCATAGAAAAAAAGCACCTTTTTGATGTAAATAATTTTTGGTCTTAACATGGTCCGATTTGAATTTTGTCTTCTACAGAATGAAGAGCAAGCCTTCTATCATGCTCTCAATTTTGGTCAGCTTGCGCCACAGGGTCTCGAAGGAGATAGTGTTAGTTGAAGGCTACCAAACCTGCCATACACAGACAACTACAGCTTTATATATATAGAGAGATTATTAGGAATTGTTAAAATATTTTATGTATTATAGAAATATATATAAATTTATTGCACATAAACTTTAACCACAAAACCTTTTATGAACCCCCAAGGGTCATATGAACCCTGATTGAGAACTATTGCCTTAAATTGTCCTATTGTTTTGAAAGGATTTGAAAAGACTGGAAAATCATGACTGGAATACCATTGATTAAAGATTATTTGCTCACTCTACAGGTTTCAATGGAGTTATAGTCTTTTTTTTTTATTAAATGTTTCCCAAGCTGATCTTTTTATTTGTTACAAGTAACCTACTGAAATCTTATGTAAAAGTGCATAGACTTTTTTTTATGCATCTCTGATAAATTGTTGGAGTTATTTTAACATCCAATCAGTTTTATTTCAAGTCCTAAATATTTATTTAAATACTTATAAACTGTAATTTGCAAGTGTTAAAATTATAGTGCATGCATATTATCCTTAACACTTGCTTCTGCTAGCTAACCTCCTTATCTTGTATAGTCTTATATACACTCCTTTCTTCTCATGGGTGTAGTTAACTAAATTATTCAACAAAGCAGCTTTACTCTTACTTAAGCACTGAATTAAGTTGAATCTTTGACTTTTTTCTGTGTATATCAGAAATATCTATTGTAAATTTAATGCTGAAAGCAGTTTTTTTTTTTATACCAATCTATCTTTTGTTGAAGAATATCATCATCATCATCATTGTTTAACACCTGCTTTCCATGCTAGCATGGATTGGACGGTTCGACTGGGTCTGGGAAGCCAGGAGGCTGCACCAGGCCCAGTCTGATCTGGTAGTGTTTCTACAGCTGGATGCCCTTCCTAACGCCAACCACTCCGTGAGTGTAGTGGGTGCTTTTTACGTGCCACCGGCGCAGGTGCCAGGCGAGGCTGGCAACGGCCACGATTGGTTGGTGCTTTAACGTGCCCTGTTGCAATTGTGAAGTTTATTGAGGAAATGTGACTTGCAGAAAATACCAATTCAAATTTTTGGTTGATGTTTAACATTATTACTGGAATAACTATGAAATTTTGCAGTGAAAGGGTTAGATATAATTACCGACCTTGGTAACTTGTTAAATTCATATTTACTGAGTTAAGATTTGAACTTGGTTGGGTAGATTTTCATTTATTTATTTTTACTTATGTTGACTTAGAATTTTAAATTTAAACTTTTGCTCCAATATTTCATATTCTTTCTACTACTGGTGCCATGTAAAAAGTACCCAGTACACTCTGTGGAGTGGTTGGTGTTAAGAAAGGCATCCAGCTAAAGAAACTAGGCCACTTGTCAGTCTGTCCAGCCAATGCCAACATGAAAAACGGACATTAAATATTGATAATGATTTGTTGTTTGATTGGGGCTATGTTGGGAAACTGTCTTCAGTGGAGTTAGTCCAATGCATCAATCTCACTACTTTGGTACTTGCTTTTTTAATCTTGTAAGGAACAAAAGGCAACCTTTGGTATAAAGGACAGAACTAAATACTGTTAAGATATTTTCATTTGACTTATATATGCATCCATTGATGGGTAGACAATTTCCATTTGCAACATTTCACTTGAGAGTCTATGAATGACCTGAGGCTATGGAAAACACTTGCCCAAACTAGTGAATACTGGGACTGAATTGAGATCCAAGTAGTGAAATAGGTTTTTAGCTACAAGACCATATATACTGTATGAGAATAGTTGCTTCTTGTTACCATTTTAAGATTCTGTTTCTGGGGGATCCAGACTATATGAACCAAAAGAAAATATCTATCAATAATTTAAAGCAGTGGTTCCCAAACTTTCTCGGGCTCCACCCACTTGACATTCCTAGTGCCCTCACCCAAACTAACCATCACAATCATAGACTTCTTTCTGAAGCAAATTCGAAGCAACTGCCTTTCACAAATAAAAATTAACCTAATGAATTGCCACTCCATTATTGCCCCACTTTTTACATGAATCACTAACCTATTATTGCCCTACTTTTCTACAACACTCCTTGGAACTTTCCACCACCACCCCTCTGGGGGAAGGAAGAGGCAATTTTGCTCACTTTGGGAACCACTGATTTACAGTATTGGCAGGGCTCTTATTTGTCAAATACTTACAAGTTCAAATCTACTGGCTGTTATCATTCTGACAGCATTTATGATATTTGATCATTAGTACTAGATAATTACATTTTGAAGTGTCTGAAGTATATACACTCCCCTGCAATGCTATTGATATTCCATCTAATACTGAATGAGCTTTTAATGAGACTTTTCATCTAGCAGGGGTCTTGTTTGAGGTGACTTGATGTTTTTTTTTTTATACCACTGTGATAAGAAGCTTGCTTCCCAACCACATGGGTTTAGGTTCAGCCCTACTGTATGGCACCTTGAGCAAGTATCTTCTACTATAGCTCCCCACCAAGGCTTTGTGAGTGTATTTGATAGATGGAAACCAAAAGAAGCCTGTCGTATATACAGGGTTGGCCTAAAGTCACCCAACAGTAAATCAAAATTCAAGGTGTGGCTGTGTGGTAAGATGCTTACTTCACAATCACATTGGTTCTGGGTTCAGTCCCATTGCATGGCACCCTGGATAAGTGTCTTCTACTATAGCCTTGGGCTGACCAAAACCTTGTGAGTGGATGGTGGATGGAAACTGGAAGAAGCCCATCATATATACCTATGTATATATCAGTGTGTGTGTTTCTGTGTTCCTATTTGTCTCCCACCACTACTAGGCAATTGGTGTTGGTGTATTTACGTCCCTGTGACATAGCAGTTCAGCAAAAGAGACCTATAGAATAAGTACTAGGCTTAAAAAAAAATGTCTAGTGGTCGATTTGTTCAATAAAACACTTCAAGGCTGTGCCCTAGCATGGCCAGAGTCAAAATGCCTGAAACAAGTAAAAGCTTAAAGATAATGAAGAAAGGATAGGAGATGTTAGCAAAGTTTGTGTTTGGACAAGTTTTGGAAAAGCTCATCTACATGGTATATATATATATATATATACATACATTGCTGTTCGGAAAAAGTCCTGAGAGTGGGAATGGAAATAGAAATTGCCAGAATGAATGCATACAGTTCTTGAGAACAAAGCAAGCTTTGCACTGTTTCAGCAGCAAAACCTCTCAATATTTGTTCAATCACTAGAATCTGTTCAGACGAACACATGCATTACAGGGAGAGAGCAAAAATGCCACCCCACCCCAACTAACCATCACAAATATAGACTTCTTTCTGAAGCAAATTCAAAGCAACTGTATTTCATAAATAAAACATAACCTTATGAACGCATCATTTTGTTGTTTTTACATAAATCGCTATCCTATTATCGCCCCACTTCAACACCTCCTTGGAATTTTCCACCGACCCCAAGGGGGCAATACTGCCCACTTTGGGAACCACTGGTTTAAAACAATGTGAATAAATAAGCATTACTTTAACCCTTTAGTATTTAAACCGGCCATATCTGGCCAAAATAGCTAATCTGTTTTATGTTCAAACTGACCAGATCCAGGCCCTCACACCTACCCTACAATGTTATTCTACATGAAGTAATTGCACCATCAAGATCTTGAAGATATGAGACAATGCATGATTAATTCAAATCAATGTGAATCAATAAGCGTTATGTTTGATAGAATAATCTGAACACTAAAGGGTTAAACAGAGTAATCAGAATGCTACAGGGCTATAGTGTGCTGTGCATAAAAAAAGGTTGGGGAAATCTGTGGTGGAGCTGGTTGCTTCAAAGTACAACAAAGACCTCTGCCAAATCTTCAGAATTTTTGAAACTTGTGCCAACTTTACTTCTATTTCTATTTTGGATTTGCACTGTTAAGTCTGTTAGGATCCTTATTCACCTTTAACAAGACGTTGCTTAGTTCTGGGTTAGCAGTGATTGAGTAGATTGCATGGTCAATCAGAAACATAGCTGTGACTATCACAGACATTTGTATGTAATGTGAGAGTTGAGGGAAAATGGGTTGCTGTTTCTACCAGTCTGAGCTATTTGTGTACAATCTCCCCATTTGCTGTGACGATAGACTCTCCTTCCCATCTTTGCTTGGCAAGTAGTCTTCCCTCCCCCACTTGGGCGGTTGGGTTCTTCCCTTTCTGGTTCAATCTGTGTTTCTCCCCTTGGGTATAATACATTTAGTTTGCTGAATACTAAACGTGCTTTTGTTTTTAGGTCTTGTAATGTTTTCTTATCTTTTTGGGTTTTGCTGTAGATTGGAATGCTGAGAGGCGGAAACAGAAGAAACGTAGTCGTTGGGGTAATGAAGAAACAGATAAAACCATCATTCCTGGAATGCCAACTGTTATTCCTGCTAACCTTTCTGGTGATCAGGAGAAACAATATTTAGGTAGGTTTGCTTGGAAAAACTTTTTGAACTTTGGTAGAAAACAGTAATAAGGAAAATCCAGATTGTGTGTTTGTATATAAGTGTAGATGTATGCATTTGGGCATGTGTTGATGTATTTATATTTATATATATACATATATATATATATATATATACATACACATACATGGCTGTGTGTATGGGCATATATATGTATATATAAATATTTGCATGTGTATGTATGAGCATCTGTTTGTGTGTAATTGTGTGTGTGTGTGTATATATATATGTAAGTATGTATGCACATACACATATACACAAATGTCTAATATACTTTTATAAATGTGTATATAATGCATATATATGAGGGTACATAAATACATGTTAGTGAGTGTGTATAATAAAGATTTATGCAAGTGTATATATTGTGTATTCAAACGTGAGTAAAACATAGATTTATGTGTGTATATATGTATGCAATAATTCTCATACATAAATTTCTTTATATTTAATGGAGCTATATTTTTTAGTTAGTTGGAATAAATATTGAGGTACTGGTAAGTTTGTCTGTCATATGGTGTTGTAGTTGCTTCCCTTTCAGAGTCTTGTAAGTATATATATATATATATATATATGTGTGTGTAAATATATATATGTATGTATATATATATGTGTATATATATTTATATATATGTATGTATATATATATGTGTATATGTATATATGTATATGTATGTATATACATGCACTGTACATTGTTATTTACAATTTCATTTCTAATGCTACTATTTTGAATGGTGTATATTGTGTTAATTTATCCTTGCAAAAAGACAAAACAAAAATGGAGGGTTAAACCAAAATGCTATGTTTTCAGATGTCTTTTTTTTATAATTATTATTATTATTATTTTCTTAAGTTAATAATTTATAAAATGTTTTTTAAATCGTTTTGTTTTTTAACAATCTAGCAATATTTTTAGTCCTGCTCAAATCGACTTTATTCAAGTTAATAATATTAAAACTTGTGTTAAAGACTATACGAATATAATTAATTTTCAGGTGATTTTCTTAACAGTAAATTTTAAAATCAGATTTTTCAGCCTTATTCCTTAAGGTAAGATGTAATTGGTGTTGTTTGCAGAGGACTGAAGCTGTTTGCTAGGACTAGGTGATCAATATAGCTTAAATTGTTATTCAGGCCAGTTTGAGGTCCAACCGAGGCTAGCTCTAGTTTTTCTTTTATTTAATATACATACAAATATATATGTATATATTATATATATATATATGTATGTATGTAGTTTGTTAGATTTTAGAAAAGTAAAGTATTTTAAAATCTAAACACACGTAGAATGTCTGTAAACATTAAAATGCTTGATTATGGTAAATAGTAATAAATGTGTAGAGGTAGGGCATTTTATGCACATCATTTTAGGCAATTAACTTATTTATTTGCATCAACCACTCCTTGGTGAAGCTAGAATTCAAGCTATTTTTTTAAGTGTTTTGAGACTATTATTCATGATACATCTTTGATATAGTGTTTAAAGTAATGGATTTAGTAAACATTGAACATTTTAATTTTCATTCTAAACTTCAGGATGTATATTTAAAGTAAGCATTAAAAAGTCTTTTGCTGAGACCTAAACTAGTCTGATCAGTTTTCAAATGGTCTTAGATCACAAGGGAGTTGAAAAATACTCAACAACCCAGTTGTTATTAGGGGTACGGTTTTTTGAAACTTTATGAAAGCTATTAAGAAAAGTAGATATAAACAGTGACAGATGTACAAGTTTTGTCATAAGATATTTTCTTTCTGTAGCTTGATACAACTTCAAACTGCAGTTTTCAAAATTAAATACAAGAGCTGCTCACATACAATATGTTCTTTTTCGATTTCAGTTGGGGACTATGGTCAGTGTGGAGCATTTTCTTAAGGGTTTTAGTTGATTATATTCACCATCTTTCTATATTTTATCTAATTGTTAAGTTTGATCTATAACACATTAACCAGTTTTTAGTCACACACATCTATATACACATATATACGCCTCCACCCCGTATGGTGGGCTTCTACACAGTTTTTGTCTACCAAATTCCATTTTCCCAGTTTTGGTGAGTCAATCTACTCTAGAACTAATTTGTCCAAGATGCCATAAACTAGCTTCAAACTTAGGTTGTAAAGTGAATGTCAAAGGATGTACAATGATTTGTGTGTGTGTGTGGAGGCGCATGGCCTAGTGGTTAAGGTGTTGTACTGATGATTGCAAGGTTTTGCTTTCAATTCCCAGACCGGTGCTGTGTTGTGTTTTTGAGCAAAACACTTCATTTCATGTTGCTCCAGTCCACTCAGATACAAATAGGCAATCCTACAACAGATTGTTGTTTTGAGAGGGAATGTTAACCTGCCCATTTAGCTAGCTGGGTAGCATCATTCGAAAGCTACAAGAATGCGAGGAAGTGGATTGTAACTTCCAATAGTTCTGGTCAATACAGGGATGTGCATTATATCTGAAACAAGAATCTTACAGAAACTTGTCAATGAGAAATAAAATGAAGTTGCTTGGTTTATACTTTAAAAAGCAATCCTTTTAGACTCCATTTATGTAGCTTTGGCTATTGTTAATTTTACAGGAAATTTATAGGCTTCATAAACTTAATGTTTGTTTTGATTGCCAGTTCCTGTCAAGCCGCTCAACCCATGCCAGCATGGAAAGCGGACGTTAAATGATGATGATGATTCCACTTTAGAAACCAAGCTCCTTTCAAACTGTCCAATAAATGACACCTTTGAAAGAGGATGTTGAGTGATGACCATAGAATGAATTAACGATGATGATGATTAAAACAGTCGAAGTAGTGTAAATAAGTATTATGAAGATACAATAGCTAATAATCTGGGAAATAAATCTAATTACTCTCAAACATTTAGGCATTTTATATGGTATCTTTATGAACTGTCTTGTATCTTTTACTTGTTTCAGTCATTAGACTATGGCCATGCTGGGGCACTGCCTTGAAGAATATTTAGTTGAATGAATTGGCCTCATTACTTATTTTCTTTTTTTATCCTGGTTCTTATTCTGTTGGTCTCTTTTGCTGAATTGCTAACTTACAGGGATGTAACCACACCGATAAATTATGAGGGAGGGGACAGACACACATACGTAATGGGCTTCTTTTAGTTTCCACCTACCAAATCCACTCGCAAGGCTTTGGTAGGCCCGAGGCTATAGTAAAAGACACTTAACCAAGGTGCCACACAGTAGGATTGAACCCAGAACCATGTGGTTGGGAAGCAAGCTTCATACCACATAGCCATGCCTGTGCCTATGAACTAATGAAAAGTTCTTCCAGAATCATGTAACGCAGGCCCAGTAGTCCAGTACTCACTCAGGTCATCATTTTCCAGTTTTGGTTATAATTACCAGTAGCTATTTATATTTTAGTTGATCACTTCCCTTCTAATTACGCATGCATTAATATAATGATTAGTACAACTCTTATGAGCGTAGTGTCTGTCAACCCAGGAAGACATATCTCTGTTACCGTCTGTCTATATCCTGCTTACTAGATTTGTTTTTTTTCTTTAGTAGGCACTTTAGTAGCAAATAGGACAGGTTATCATGAATGGTACCAACCAGTTACTCTAACATTTCTCTGTTGCTACAAATAGTTACCTTTATCCTCTACAAATTTTTCCTCTTTCATTTCTGTCCCAGGTGAGATTTGTGTGTGTGTGTGATAATGTGGATGTTAAATGATGATGATGATATATGTGTGTGTGTCTGTGTATATACACGTAAGTTAACAAACAGGAGATAGTGCTCAATAAACATAACAGTTTATTTATTTACACAAGGGTGATGATTCACTGCAAATTATTGGGCAGATGCACCAAGTTAGAAACATAGAAAAGAAGCCAAGAAACCTCAATTTCAAACGCACACACACACACACACACACACACATTCATTTATCTTCATTATTATTGTTCAAGAAAACAGTTGCTTCTTCAGCCATAACCATCATATGAAATAGGGATTCCTCCCATCTCCATTTGACTAGGTTATTTTAGGTCTAACTCCTTCAAGTCCTCCTCCACTAAGTAGACTCCCTTGCTCTAGAGTCCTATATGTTGTTGATACGGTTTATCTTTTTAGGGTGAAGGCGTATAGCTTAGTGGTTAGGGTATTTGGTTCATAGTTGTAAGATCATGAGTTCAGTTCCCAGCGACATGTTGTGTCTTTAAGCAAGACACTTTATTTCACATTGCTCTAGCCCACTCAACTGGCAAAAATGGGTAGTATCTGTATTTCAAAAAAGGCCATCCTTGCTGCACTCTGTGTCATGCTGAATCTCCCTCAGAACTACGTCAAGGGTCCATGTGTCTGTGGAGTGCTCAGCCACTTGCATGTTAATTTCACAAGCTTTCTATAGCCTTGGGCTTGACCATACCTTGTAAGTGAAAGTAATAGGAGGAAACTGAGCTGAAACCTGTCTTACATTGATAGCATTTGAAAAGACTCTTTGTTTCTGTCTCATAACTTAGTGGTTGTAGTGTGTACGTCTCCAAAATAAGACCGCTCTTAATATATACTTGGGTCAGTTAGAAATCCTTTAAGATGCTCCACTGATGCTGCAGTGTAATGACTGAAACTAGTAAAGGACTGTATAGTTAATTGCATATGAAAACTAAGTTAAGATATTAATTGCAAAGTTCACCTTTTTTCTCAAGAAATTGGGAATTTTTTTTCTATGTATAAGTATTGTAGTGGTGTTGATTTATTGTTTGGTTGTTATGAATTTATCTAAATTTAAGATTATAGATTATCAATTAGTTCAACTGTAGTTGGAAGGGTTTTTATTTATTTATTTATAAAGCCTCAAACTGGCCTCTATTGATGTTGTATCTCTTTAATTGATAATACTTGCTGCTATTATAACCACTTCATTCCAGTGCACCTGCAAATCGAGGAGATAAGTCGTAGACTGCGAACAGGAGACCTGGGCATCCCACCTAACCCTGAAGACAGGTTTGATAGCGACCTGCTGCTGCTATTGAGCAGTAGTAACCTTATCATTGTTTTAACTTCTTTTTCAACAGCCAG
Source organism: Octopus sinensis (assembly GCF_006345805.1). Taxonomy (NCBI): domain Eukaryota; kingdom Metazoa; phylum Mollusca; class Cephalopoda; order Octopoda; family Octopodidae; genus Octopus; species Octopus sinensis. The sequence continues at coordinate 9,951,457 of NC_043021.1, forward strand.
GCATGCAAAGAGTCAGTGCAAGAAATCTCTTTCTCGCTCTCTCTTTTTCTCTCAAATTAAAAGTTGGATGCAACATTAAAGTTATATTTCCAAAAAAATGCACACATCTTCTGTAATGGTATCATTTCTTTTGATTTTTTTTGTGTTGATTTTTTTTTTAACTTTAAATAAACAATCAGTATTCCTTTCTGTATTTAAAGACACACAAAAAAAGGGAGATTTACCTTTAAGTTCAATAAACCCCTCCCCAATGACATCCAACTTTTTCAGAATTCCAATAATACATTTATTCTATTTTGTTTAAATACTTGTTCATTTTTCAGCTGGTTGTAGTTGGTGTAAATCTTTGTTAAAGTCTAGCTGCTAGGGTATCTGTCTTAGAGATATCACCTGCTTTCTTTCTGGTACCATTTATTTGATCAGTTCACCCCTCCCCTTCTGTTCTTCCTTCTATGCCAATTATCACTGCTACTAAATCTAGTCACTATTTGTCTTCAACTAATATCTTTTATATTATTTATTTTGAGAACAGACTTATTTGTCCTATTAATGTTAAACTCAAGAATTTTAATACTTTTCATTATTCAGTGTTGTAAAAAAAATTACTGCTAAGATTTTATGCAACTCAGTTGATGGCTCTGGTTTTAGTCATTGCAAATCCTGCTCTTAGAAAAAGTCCTAAATCATAAACATCTGTGGTTCTATGTTAATTCTGCTGTTAACGTTACAGAAGGTTTACATTAGATTCATTTTGTTGTCTTGGATAGTTTGTGATGTAATTTTCTTTTACTTCTGACATTTTCTTTACTCTCAACATTTCTTTCTAAGTGTTCTCATAACTGCTTGCTTTGCTTTTTCTTTCAAGTTTTCTGATTTTATTAGTCTTTACTCTCTTACGGTGCCATTACATCGATCAGGTCTTATATAACAAAACAATTTCGTTATAAATGTTATTCCTTCAAGTGATTTAATTAGATCTTTTTAGAGATTAACTTGTCCCTGCACTTCTGCGTCCTCCAGTCAGACAATAATGTTGATAATCCTTACAGTAGATACCCTCATCCTATGTTCCATGGTATCCACAAGTGTCCCCTGAGACTAGAAAAATTATTACTTCTTTCTAATGTCATAGCTGCAGCTGGGCTATGGGGACAACCACAAAGTCCAATAACTTTTGACTGCTAGCTTTTTTCTCTTGTTTTATTCTGTCTTTGTCTAAGGTTTTCTGAGTCTTCAAAATGCTCTTAAAAACACAAGGAACTTATGGAATTCAAAGAGTGTTTCTGTGCATCCTCAGTTGTTTCTCCTGTATTATTGCACACCTGTTGCTCCAAGTGGTTTGATTTTGTATAGGTTTTGATAACCTGAATATTTGTAAGAATTTTAAATATTTGGAGCAGCTGGTGTTGTTGTTTCACCCCCCCCCGCCACCCCAGGTCATCACTTATCTGCCAGATATAGAATCAAAGATATTCCAACCTTGATCATCATGTCTTTCATTTAAACATTGCTCTGTCCCTCCCCATCCTCCTTTTTCTTTTTATTACAGTAGAGGGGTGATTTGAGGGAGATTTATTTGGCTGCTATTTCTAGCCATTTGAACAACCTCATGGAGGCTCTCCTGTTGTTAACATAGATGGATGCTATTCACAACACCACCGACTAGAACTGGACCATTCCACTGTTCTTCGGGCAAGGTACTCAAAAGACAAGTATGATACTTTGTAATGCTTGCTGTACCATGCTCCTCTGAGTTGAACGTCAGTCTGTACTTCGGAAGAATATTTTCTTTTTAACGGATCGTAACATTCCAAATTAGTTGACTACATAAACCCTAATTCTAGCAGGAATAACTAAGTCATCATTTATGTAAAAACATTGATATAGAATTTATCCCTTTTCTCATTCAAGTCTTAATCATCTTTTTTCTTTTTTTAATCCGTGGAAATTCTTTTCAGCTGCACTTCAAGACTTAATAATTCGTATTTGTTTTTTTGTCATAATAAACAAAATTCTTTTTTTTCTAACTTATCTTGCACTGGCTCTTCAGCACCTTCAAAGTAATTCTTTAAAAAATTTTAATTATTATAATATATATATATCTTTAATTATAATATTAATTATTATTAATAATAATGTCATTATATGATCTTTTTTGCTTTTTTTGTCTGTTGGGGGTTATATTTTCTTTTTTCCATTCTTAAAACAAATGAAACAAAATTTTAAGAATAAGAACAATGAAAATTACTTCCCCTGGTCTTGCTTCTCAGAGTAATTTTTGTTATTTTGTTTTAGTTAAAAAAAAGATTTTTTTCTTCTTACATTACTATTTTAATCTGTTCAACCAAAATAGTTTAATTAATGTAATTGAAAAAAAAAACAAACCAAAAAAAAAAAACTAATACATTCTTAGTTTAATATACTGTAAAAGTAAAAATGCAATTTTGTTATTGTTCTTGACTTTTGTAGGTACATATATATATGTGTATATAGGTATATGTTTATATACATGTATATATATGTATGTATATATGTGTATATAAATGTGTGTATGTGTATCTATGTGTATATATGTATGTATATATTTGTATGTATATACATATAAATATGTTTGTGTGTATATATGATATATGCAAATATGGAAAAAGTTTGGTCTCTGACCACATGGTCTTAAGTTCAGTCCCACTGTGTGGTACCTTGGGCAAGTGTTTACTATAGCCCCAGGCCATCTAAAATCTTGAGTGGATTTGGTAGGTGGAAACTGGAAGAAGCCTGTCATATAAGTATGTATGTGTGCAAGCAGTGTTCTTCATTTCCAAACTTCCATGAAAACATGTCTGGTCATGGAGAAATATTGGCTTATTTGGAAAGAGGTGAGGGTTGACAACAGGAAGGGTCTCAGGCTGTAGAAAATCTGCCTCAACAAATTATGCCCGATCCATGCAAGCACGGAAAAAGTTAACATTAAATGATGATGACATGTATGTAGTATGTATGTATATACATATATGTATGTATGTGTGTGTATATATGTATGTATGAATGTATATATATATGTGTGTGCGTATGAATGTGTGTATCATCATTTTGTATGTGTGTGCATGTGTGTACGTATATCTCTATATGTATAAACTCTGTCCTAACCATTTATGCCATTTCTTTCTCAAATGCACCACCCCATTAAAATTATTTTTTTCCTGGTATTTTAAAAATAATCTAAAATTATTTATTAAATATTTTTTATACTCATTAAACATTTTCTTTATATTGTACATGAGAATATTAATTTTTAAAAATTATTATTTCAACCTTTTTTTTTTCATTAGCTTTTCAGATAAATGTTTAATATATATATTTATATATATGTATAAATATATATATATATTCGTGTGTATAATATAAGGCCAATGGATATGGTCAAGGTAGTAAGGTGTTTAACTAGATGCTTCACTGTATCTAGTTTGGTTTGTCATTGTTCTGCTTTCAAATAGTTTTTGGGTCAATTTCATATTTCTTCTTCCTTAAGGGCATCAATAATATACTGTGACAAATTTGACTCTACTACTATTATAACCATACAAATATCATTATGTAATCTGATTAAAATGTATCCATGTAGCTTTGATAATGCTGATTTAGAAGGTTCCCTTCATATTCTGATTTTTATTTCCTGCTTTTTGCAGACTTCTGATAGAAGTCAGCAATGCTATTGAACTTACATCTGAATATTTGAACCACAAATAGCTTTGAACATTTCTTTTACTCTGCTCTGCAAAGCAGCTGATGGTATCAAACTGTGTTGGTTTTGTGATTACAGTTGGGATAAGTGGTGTGTGATATGGTGCTGAAGGCTAGAGAAGAAAAATACTTCTGCAGTTATGATAATCCATAGCTATTAAGTAATGTCCCAACAATATCCAGCTACTTTCTGATGACCTGACCTGGCTCTCTTGAAATGAGGGGTGTTCTAGAATAGCATTTCCTTGCATGCTTGTTGGTAAGAGTCAGTACTCCTGTATAATTTTAACAAGTTTGTATTCGACTGACCAAGCAGTATTTAGCGACGAGGCATATAGTTTGATCTAAGAGGAAAATTAGTATGAGTATAGATTAACCAGGCTCTGTTATCTAATGTGGGGCCTTTAAGTGAAAGCTTGATTGTCGTATACTCTTTCAAGGAAGAATATAGTAGTGTCTCCCCCTATAAAGGTGAAACGATCAGGGATGTGGCACCACATGTTTACTTGGTAGACTGAAAGACAAAGAAATCTTTTTTTCAATATCAGTAACTCTTCACCCTCATCATTGAAATAACTTGTCCTGCTACACTCTTTTAATCATATAGTCAGTACCAGTAATATACAGTGATGAATTTGATCTTGCAAATATCTTATGTGATCCACTTAAAATGCAGCTGTATAGTTTTATCAGTCTAATATTGGATTAGTCAGATCCCTTTGGATTCTGTTTTTCATCTCCCATTTTCAATGAAGTGCTAATAACAGTGTCGAAAGACGATGAGCAAAAGTATTAGACTGTAAATTGTTCGAATTTAGATCATTGTTGCATTTAAAGGATAGTTAACTAATGAATAATTTTCGTGTCCATCTCAGATTTTTCATGTAAAAGCTTGTTTTCTCGGACCATCCCAAAGTTGTTTAAGACAGCAGTTTTTATTCATGTAGAGCATTCGACAGATCAGTAAAAGTGCATCTGTGGTAGTCATCTGTGCAGCATGTTCTCCAACATGGTATATCCAAATATTTGATTTGTATTAAGTGATCACTCACCTTGGATGTTTCTCTATTAAATTAACTGTTGAATCTGATTAAGCTTGGATTTTGAGAGACTTTTTTTTCCAAATCCACACAATGAGTTGCTAGGTACTATACACTTTATTTAATGCAGTATCGGTGAGTTGTCAGCCTAGCAGACTGTGGCCCACGAAAAAGATATAAATAAGTAGAGCAATGAAACTTAGACATGTCTTAGTTTCCCCTTTATGACTCCCTTTTATATGTGTATTTGGTTTCTTTCATCAGTACAGACATTCAACTTCTGATGTGGCAGATGCTTGTAATGTTACAATTTAGCCCCTTTTGTGACATCCACATTTATTTTGAGGTTCTTTAAAGCTCTTTCTTATTCATACAATAAAGTTGGTTGTGATACAGATATAGCATTGTGGTTTAGCCCTTCGACATTTAAACTGGCCTTCGAACCAGCTAGATCAGACCTCTCACACCTATCCTACAATGTCATTCTGAAAATAAGCAATCACATCGTTGAAATCTCAAAGCTATAAAATAATCCATGATTAATTCACATCAATGTGAATAAATAACCATTACAATTAACAGAGTAATCTATTCAACTACTTGGTTCTAGGTGTGACTCCACTGCAACACACTTTAGGCAAGCATCTTATATTCATAGCTTGCATTGATCAAAGAGATGTAATTGGAAGTTGGCAGACGGAAACACTGTGGAAGGCCGTTAGCTATGCCTATATATATATATATATATATATATATATATATATATATATATTGAACTGAGACTGCCAGCCGCCACTGACCATCAGGGCACTCCCAGATTCTCCCATCCCCCTTTCCCCACCAGCCTTCTTCCTCTACTACCCTTCCAAGAACTCACAACGACCTCCGACACACAAGTGCAAACAAGGGAGTCAGAGAAAGGCAGAATGCCACTTAAATCTGAACACTACTATAGAAATATTCTTTTAAAAAAACTTTTCTTCTAATTTTTCTAAATTTAATTATTTAATCGTTACAGTTGAAAAGGTCTCAAAATGACCGAAACCGGTACTGAAATGTTCACTATAAAATTATCTTAGCATTTTCTATTTTTGACTTGTCTTTTCATATATATATATATATATATATATGGGCATGGCTGTGTGGTTAGGGAGCTTGCTTCCTAGCTACATGGTTTCGGGTTCAGTCCCACTGCGTGGCACTTTGGGTAGGTGTCTTTCACTATAGCCCCGAGCTGACCGGAGCTTTGTGATTGAATTCGGTAGGTGGAAGTTACTGCCGTGTGTGTATATGTGCGTGTAGGTGCTTGTGCCTCTCCGAAAGAGAGAGAGGGATATATATATATATATGTGTGTGTGTGTCTTTGTGTATTGGTATGGGGGTGAACAATTATTTTACTAGATTTACATCAAGGTCAAATTGCTTTTTGTCCCTTACAAGAGAAATAGAATAAATACCAGATTGAGAATTAGTTCGTAATCAACTAAACCTTTGAATAGTGTCGCAGCATTTTGCCTGGAGTGAAATGACTGAAATTAGTAGATTTTTGTGTGTGTGAGTGAGTGAGTTCATGCTTGGTTCAATTATACATGAGGGGGTGCTGAAAATTCCTGCTTTTTAAGGATATTGCAAAAGGCATAGTTTGTGGCCTAGCCTATAGAGTTCTTTTACAGGGCTCAGAAAAACTGAAGGACTTACTGCAATAAGCGTGTGAATCTGAGAGGGAAATATGTTGAATAAAATAAAAAGCTGATCCTCCTGTATTTTCTTTTACCCAAAGCCCTGAACTTTTCAGCACCCCTTTGTAGGTAACATGTTGGTGTCCCAATCAATGCTGGCTAAGTGTTGTTGTTAATACATTTATTATACATTAGAGGTGTACTGATCCTATTGTAATTCATGTGTTGTTCATTCAGCTGTGTCTAATGTATATTACCAAGTCAGTTCATTTCTAGGTCATGTGCTGTTAGTATTTTACCAAATCATATTTGTATATAAGATTTTTTGATTGCATGCAATTCCTTTCTATTCAAATGTCTTCCTGTTATGAGTAAAGAAAAAGGAAGATATGTTCTTAGATTTGAAAGAAGCCTCTAGCTAGCCATGATTCTGTTCTTCAGTAAGTTTATTAAGCAAAGAGCAGTACTATTATACTGTCTCTTTGCACTGTCTTTTTGGCCTCTATTCTTCAAGAGAGATTGGTGTATCATAATAATAATAATAATAATAATAATGAAATTATTGTATACAGTGCTCAGGTGCACCACAACTTGTCAGAAAGTGCATATAAAGTACATGCAGTAATGTAGAAATGTCTGGAAAGTGAACATGCTTGTGTGTGTATGGAGGGGAGAAAATCAAGTGTAGTGTTGGTGAATCTCAGGAAGCATGGAAGTCTTGAAGGATGCAGTGCTCCGACAACTAACAACCGATGCCGGCAGTTTGTTCCACGCTTCAGCAACTCTCAGCGTGAACTCAGCAACTCTCAGCGTCATACTTTGCATTTGCCAGTTCTTGGGCCCCTATCTGACCATAATGCTTCAATCATCTGTGTAGTGATCATGGTATTGAATAGGTTTGAATGCCATGAGGAAATATGTGGTTCTAATATTACTTCTCAGAGCCTCAATGTGAATGTTCAACCTGTTAGAAATAGCAACCAAATGACTCAATTCACACCCCACCATTTTAGAAAAGGATATGTTAATGTCATCCTGGGTTCCTTACACATAGGAAAGAGACAAGAGGTTCACAACTGGAATGCTTTCGGTCATTAGTCTACTTAAAACCAGGTGGAATCTGGTGCTAAATAACATAACAATTACATAAAGCTATTTTAGTGAACTTTGACTTTATTTCCAGATATAAGGCTATTATGGTTTTCCTTAAACTCTGGTGGGTTTCAGTAAATGGTGATTGTGTATGAGTGCCTATTTATATGATGAGAAAATTGCAGAGACCTTCTGCTGGTTTAGCCACACTTGCTATGAAGTTCCTATAGTTATTTTCTGCATATCTCTGGGTCGTTTTCTATTTGTAAATTGTTTCTCCATACAAGCTCCATATCTCCCTTTGATATTGCAGTTATAGGTGTCATGTACAGAGCAAGTTATTGTGAGATGACATTTTGAAATAAAAAAAAAAGAGAGATGGGGGAGAGACTGATTTGACTGTAGTTGGGACGTTCTTCTTGTGACCTTCTATTTGTTGCTTGTAGTGAATTAACATGTGTTTGTGTATTTTCCTCACTATCTCTTCTGTGTGTATAGAATTGTTAGATTGATAAATAAAAAAAAATAGGATTTAGAGATTATTGATTCAAAATAATGTATTGTTCAAAATATAAGGATTACTGTGTGTTTCAATGACTTGTGGCCATATGTAGTTTTTCTATTGGAATACAGATTTCCTTCGGTCATTTTCTGCCTGTGTGGAGTGCAAAGCCATCTGTTGGTTCCTTGCTTGTTTGATGTGAAACTTGTAGTTACAGAACAATGGAACTTGAATAAAATATATGGGTATAAATGTGTAGAGTATATTCATGCCTATAAACATTCCTTTCTTTTTAAATAATGGGAAAAAAGTCTTTATTTTTTAATACAAGTCTTTTGATACATATGTAAACATAAATGTTTTCCTGGGTGCGTCTTTAGTTTGATTAAACCATAAAGTTTATGGTGGTGAGTTTGTTAAAAGAACTGGTTTGTTAGTTTATGTAATCAAGATCTTGCTAGATGAAGGCTATTTAGAAAGAATAGGATAGAAGTTTCTATTACAAAGTGTACTGGTGTAATTTTTTTTGTATCAAGGATATCATAAAATGAAGATCCTAAACCATGGTACCATGTAAAAAGCATTAGTGTGGGTGCTGATACCATGTGAAAAGCACCCTCTGTAAAGTGGCTGGCATTAGGACGGGCATTCAGCTAAGGAAACCAAGCCTAAATGGACTGTGGAACCTGGTGCAGTCTCTGCATTGCCAGTTCCTGTCAAACAGTCCAACCCATGCCAGCATAGAAAATGGATGTTAAATGTTGATGATTGATAATAATCTGACACCTGTCCACTACATCAGCAGTTTTCGTCTCCATTTCTCACCCTTGTTGATTAACCTTTTTTTCCTCTCTTTTACTTGCTGACTTTTTAGTGTCTAATGTAGACATACAAATACATATGCACTCACATACACACAAATAGTTGAAATTTTAGATCCATAACGTAAATCTCAGTTAAGCATATTTAATTTTTTTTTTTCAGATGTAATTAACATTCAAAATCTTGTGTCAAAATGTTATTAGCCCTTATAAAGCTTTACTTAGAGGCAGCAAAGTGAGCAGACATCAAGTAACTGATGTGTTTAAGAAGTGCTATGTCAAAATAAGGTCTGCTATATAAAACTGAACAGTCTCTCAGACATCATGTTACATTGGATGTATTTTTAAAAACTACATTTGTAAATGATATAGAAAATATGCTGTAAACTAATTTCTACTTTTGTGCGTGTCTAGATATACAGACATGCGTGTCTTGATACATAAAGCAGTATCTGAATATTTTATGATAAAATATATTGTGCATCTAGTCTGGTGGGTAGCAGAATCGGTTGGGTGTAGATGAAAATATGTTATTTGGTTACATTTTGAGTTCAATTATTACCTAAATCCATTGTCTTGTCCTTCTCTGAGTTCAATATGATTCACTAACCCATGGGTGGGGTGATTTCCTTGTATGGGCTGCAATCCAATGACTGGAGTCTGTAAAAATGTATGTCTTTACATGGATATAAAATAATACAGTGTAATACAATTTTTGTCCATGGGTAGAAACTGTTATTTCCTATTTGCTTACCCCTAGAAAGTATGAAAAATGGTTGATATTTCCTTCAAACTTTGCTCTTATTACATTTATTCAAACCCCAAAGAATCCCTCTCAACACATGACTATAATGATCCCCTCATCATCAAAGATGCACATATTGTCAGCCACTAAGGGACATGCTTAAGTGGTTAAGGTCAAGCAACTGACAAACAAATCAGTGGCATTGAGCAGAATATTTGCTATAATGATATTTCTGCTTCAGCAACTCAACGCTGACTTTGTTTGAAATGTAGTGGAAAATGTATAAGTTTTAAAATATTGAAGTCCAGGTCAAAAAAGCAAAGTTTGAAGGAAATAGTAATCATTTCCAGATAGAAATGAATCGGAAATAACACTTACTGACTAAATACAAAAAAGATAAAAATTAAAATTTTGTTACATAGTGTAACTGGTGATTTTTTTTTTTTTTTTTTTTTTTTCAAATGCATTGTGTTTCACCAAATATCTTGTACACAATTAGTGAGGTTTATTTCATATTGTGTTGGGGGGAAAACAAGAAAATCCCTTAGGTTTCACTGTTATGTTTATTTAATTGACTTCTATTTTTGAACAAGTTTTGAATTCCTTTGGGGGTGAACTTCTAATATATTGACATGTTAGGAAAACAGGGTGGCAATGTAGACTCATATTACAGCAGTTTTCATGTAAGGCTAGACATTGTATATTTAACTTGAAGGGTAAAAGTTACAGTCAGCAGCTATTTGAACTTTCTTGTGATTACATTTCTAAAGAGTAGACAGCTGCCTTTGTCGTCGTCATCATCATCATCGTCAGTCATTTAATGTTCACTTTTCTGAGCTTGCATGAGTCGGATGGAGTTTATCTGAGGCAGATTTTCTCTGGCTGGATGCCCTTCCTGTTGCCAAGCAAAGTAATATTTCCCCCATTCTTGCAGAATATTGGAAATGAATGACGTTACTTGTTTGACAGGGACACACATTTACAACTATCATATGATGTCAACACACAAACACACACACTCTCTCTCTCTCTCTGTATAGACACACATACAATGGGTTTCTCTCAAGTTTTCATCTATTAAATCCATTCACAAGGCTTTGGTCGGCCCAGGGCTACGATAGAAGACTCTCCCCCAGGTTGCCACACAGTGGGACTGAATCCAGAACTATGTGATTGGGAAGCCATACACCTAGCCATACCTGTGCCTCTGTGGTTAATTAACTTTCAATATAATAATGGGTTTAAACCAATTGGGGTGTATTTCGTTGTCATTGTTTTGCATTCACTTTTCCATGCTAGCATGAGTTGGCTGAGATTTCTTTAGACAGTATTCTTTATTTGGACAACTTTCTTGATGCCAATTTTTGTCTTCAAGTAACATGCTTTATTCCATTGTCCTTTGCATATAGAACTGCTGAGACATGGGATTTAATGTTACTGCTACCTAAATAGTGTTAATGTGGAGATAGACAGGGCCCATATTATATACAATGGGCTTTTGTATAGTTTCATCTACCAAATTTCACTCACAAAGGTTTGGTCAGCCTAAGGCTATAGAAGGAAGAACTTGCCCAAGGCATCATGCATGGTTGTGCAATAATATTTAGGTATATATGTGTATATAGATATATGTATACACACAGAGAGCATCCAGTGAGCCACAGAGCTGTGCCAAACTCCAGTGTCAGTTTTGGCACTGTTGCCCTTTCTAATACAAACCACTGTAAACGTGTATTGAGTGCGTTTTTTTTTCATGGCACTGGCACTAGTGAGGTCACCTGGTAAGTTGCAAGGCAGAAAATGAATGGAAAAAGGGGAAAAGCTTGGTGGTGCTGGTGGGTATTACAGAGTGGGAGGTAGCTTTATGCTGGTGTCTTGCTATAGGAAAAGTATGTGACTACAGTATATTATGTAATGCTGGGGAGAAGATAAAGTTGGTAGTGACGGGATGCCAGAACAAGCTGTCAAAATACAAAAAGGTATAAGAGAGGATATGGACAGCGGATCAGGTGTGTGTGGAGGGCAGTTTCATAAGAGTGTGAGGGGAGATCTGGGGGGTAGAGTGGTGAGCAGTGTAAGAGTGCACCTGATCATAAATATCAGTATGGAGAGGGGGTAAGGTGAGAAAGATAACATTGACTTAGGAAAGAGGGTAGATCAGAAGGTAGAGGGAGGATGTGCACGATGTAGGTGAGGGAGATGTCATGGTACATATGGATGTCTGTAGTGAGTAGGCAGATGTGACTGTAGCTATGGGAGAATGTTGGGGATGAAGGCAGATAAGTGTGGTGTTAGGATGGAGTATGGCAGAAGAGAAAGATATCTGAAGGCATAGGACATCGGTAAGAAGTGGGGATGGAAAGTTATGGCGAGGGGGTGTAACTTGTAGTGCAAAGGATTGTGGGTAGCAATATGTGATTACAGCTTCTGAGTAGTGCCATAGATAGAGGAGTGATGGAGGTTGGGTATTAGGGGAATACTTGACAGGACAGAATGGGTTACAAGCCTACACAGAATGCTTTTGGGACATCATTTTTGCCCTTATAATCAGGTCACAGGGAATTGACAATCATCTCAGTCCTTTGTCATCTCCTCTGTAAGACTCAACATCTTGGGATCTGCTTTCACTACCCCTTTCCATGTCTTCCTGGGCCTCTCTCGTTCACAAGTTCCATCCACTTTGTGTCGGGCATTTTATTCAGCTGTCCTCGTCCATATACTTCGCATGACAAAACCAGCTCAATCTTCTCCTCTGTGCACTACATCTGATCCCTCTTGTTTCTAATTTTTCTTTCAATACCTTAGTACATTATTGGGCATGCCCACTAATATCGCACATCCGGCATTACATGCCAGCTTCATTTCTCTCTAGTTTTTACATGCCCTCTGCATTCAGGGCCCATGTCTCACTACCATGTAACATTGCTGTTTGCATATAAGCATCATACAGTCTACTTTTGACTCAGAGAGTCCTTTTTGTTAACAACAGCACTAATTGCTCTCTGAAGTTTCTGCTGTCTATTTTTATTCTGGCAACTACACATGTAGAACATCCTCCTCTACTATTAATTAGGTAATCTATCTATCTAGCTAATTGAAATTATCTACTCTATCTCTAGGGACCCTCCAGGGCATTTGAAAAAAATTGTATTTCCCATGTGTCCTTAGAGTTTATTGCTTCAGCATATCTACATACAAACACTATTTTCTCCATTAATTTTCCTATAAATTCCTGCCTATACCTCTCCTACATACCGAGCAGGGCCATTTATCTGAGGGGAGTAGAATCCTGTCTTTTCCTGCTTACTAGAACTTGGGCGTTTGTCAAGTTACTTTTAAAGCCCTTTGATTTCAGGTTTTGCTTCCACATCTGGAATTTTTTTCTAATTCTACTATAGATTCTGCTATAAGAATAAGATCATCAGCACGTAATAGTTCTGAAGGGCAGTCAGTCTTAAATTCCTCAGTTATAGCCTGGAAGACAATGGTGAATGAGAGGAGCCTGAGAACTGTGGCAAACTTTTGTGCTCTAAATTCATCACTGTACTCCTGGCTAACTTTCACTTTTCTGACAGTACCCCTGTACATGGCTTGTACGGCTTTCACAAGCCATTCATCTACCCTTAATTTTCTCAGAGATCACCAGATCACAAAGCAAGGGACTCTATTGAAGGCTTTCTCCAGATCAACACATGCTGAGTATAAAGGTTTATTCCAGCTACATATGTCTGCAGATGTGTCCCTAGAAAGATGGCATCAGTAGTGGACAGTATGATCACCTCTGAGGACAGGGAGGAAATCAGAAGTGGTAGTGTTGTTCTCCTCTGTAGTGCTGCCCCAATATATTTTATAATTAATTACATAAATATAAAATATATACATGAATACACATATGCATGTTATAATGCTTTGTGTGAATTTGGTAGAAACTATAGGAAGCCTATTGTATGTGTGTGTGAATGTTGATATCCTATGGGTTCATTTGAGTAAAATGGTGATATGAACAAAATCCTTTATTTGTAAAACAGGTAACATTGGCAACAGGAAGAGCTCCTGGCTATAAAATCCTACCTTAAATACATCTGTCTCACTCATGCTGGCATGGAGAAACCAACATGAAATAAATGGATGAATATATATATATTAGCTATGTTGTGTTCAAGGTTGCTACCCATCTTTATTTGAGCATGAATGTCTTGACAAGTTACTAAAAATCGGAGATCTGCACATATAGGAAAATGCCTTAATTTCCATTAAGTAGACATTTGATTCGTTAAAGTGTTAAATATTATACATAGAAAAAAAATAGTTATATTGTTTTAATAGCAACAATTTAATTAAGAGAATTAACTTCTTTTATGTCTGTAATTATCACGTGCTATTTCAGTTAACAAGCAAAATTAGTTTGTCAAGTAAAGAACTATAGCATCACACATTGCCTGAATAGAACTAAAATTTCAGCCGGAACCTGTTTTTCCCATCAGCTGTTATAAAAATTTTAGTCATTTTCTGTGTAAACTAATAGTTCAAGGACGATTAATTTTATACAAATTATTTATAAAAATAAAGTTTTCCCACTTCATTTATTTTTAATCTGTTAATAGGTATTGTTCAACTTATTTTTGTGCTGAAATTTAAAACCCATTTTTATGTAAAATAAACAAAACTGTTGGTTTTAAGATTAAATTATGAAAGCATTATGTAGATGCCTTTAAAAAGGGACTTCAAATGATGGGAGTGGGTGTGTTCCAGTTTTGCTCAGTTTACAACTATGTTTCATTTAGCAGTGTAAATTCCTAAATTTGAGATTTTATAGCTGTTTATTTCCTAGCTGAAAGCTTAGTACCTATATCCCTTTTCAACTTTAAGTATTCCATTATTGAAATCAAGGCTAATTTTAACGGATATGATCTAAATAGTACTTGTGCTGTAATATAATACAGAATGCATTTTTCACATTCATTGAAGAAAAAGATAAATAAATCAAAGCCCTTGTTGCTTTAACCCTTTTGTTACCATATTTCTTTCGAAACACACTGCCTTTGTTTCAGTTGATTCTGAAAATAAAAGAATTTAATACAATAACTTTCTTAACCCTTTCATTACAGTATTTATTTTGAGATGCTCTGTGTTTCTTTCAATTACTTTAAATATAACAAAGAATTTAGTAAAATAACTTAGTTATCATTCAGCTAGTGTTAGGAACATAAATTGTGACTGAGGTTTGGTGGAAGATTTTAATTCAAAACTTATGAAAACACGACATTTGTACTCAGAGCCAGAGCTGGTTTCAGCCGGGTTGGTAACGAAAGGGTTAATATTAAATTATAAAATTTTGAAGGAAAGTTTTAACTTACATCTTACATCACTTTAAAGGGGAAATTTGTATCAGAGAACTATGGTGGTCTCTGGCAGTTTGGTGTCAAAAGGGTTGAGAGACTGTATCATGAAAACATTTACTCATAATTTTAAACTTAACTTCTAATGACTAGGAAAAGCATTTTTATTATTTTTTTAATTTTTCAGTCAGTTCACAGCTATTATGAAGGTTCGTAACTTTCTGTTGTAGGAACTTGTAGGATATTTTCCAGCTTAATACCTAAACTTCAGTTTTTTTACTATTTTGTATATATAATCACCGAAGCAAGAATTTGTAATTAATAACTAATAATTTATTCTCAATTTACTATTGAATTAATAATGCTCACCTGGAAACTAATGATCCTTAGGATTGTTTGTTACACACATTTTACCACCAGTAATTTGTTTAAATCAAATTGTGTTGTAAAACAAATTTCATTCAAAATTTTGCAGAAAATGTTATAAATTGAATTATGTGTATTGTATTGGTGCTGTTGGTACATAATTTTACGTATGGTCCATAGTAAAACAATTGAAAATTTAAGGCAGGGATGTTATTTTTATAAACTCATATGATGAGATCTCATTAGCCATTTACAAAATTCAGAAATTCTCTAATGGAAAATTCATAATGTTGGTTTATGTTTGAGTTGTTGGTATTTTTTTGAATTTATACTTACGGTTGAAAGTGAAAATAGGGTAACATAATTGATTTATGAACTTGTAACATCCCATTGAAAATTTCCCAAGTCAAAAACCCAGAGTAATAATGAATGATAGCCTGGATTAGTTTTCTCTCCTAAAATTCCTTACTTCTTTAAAAATGAATGTATACAAAGTTAGTACAATTCTTGTGATGGTGTGTGTTTCATTGATGGCTAATTCAGTACTACCAAGCAGGTAGTTAATAAAAGTTACTTTACCAAAGTACAATATTAACTCCTGTTATTGTGTTTCTGTTAAATTTCACTTAGTTTCAATCAATTTTGAAAATATTGAATTCAAGTAATTTAGTTATTAAGCTGTTGTTTGGAACATAAAATGTGAGATTTAAATGGAAGGTTTCAGTTATGGTCACTCTAAACCAGAGATTTGTATCATAGAATCATGAGTGGTCTCAGGTGGGTTAGTATCAAAAGGGTTAATGCTACATTTGTATTAAATATTATGTTTTCATTATTATGTTTCTTTTTAATCACTATTGAGATATATTGTTAAGCATTTAAAACTGAACTGATATCTTTTTTTTTTTTTCTGCATGTATTTGATTCATAAAACTTTTAAAATTGTTTTTCATCTTCTCAGAAGTATACATTCTATTACATATTGCCTTACGAATGAATCTGTTTACTAGTGTTGTGTTCCATATTCTTTCATGTTCCTTTCATGGTTTCCATAAAAGTGTTAAATGCACAGATGATAGACAACAAGATGATGATTATTGGGCTAAGTTGTAACTGGAGCTAATTTAATAATTATGAATAAAGTATAGGACCCACTGCAAACTAACAGTATACAATTCTATCACCAGGATTTGAATCTTGGTCTATAGAATACCAGTTCATATGCTCTAACTATAGAAAAAAAAATTTAACATATGACAAACATAAGCATAATCCTTTAGTATATGGATTATGCTGTCATATGTCATGCTTACTCACATTGTTTTGAATTAATCACACATTATCTTGGAGATTTAGATGTGATTGTTTATTTCTAGAATGACATTATAGAGTAGGTGTGAAAAGCTGGTTAGTTTGAAATATAAAACAAGTAGAATATTTGGGCTGGATATGGCCATTTTAAATGCTAATAGGTTCAGCATGCTTGCTATATAAATAAAATCCATTGTCATCATAAATTTGTAATGTACTTGGGAGAACAGTATTTAGATAACAGTAGGATAGGTCCCCTCTGCTAGGCAATGAATCTTTCCTTGTTGGTTATGATTGTTTTGTCAGAAATGAGTTTGGTTCAAGTGATTAACCTCCTTTCGTGCCACAGACCAATTCAAAATGAAAAGTTATTAAGAACATCGTTGCATGTGCAACATGTTGAGCCCAGCAAGGTATGATGCAATTAAGAACAAAACTTGGAAGTGCACCATGACCAGCAAGGTGAAGCAGCATATGGTAGTCTGGTCAATACAGTGATTACTTGTGCAGCAGATGGAGTGATATCAATGACAGGTTGTCATTTATTAATGAATTCATCTGTTTCTTGAAAAATACATTCTACCTGATGTATTTTATTGGTGCATCTGGTCACTAAAAACTTATGTAGCAGCTGAAGCACTATTATCAGAACAGTAAATAATAGAATCATGCTCATATGTTTCTTCAGCTCTGCACTTTGAATAAAGCTTTCAAAGATTTATTGTTTGCACTCAGAAATTAGTTGGCTGATAACACTTTTGATGCCAACCCAAAAACTGCTCTTGGTTCTATGATACAAACTTTCTGTTTTAAAGTAATCTGAACTTAAACTTGACTTTAAGTTTCATGTTAAGTCCAGTTTCAAGCACCAGGTAAATAAGGGCAAAGTTCTTATTTTAAAGATGAATTGATTTTAAAGATGAATTGAAACAAAGGCAGTGTATTTCAGCAGTAATATGGTATCAAAGGTGTTATAATAATGATAATAATGAAATTATTGTATACAGTGCTCAGGTGCACCACAACTTGTCAGAAAGTGCATATAAAGTACATGCAGTAATGTAAAAATGTCTGGAAAGCGAACAATGTATGAGTCAGATACATGCCCGTGTGTGTATGGAGGGGAGAAAATCAGGTGTAGTGTTGGCGAATCTCAGAAAGCATGGAAGTTTTGAAGGATGCAGTGCTCCGACAACTAACAACTGATGCCGGCAGTTTGTTTCATGCTTCAGCAACTCTCAGCTTGAAAAAATGTTTCCTGAAGTCATGGGAGCTGTGCTGTTTTCTGACTTTGTAAAGTGTTAGATAGAAACTACCTGAGATGTTTTTATTAAGTTTTTCCAAATTCTTTAAATTCTTTTCTCTATGATAAACTCAGAAATGTGATATATTTATTTGGTTGGATGAAGTTATTTTGCAACTGCAAAGAAATAAAGGTAATACTTTTTCAAAATAAATTGGCTCTCTCCAGATTTTTTTGCCTTGCCTTTTTGATACCAACCTACCTGAGACCACCCCTCTGATACTAGCTTCCTGGTTTAAAGTGATCTAAATTAAAACTTTCATTCAAAATTTCATATCAATTTGTTTTAAACATAGTTCAATAATGAAATTATTATACTAAATTCTTCATTGTTTTTAAAATTCATCGAAATAAAAATAGTTTACTTCAACAGAAATATGGTAACGAAAGGGTTGAGTTAGAGTTATTCAAACTTATGATTAACCTGCCACAGGCTCTTCTAGTTTCTGAATTTCTCTGAATTGCAGATGAGCCCAGTAGACAATGACCTTCAAATATATTGAGCATTATGTCCACATGGGTGACGTCTGGCAGATTTCAGTCCCTTTAAATTACCAAACTGAGTAATTTTTAAGTATTGGAAATGAAACGGGAATGGTGAAGGAAGAATTGATTTCTTTCATAATGATATTAGTTTGAAACCAAAGTTTAATTATACTCTTACAGTGATTTTTGGTTATAAAGACATTTTAAATCTCTACCCTGCATTCTGAATCATAAAGATGTATTTTATTTTCCCAACATCATATTTAGTAGAGCAAGGTTTCAATTCTGTTAAGATATGGTGCATGTGTGTCCTTATATATATATATATATATAGGATACACATGCACCGTATTGTCTTATATATATAATCATTCAAAGCTAGGCTTGTGCAAGTTGTTCCTAGTTTCTGATCCTGAGGTGCTTAGAGACCGGAAACAAGAAACTCTAAGAAGTGACCCAGACAGGCTCGACTTGGAGTAAATTTTATTCCTATACCTAACAGTATTGAGTACATTTCTTTTTGTTAATTGCAATTCATTCCCATAACCTCCTGTGTCTTGTGTGTATAATCATGTCGATAGCAACCAATTACTCTATATATTGTCCTCTTGTTGACCAAATGAAATTTCATATTGTTAATTTTATGAGATATTGATCACGATTTTAAGCTCTAATATGTACACTTTATTAGCTACTAAAATAGTTAGTGCTGATAGGATGCACTAGATGTGAAAGATAATGTGGGTTTTATGTTTATTGTTTAGCTTCCAGTTAGCTTTGATCAAGTAAATCTATGATCAGATATATTCCAGCTGTAATAATCCTGTTTTGTGAAGAATATAACTAAGACTATCTAAACCTATCATCTTGTGCAAGAAAGGTGGTGGTAATTTTCAAATTCTCATGTACAGAACACAAATATACAAAGATTTTCTGAAAATTCCCCAAAATAAAAAAAGTTTCGAGTGGTTACATGGGGTGCCTAAAGCAGAATTTTTCTGGCTGGTTGAGTGTCCAAATAGTGATCACTTATATTTAAATGTCTGAGGTATGAACTCAAAACCAGTTATTCCTAAAACTTTATTTTGTTAAGGTTATTACTACAGATATTCTATAGAAATTATTGTCAGCACTGATTTTCGCTACGTTTCGTATCAAGATGGTGCACCTGAGCACTGTATACAATAATTTCATTATTATTATTATTATATATAAGATGTCAGATGTAAACAATGAGCTTGAAGACAAAAACGGGTAATGAGTGTATATGCCATATTTCGGAGGGTTTTGCCCCTTCCTCAGCACCCATCTAACCCATTCTTGCCTCTGAACACATTGGTTATATAGTCACCGCATACAGCAGAGTTAAGTTAATGGATATCCCAATGTTATGAGATATTGATAATGATTTTTAGCTTTACATATATACACTTATTTATCGGTTGCTAAAGTAGTTAATTAGTGTTGATAGGATGCACTGTGTGTGTACCTACGAATCATTAAAATTCTTAAAACTGGCCCAAGTCTATATGTATGCGTGGTGGAAATGCATTGAGAAATATAATTTATCTAGGTTAGGTTAGTCTCTGGCGTCTTTCATTCTATTATTCAGAGAAATAATTTTAAATATTGATATGGTTTATGTAGCACACTTATGTTATACGCACACACACACACACTTTCTACACCACTTACAGCTATATACACAAACACACATTATGTATGTACATGGTGTGTAGGTATGTATATACCTGACAATGGCCAAGCAACTTTCTCTTGTGTTTATTGACCTAAATAAGTTCTTTTAACATACATCTGTGCTTTTCAATAGGAAAACAAACAGCTGTGAGTGAGAATTTGAGAATTAGCTGAGCTTTTATGAAGGAACTAAAAGTAGGACAAGTATTGTTCTATACAAGGAGTTTTTGGTCTTCATGTATGCTCATTAATGGTTCATTTTCTGTCCCTTTAACATCATCCTTTGACTAGCCCCCTACCCCAAAATTTTAGCTCTTATTCCTATAGTAAGAATTTTTAGTTAATTCAGGAACTGTAGAATAAGGTATAGATTACGGTATCAGGCGAGGGAGTTACTTCTGCTGCTGACACAATAACTCTCTAAGAAGGTATAGAATAGGGGTTCTCTACCAGGGTCCATATAAAATTTTGTTGTTAAAATTTATCTGCTATAAATTGGTTATATTTCCACAGTACATAAAATATTTAAACTTTTTTTTTTAAGAAGTTGTTCTTAATAATACTTAATTGTAAAAGTGTAATAGGATTTTCTAAACATCGAGAGACTATGAGGGTCCTGTTGAGTAAAATAGGAATCAAGGGCACAACGTGGTTGAGAACCACTGATGTAGGATGTACTTCATTTGGAAAGGCATGAGTTGAGTACGGCCAGATTGGATGTGAAGTATGAGATAAAGGAGAGTTTTGGTTGAGAGTGAGCTCAATAAATGACTGGTCAGTATATAGTAGAGTATATAGAAAGGCGGCGAGCTGGCAGAAACGTTAGCACGCCGGGCGAAATGCTTAGTGGTATTTCGTCTGCGTTACGTTGTGAGTTCAAATTCTGCCACGGTTGACTTTGCCTTTCATCCTTTTGGGGTCGATAAATTAAGTACCAGTTACGCACTGGGGTCAGTGTAATCGACTTAATACCTATGTCTGTCCTTGTTTGTCCGCTCTGTGTTTAGCCCCTTGTGGGTAATAAAGAAATAAGTATATAGTAGAGAGGGAAGGTGATTTCATTTGTCATATGGATCATGATGAAATGTTTAGAAATGAGAATGGATGCGAGCCAAAGATGCTCTGGTATGTCTCAGGATGAGACAATCCACAGTTGAAGTGCTTGGTGACGACATAGCTGTTTCAAAAACCTATTTTTTCACAGTAAGAAAATGAGCATAAATTTAAGGATTTTATTTTAAATGTTACTTTAGTTAATATTTCTCTTGTTGTGACTGAACACTTTTATTTATTTATTTTTCCAAGGTTAATTTTGAGTTACGACTAATTTGTTTATAACAATGGTTTTGTTCGTTAGTGGCGTTCTGAACCTAATTTCTTTTGTCTCCTTGTAGTTGAAAAACAGCATTTTACTGTTTTCAGTGTTTATTAATTGCAGCTGTACCTGATTAAAACATTGCTCGTTGTAGCTTCTGAAAATATTTCAGTGCAGATAAAGCAATGAATTAGCAAACAAAAATGTTATAAAGATATAAATATACAGTAAAAGCGTAATTTATAAGGACTGCTAAATAGTATTGAATGTAGATGTGTACTTTATTTACAGAAAAACCCTGCAAAAAACAAAAATCTTAGAAACATAAAAGATATTATAACATCCAGTACTGCATTCTTTTGCTTTTTGGGTGTTGCCAAATATTTTCATTCTATTTCTGTATTTTTATTTTAGTAGCTGGATAGTACATAGTAGTGAGCTAACACAATGTTCAATATTTATGATGTTGAAATAATCATCATCATCATCGTTTAACGTCCGCTTTCCATGCTAGCATATGTTGGACGATTTGACTGAGGACCGGCGAAGCAGATGGCTGCACCAGGCTCCAATCTGACCTGGCAGAGTTTCTACAGCTGGATGCTCTTCCTAACACCAATCATTCCGAGAGTGTAGTGGGTGCTTTTACATGACACTGGCACGAGGGCCAGTCAGGTGGTACTGGCAACGGTCACACTCAAATGGTGCTTTTTATGTGCCACCTGCACAGGAGCCAGTCCAGCGGCACTGGCAACGATCTTGTTCTAATGTTTTTTCACATGCCACCGGCACAAGTGCCAGTAAGGCGACACTGGTGACAATCATGCTTGAATGATGGCATTACATGCCACCGGCAATGAAGGCAGTCAACTGCTCTGGTAACGATCATACTCGGGTGGTGCTCTTAGCGCTCTGAAGAAAATTGTAAGGTGACCACACATCATTTATATATATATATATATATATATATATATATACACAGGGTTGGCCAGAAGTCACCTGACAGTAAATCAAAACCATTTAATTCCAAGATTTATTTATGTTTAACAACTGAATGAATTTGCTAAAAGCATCTAAATATGAAACATCATGAAAATCATTCAAACTGAAGTCCTTCTTGAGTGACATGTTTTTCCATTTGATTGAATTCAGAATTACAGATAGTATTTATGGAATTTTGATTTACCGTCAGGTGACTTTTGGCCAACACTGCGTGTGTGTGTGTGTGTGTAGAAACCTTGCCAGATCAGATTGGAACCTGGTACAGCCTTCTGGCTTGCCATTCCTCAGTCAAACTGTCCAACCCATGCTAGCATGGAAAGCAGATATTAAATGATGATGAAGAAGATGTGTGTGTGGGTGTCTGTAACTTAGTGGTTTGGTAAAAGATAATGATAAAATAAGTACCAGGCTTAAAAAGGAAATAGATATTGGGGCCAATTAGTTTGACTAAAATTCCTCAAGGCGGTGCCCCAGCATGGCCACGGCCTGATGACTGAAACAAGTAAAAGATACATTTCCCAGTTTGAATTGTATGTCAATCCCTTCAGACAGAGTTCTGCTGTTCACAAATGTCCCTTTCCTTTTATGTCCTTAAAACATGGTTTACTTTCGTGAGAACCGTATAGCTCTTGGTTGAGTGTCACTGTGCTAAACTATTATAATTAATTTAAAAGATTACCATATATCCGGCTTGTTAAAAATGCTTATTACAACATAAACCATATGGAAATGACAGTTATAAAGATAATGTCATCATATGATTTGTTGTTATATATATATATATATATTTCCTCCTTCATTAAAATAAGATATTGTATTGCTGTTATTTTAATGTCAGAAGATAAAATTGCAGCAATTTTTGGCAGATAAAAAAATTCTTGGAATTATAAAGTAGAATTATCTCATGTATTACATTGTATAGACCTGTCTCTTAACAGTGCAGATTGCTCCAGTGTAGATTCTAATCTACGTATATATGGTAACTGGGATTAAGCCAATACTTAGATGCTTAATATATCTAATTAGCTCATGATTGCTGCTTGGAAATGGTGATGTATAGTCACTGAAACTGAATATAGACTCCACTCACCCTGCATGTAGAGATTGCAATCAATTTGTTCTGTTAGAATTGCTTTTAATTTGCATTTAAAGTCAACTGTTGAGCTCTGTTGTATTAAACATCTGTTTACTTCTTAAGAACTGTTTAAATTATCTTAGAAAAACATTCTTATGTGGTTTATGACAGCTGTTTCAGAGTAACAGACCCCTGGAGCAGCCTAAATAAACTGTTACATTCTATTATGGCATTGAGTACTTTTTTTCCCCCCTATACATTAAAGTGTGTGTGTGAGAGCGAGCGAGCATAAAGTCAGGTATGAATGGTGAAGATATTTATTTTTCTATTTGACTTACATACATATAGTATTACATAACACTATACATATATCTAGGTATCTGAATGTAGGTTTGTGTATGTATTATATTTGCATGTGTATGTAAATATAAACATATACATGTTTGGGGAGTGTGTACAAGTAATGACCCATTTCATTACCTTTATTCATGTATTAATTTCCATATGTTTGCATCAATGTGTATATTGAGCCATATACAATATAATTGTATATTTACAAATTAATCCAAAGAAAGAATGCTGACTCCTCATATATATATATATATATATATATATATATATATATTTAACACAAAATTTCCTAACAACTTTATGTACTTTTAAATGATTTTTATCTCCATTTTGAATCAAGATGATTATTTCTGACAGGTGGGGTTAATGATTAAATTTAGAAAAGTTCAACTACAATTCTAGATTAAAACAAAATCCAAAAACTAAAACAGCTAATGATTTGACACTGTTAAGTGTAGATCACATGAGAGAAAGGTTAATTAGAAATTTCCTTGATGATTGAAAACTAATTTTCTACAAGCTGCTGCTGTTTAGCCCTAGGTTAGTCTTGATTAAACAGACCTGTGATCAAGTATTCAAGCTGTGATCATTCAGTTTTTTTTTCAAGTCAGTGTATCCAGAGCTACATTATTCTTGGCATGTATCATCTTCCCTTTTTTAAAAACAGTGGGGGAGATTTCACTGCTATTTCTAGCAGATTGAGGTTGGTGTTTTTATCCTTAGGTCAACCCTGATCAAGCAGACCGATAATCAAGGACATTTCTGCTATAATAATCAATCTATTTTAGTATGTACTATACAATTCAGTTTGTCTTTATTTAAGGTGTGGGAGGTGTAATTTAAGATAGGCTGATGTATTAAAGCAGTTGGTCTGTGGCACCTGTGTCTGATAATCCTGTAAATTCAATTCTACTACCTCCATGTTGCAAGTTTATAGTAATGAACTTGTATAATTCTGGCAAGTTGAGTGACAACAGAAAGGGCTCAAGCTGTGGTAGTTGCACTCGTGTACGTGATGTTACACCCCCATGGTGCTTGAATATTGTTTGGGTTTAGTACAGTGGTTTGTTTGTTTTGTTGTCATCTCTCACCTTATACTGAAGTGGTATCAAGTGTATAAAAAGCGCAGGAGGTAGGATGCAGCTGTTGAATGAAAACAGGCACTGGCTGCATTGTGTGTTTATTGCAAAAGCTGTTGTGCAGCTGCAATGTTGCTTCTGCAACTCTTATGGTGGGAGAGGAAAAAAAAAATGCAGAGACAAATATTGAAATTCTATGTTAACTCTATTGTAGAGAGCAAGCAAAAATTTAAAAACAGAAACACGTAAGATGATAAAGCTAATGATGGCGTTCAACATTTTATGATTGATGAAGATATTCTTGATAATTAGGTTGTGTGTGATTGTTGTGTAGTCCCACCCCACCATTCCTGACCGAACAGACCAAAACGCATTCTGGCTATGGTCAGCTTGTCTCTTTATTTTCTCATTTAAAATGATGTATTACAGCAGTTGGTCTGTAGCACCTGTGTCTGATAATCATGTAAATCCAATTCTACCTCCACGTTGCAAGTTTGTAGTAATGAATTTGTATAATTCTAATATACATCTGTTTTTAATTTTATCATTTACTTAAGACATAGATATTAGATTCAACTTTTTTAAGCTTTCTGTCTACAAATTTATAGACTTGGGAGGGCATTTATTTACTTTAAATTATTCTGCTATGGTGTTTGTTGTGGTTGGCGTTAGGAAGGGCATCCAGCTGTAGAAACATTGCCAGATAAAACTGGAGCCTGGTGCAGCCTTCTGGCTTCCCAGATCCCCGGTCGAACCGTCCAACCCATGCTAGCATGGAGAACGGACGTTAAACGATGATGATGATGATGAGAACACATGTTATCTTAACTATGAAGTGAAATTGAAGGCATAATTTTTGTTCATTTATATAATATACTGTTAGGGTAAGATCAACAAAAAAGTACTCAATCCAGTGAGAGATAAATATCATTTAATGTACACAGTACAAGGATATGAGCTAATACTTTCTTGCTTGGAGACACAAGGCGTGTTATAAAAACCTGCCTATACCCACATCTCCAAGCAAAAAACTATTAGTAGCTCATCTGGATGGTATATATATATATATATATATATATACACACACACACACACACCGTCCAACCCATGCCAGCATGAAAAACGGATGTTAAATGATGATTTTATATATATATATATATATATATATATATATATATATATATATATATGGTAATTGTAGTACTAAAAAGTTTTGCAAATTGGATTTTCAACAGAATTTTAGTTTATATAAACAAAGGTGCACCATAAAGGGAAAATAGCATGAAATTTACCAAAAGTTTGAAGAAAATTACAAAATAAAATGAATTTGCAAATGTATCCATAAATAGCACACACACAAAGAAAAATTAAAAGATTAATATAATGAAGCAGACTTTGTAACTACCCTACTGATTAAATTCAAATTTCAGCTAAATAAAATTTTTTGTAAAAATTGAAAACACAGTAAATTTTCAAATGAAATAATTTATAAAAGTAAAATCACACACACACACAATCATTTCTTTCATGGAAAATTGTAAAACATCTTCTCTGCTTAATGCAGTCTTAAAGAATGCATGTGGGGAAAGTTGTTTAATTTGATTGTCCACTTGGTGCTTTTCTTTACTGATGTTGGCATACTCCGCAGTCACTTGCAACCATCAGCTCTTTTTATGTAGATCTGTTGGATTCAGAGAGATAATCCTTTAACAGGCTTTTGCCTTTCTTCTAAGTTGTTCTTATGAACAGCCCATCCTTAATTGCATTGCAAATAGTTGCATCCCCTGCGTCCCTGGCAATTTAGTGTACGAATTGCATAACGAGTTATTAATAACTTATCAAGTTGGTAGACTTGATAAGAAGAAAAGGTAACAAGTATGGGGGGGGGGACTATCCCAAAGACAAATTTCCCAATATGCCATTACGAAATGTTGGATGATGTACATTTAGATATAGATATGTAATTTTACAAGTGGTAACTGGTAGGTTGGTAATGAAAGACCATGGAAGTTTCCAGTGCTAGTGGCTGGGGAGGAAATAAAAAGGTTAATGAATTGTCAAATTAATACAATTTCCAGCTTTTACTCCTGGTTACTTTTCTGCTGAGTGGTATATAATACCAAATTGGATTTCCATTATGGCTTTAAAACCACACCATATTTTTCACTCTGTTGCATAATCAGTAATATAACTCTACACTTATACAATTGTTTTCACACTTGTAGCAAAGAGGTGCCTATTTTTTTCATTATTATTATTATTAGTAGCAGTAGTAAACTTGTGAGAATTTTTTTAAAGACAATAATAATCATTCCTCTCAATTTTTTTTTTTTTAAATTTGGGGGCATTTTTGCTGTTTTGATTACTATTTTTAATTGTTTGACATATTTTTGAAATAAATGTTCTGCTTAATGGTTATTATGATAATGCGTGTAATATATCTTTTAAAAATATCCTGTATGGAATACTGCTTGATAATACTGGTATTATATATCGTAATCTATGATGATAAGCCAGATTTTACTTGGTGATAGAGCTGAGTGATAAAATGCCTTATTTCTTGGGTGTCAACCACCTCCCTAATTTTTTCAATTTTAGTCTTATAGATCACATCTCAACTGATCGACCAACTAGCAGTGATATTTAATTCTGAATTGCTTGAAATAATGCAATTGCTTTTTATAGCCAAATGTTTCAATTCGCAGAATTGTCAGCATGCTACACAAACTGTTTAGCAGCATTTTGTCTTGTCTTTACGATCTGAGTTCAAAATCAGTCAAGGTCGACTTTTCAGGGTCGATAAAATAAGTACCAGTTGAAGTACCAACTATCCCTATCCACTGAAATTACAGGCCTTATTACCTATAATAGAGAGAATTATTTACTTTATTTTGTATCACAACTGTCAAATAACCTGATAATACTTCCTGGTTGTCCCTTTCTTTTCTGTCTTTTGAATTTTCAGCTTTAGGATTACAGAAAATAACAGAAATTATAATTATGTATAATTATAGTCTCCCACACATACATTTATATACATACACATATACTTGTGCAGTGTCTTTGTTGTGTGTATCGAGGTAACCAAGTGTATATATCAAGCAAATCTCAACACGATCTCAACTACATTGTGTTCCAATGAATGACTTTAAGCCATTATTGAGTTGAGCCCAGACTTGTGTGTGTGTATATGTGTATAGATGTATGTGTATGTGTGTGTATATATTATACACACACTCTCTCATGCACTTAAACTAATATTCACTCATACACCTACTCTTATATACACAAGATGACTGTTTTAGGTACATTGCATAATTGCTAACTGATAGGATTTAATCTATCTCTTTGTAGTTTGTTGTAAACTTTAGTTTGTTTCTTCTATAGTAGATTTATTTCATTTGATTTCATCTTGGAGGTCTTTTCTTTTAACTCTTCTGATGGTCTTTTTGTGGTGGTTTAGTCTGCATCATGGTTGGTTACTAGGTTCGATAGACGGTCTTTTTGCTCAGTAAGGTGACTTCATTGCATTGGAATATATATCAAAGATTGGTTTTCGTTTGTAATTTACTTATTCTAGCAACTTGGACGTTTTTTTTTTTTTTTTTTGAAGACACAGAAAGTCCAATTGATTTACAGTTATCTACTACCCATATCAGGTTTAAATTCTGACTTGGCTGTCACCATCACTATCTGAAATAGTTGCTCTCTTGTCCATCCATACTTTATCATCACCATTCATAACTAGCTGTCACCACTACTCTCTCAAATGAATCACTGCTGTAGTCATCCATAGATTTCTGACACCATCACTGCATATAACTGTTACCTTAGTTTTCCAAATCTTGCTATCCCCACCACCTCAAATAGATGTCTTGCCATCCATACATTGCTTCTTTAATCATCCATATATTGCTGTCTTAACTATCCTTACATTGCTGTCACCACCCTCTGAATTTCTGTCTTAGCCATCCACATATTGCTGTTTTAACCATCCATATATTGCTGTCACTACCATGTTAAATAGTTATTTAAGCTTTTTGTCTCATATAGTTGCTTAGTCATCGATACACTGCCATTACAATAAGTTGGTGGTGATAATGTATGAGATATTGACCGTCAGCTTAAGGACAGTAAAGACAGCAACTCTTTCAGATGGCTCTAATAGTAATGTATGGATGGCTAAGACGACAATATCATCTCAGATGGTGGGCTAGCAGTGTATGGATGACTAACTCAGCTTCGCAAATATTTGCATTAACCATCCATACAATGCTATCACTGTCTCAAATAGTTGCTGCCTTAATCATTCTTACTTTGTTCTCATCTTCTCACATAATTGCCGTGTTAGTCATCTGTACATTGACTGTCATCACCATCATAAATAGTTGCTGTCTTGGCTTATCATCTTTACTATCTCATTGTTCTTTTTAATCTTTACTGTCTCAACGTAGCCAGAGTGTCATTTTCTTGAGTTTGAGGATATTGAAAATATTTTAATTAAAGGAATTTAAATAAGTGTGGTAAATTATTATAATTACATTACCAGACATGATATTATCTTTTCTTTTTTTGGATAATTTAAATAAAAACTAAACAAATTGGCAATTAAAAAGGAAGTTACTTTTTTTTTTTTATTTATTTATGAAAATCCTTAAGTTGCGATATCAAGCTTTCTCCTAAAATATTTTTGTTTAATTAAAATCTCCGACTTATGATTGTTGACATTCTTGTAATCTAGCCATATTCTTCTTGCAACCAGCATTTTTTCCCTTCTAAATTCGGTAATAAGTATTTTCCCCTGAAAGAATTTGCCTGGATTTTTTTTTCTTAAATGAAACCTCTTGTTGTAGAGATTATGCGATATCTACACTAACTTAATCTTGTCCTTAATTTCCTTTCTTTTTAACATGCACCTTAACATATTAAATCTCTTAAACATAAGTTCACAGAAAGTCATTATAGCTTTAGGAAAAAACCATTTCACAATTCTTTTGGCCAATATTTTTTTTCCTTCTTAATCTGCTTAAATTGCTTTTGTTGTTATTTTAAAAAAATTTTTGCTGTAGTGTAAATTTAACAGATTTATTAATTTATTATTACGAATCTCTCTAGATTTAATTCCCTTTTGTTAGCTTTTAACACCCTTTAGTGCCTTGACACCTGTTTAGAGGTTTTTTACCTTTTTGCCCTTCTTTGGACTCTGACCATGTCGCTGTGTTTGTGCTGATTCATCCCTTTTATTCCACAGATCACCATCCCCTGAACCAATATATAATCATGAAGGGAAACGGTTAAACACCAGAGATTATCGTACCAGGAAAAAACTGGAAGAAGATCGTCATCGGTTGATCCAACAGGCGTTTGAGTTGAATGCTGATTATAAACCCCCAGCAGATTACAAGTAATAATCTGTTTGTCTTACTACAACTAATTAATTTTCCCATCCTGTAAAATAATTGGTGCTAGGAAGGGCAACCAGCCATAAAAATCCCTGCTAAAATAGACGGAGCTCGGTGCAGTCCTCTGGCTTGCCAGCTCCTGCCAAGTTGTCTAACCTATGCCAGCATTGAAAATAGATGTTAAATGATGATGGTCTTCATCCTCATAATGATTTACAATGTATATTCTCTGCACCACTTATTCTTAGCATTGTTTCCTTTCCAAAAGTTTTCAAAGAGTTGCAGGCATGACTGTGTGGTAAGAAGATTGCTTCCTGACCATAAGGTTCAGGTTTCAGTCCTAATATGTGGCACCTTGGGCAAGTGGTTTCTACTATAGCCCCGGTCTGACTGAAGCTTTTTGAGCGAATTTGGTAGATGGAAACTGGAAGAAACTTGTGTATGTATGTATATATATGTGTGTGTGTGTGGTTATATGACATTATGTAATAGTTGTAATTCATTTCCAACATTCTGTAAGAACATACCTAGCCATGGGAGAAATATTTCCTTGCTTGGAAACAGATGAGGGTTAGTGACAAGAAGGCCATCTGTCTCAGCATTTGACAGGTTCTTTATTTCACTGACCCTAGAAAAATGAAAAGCAAAACCATGTCCTTCCTCTCATACTATTGTTTAAAAGAAAAAAAACAACACAAAAAGCATTGAGCATAGGTGCAGGTATGGCTGTGTGGTAAATATGGAAGAAATAAATATAAAACAGTAATATTATATTATCTATGAAGTAATTAATGTGTTAAGACTCTTATCTCCTAATTTGTTCTCTTTCTCATCCAGGCCACCAATTGTCCGAGTCAGTGATAAAGTGATGATACCACAAGAATTACATCCTGATATCAATTTTGTTGGTTTGTTAATTGGACCTCGTGGAAACACTTTGAAAAATCTTGAAAAAGAGGTAATTTTGCTTTCTGGACGTCATGAATATGCTGCTTCTTGTCTACTAATACTGAAAAGTAACAATAAATAATGTAGTTTTACAACTTTATAATATCAGAACTTTGCGAAATAAGATCAAATGACATGGTTTCATAAGAAAGTTTAATCTCTTTGCCACAATTTCTTAAAGAGTTGAATAGCTATTAGTATTAATTAAGAAATCTTCTCCTTCACATTTGTATAAGTATTTTACTCCATGCTCTATTCATTCCATGAATAACTCTATTTTGTAGACTGGTGCCAAAATTATTATCCGTGGCAAAGGTTCAGTGAAAGAAGGTAAAATTGGAAGGAAAGATGGCCAACCCTTACCTGGAGAGGATGAACCTCTGCATGCCTATGTCACTGCACATAATCCAGAAAATGTTAAAAAGGCTGTTGAAAAGGTAAACTTTTTTCTTTTCTTTTTGCAAAGTTCTTTCTCTGTCTGATTGACACCTGTCCCTGTGTCTCTTTTTGCCTCTTACAGATCTTTGTCTTTTCTCACTTAGCCACCTCTACTCTGTTTCCACTCTGTCCCTTTGCATCCTCTGCTCTGTCTCCCCTCTTGTCTCTCAACAATTTTTGTCCCCTGCTCTTTTGTTTTCTCTTCATCAACTCGATTGTTGTTCTACTCAGTGTTGTAAGCCTGCTGAAGCAATATTAACTGTAGATTAACTCATCATCATCATTTAGCGTCCGCTTTCCATGCTAGCGTGGGTTGGACGGTTCAACTGGGGTCTGTGAAGCTGGAAGGCTTCATCAGGCCCAGTCAGATCTGGCAGTGTTTCTACGGCTGGATGCCCTTCCTAATGCCAACCACTCCGTGAGTGTAGTGGGTGCTTTTTACGTGCCACCCGCACAGGTGCCAGACAGAGCTGGCAAACGGCCACGAACAGATGGTGCTTTTACGTGTCACCGGCACGGGGGCCAGGCGAATCTACAAAGACCTTTCTCGTCAAGTATTTTTATTATTTTTATTTTTCCAATTTATTTTCAGATCAAAGAAATAATCCGCCAAGGAATTGAAGTCCCTGAAGGACAGAATGACTTGAGACGACAACAGCTTAGGGAACTTGCTCTCCTCAATGGCACACTCCGGGAGAATGATGGTCTTGCGTAAGTAAACATTTTTAACTCTGAATTGGTTCAGGATTTTTATTAATTGTTTGGAAAGAAGTTTGTTTCCTCTCACCTTTCATTTTGAGATATTGATTTACCTTTTATTAAATTTCGTTTTTTATTCAGTAAATTGAAACAGCTGCAGCAGGCACAGACTATTATCACCAACACTATTATATGTTCAATATGTGCAGGTACAGGACATTTAGCTCAGGACTGCAAACAGAAGAGGTATTTTAGTTATTTTATTATTTTGTGTATGTATGTTATGTAATATATATATATGTGTTATGTAATGTATGTATGCAATGCAATGTATGCGATGTGCGTGTGGTGTGTGTAATGTATGCAATGCTATGTATGTATGTAATGTAATGTATGCAATGCAATGTATGTTATGTGTGTGTGGTGTGTGTAATATGTAATGTATGCAATACAATGTATGTGATGTGTGTGTGTGTGTAATGTATGCAATGTAATGTAATGGATGTGATTGTGTGTGTGCACGCGTAGTGTGAGATATGATGTCATTGATTTGTTACGACTTGTGTATTTCTTTGCTGATCTCTTCACATTACTGCTTCTCAACTCTGAAAACATACATACATTACACTCTACACACACTCTTTGACACCCTTCCAGCAACTCCAGGTTTGGTGGAGTTCTCCAGCCCCATAAGACAATTCACCTAGGAGGAACCCTCTCCAATGTAAAACCTACAACTTGCTAATCACCGTAGCTCTCTTAGGCCCCTAAGCCATTATAGTCAAACCCCATGTCTTAGTGAGATACAATTACACAGACCGATTCTCACTTGAAAACTATTAAGCGCAGCCAGGAAGAAAACCCTTGTGGTATCAAAGATCAGTTTATATAACCACTTGAGGGGTGGGTCACTTTCTCATGATCCTCGGACATAAAGAAACTGCCATCATATATTTGGAGAATATACAGGAAGCCAGTCACTATTTGTGTGGGCGATGTTAGCAGACAACGTTTTCTATGTTTAAGTTTGAAAGTTGTCATACAGCTATGGTACGACCACGCTTGGAATTCGCATCATCAGTTTGGAACCCCTATCTTGCTCAGAACATTGACCTCCTGGAATCTGTCCAGAGACGTGCAACCAAACGCATTCCCTCCATCAGACACCTACCATATTCTGAGCGCCTTGTTTCCCTGGGCATGGATTCACTGAAGCTCTGGCGTCTGGCGACGGACTTGGTAAACACCCACAAAATTATCAACCACCTCACCAACAACACTGAACACCTTTTTGATCTCCATGTGTCCAACACACGTGGACATGCCTACAAAGTCAGAAAACAACACAGCTCCCATGACTTTCGGAAACATTTTTTCACGCTCAGAGTTGCTGAAGCATGGAATAAACTGCCTGCGTCAGTTGTTGACTGCCATGACACTGCATCCTTTAAGGCCCTCATGCTTTCCGAAATCCGCCGAAACTACACCTGATTATATATACACTTTAGATGAGTTGTAGTGCACCTGAGCACTGTACACAATTATTATTATATTATTGGTTTGTTGTTTTCTCTTTCAGACCTGGGGAACCAATCAGAATCCAGCAGGGATCACAAGCAGACAGAGCTAAGATGGACAGTGAGGTAAATATTTCCACTAATAACGACTGTTTCAACTACTTTTTTGTTATGGAGATGTGGTACTTGATTTCCATTGTAAATTTGATAGCAGCTGATTTAATTTTAAAGCAGTTTTTTTTCCATTTGTTTGTTTTACACTTGTTTTCCTGTTTGCATGGATGAGACAAATATATTATCGCAGCATTGTTTTATGACTGGATGTCCTTCCTATCACTTAACTTTTACCTGTTTTCCTAGTAAGGGGAAATGACTCATGGTTATTTCACACATCTCCCTTAAGTGCGAAGCTTGGGGAGAAATTGACCAGCAAAGTGACAGTTGTGGAGCACATGTGTAATCACACACACACACACGCACACATAGAGACTTCTTGAAAACACTTACCCAAAGCACCATGCAGTGGGACTGAACCTGAAACTACTTGATTGGAAAATGAACTTCTTAACCACACAGCCATGCCGGCACCAGTGCTTGTAGTATATTTCCACCCACATGTAATGTCCATAGTAAGACACCTGGGCTTGTCCCCCCCCCATCAAGCTTCAGCCCCTCAACATCTAGCAGAGAACTATTGCTCCTCCTTTTCCTCTCAAATAGTATCTGCCCCCATTTAGTGAAGGAGGCTTTTTCCTCCTTCCTGTTTTTTGTGCTGTATTCTCACCAATACCCTTTGTTGAAATCTTCACATGGGGTAAAAAAAAAAACATTTTAAAATTTTCATGTAGGGATATGATGTCACTGAACTGTTACGACTTGGGTATTTCATTGCTGATCTCTCCAAATTACTGCTTCTCCACTCTGAAAACAATGGATGGGAGGCAATATATCTTCTTGTAGGGATAGGTGTTAGAGGATTTATTGGAACCAGGGCACACTTGATGCTCTGGAGTCTTGGACTAGCTGAGAAGGAAACAAAAGATTCTCCTCCTCCTAACATCCATTTCCCCTGCTGGCATGGGTTGTACTGTTTGATCAGAGCTAGCAAGCTGCACCAGGTTCCAGTCTGTTTTGGCTTGGTTTCCACAGCTGGATGTCTTTCCTAACACCAACTGCTTTACACAGTGTGCTGGGCTCTTTTTTATGTGGCACCGGCGTAGGTACTAATACATTTTGCTGTCACAGGTGCTTTTTACCTGACACTGGCATGGGTGCAAAGGGCTCTTGCAGGCCAATCCTCATCAGTAGGGGGAGCGGCATTAACACTTCTACTATGGAGGACAGGCTTTCCTGAGTACAGCAAGCCACCAGATATCTCAGTCCTTAAGGCAGCGAACTGGCAGAAATGTTAGCACGCCGGATGAAATGCTTCGCGGGATTTTGTCTGCCACTACGTTCTGAGTTCAAATTCCACCGAGGTCGACTTTGCCTTTCATCCTTTCGGGGTTGATTAAATAAGTACCAGTTACGCACTGGGGTCAATATAATCGACTTAATCCATTTGTCTGTCCTTGTTTGTCCCCTCTGCGTGTAGCCCCTTGTGGGCAGTAAAGAAATAAGATATCTCAATCCTTTGCCATTTCTTCTGTAAGGTTCAATGTCCTGAGATCATCTTTCAATACTTTGTTCCATGTCTTCTTGGGTCTTCCTCTTCCAAGAGTTCCATCCACTTTGAGTGATTGGCATGTCTTCACAGAGCTGTCGACATCCATCTGCGTCACATGACCAAAAGACATTGCCAGAAGATTGTTGGAAGCCACTGAAGCCATTACACCTGTCTCAAGAGAGAGGATGAGTGGTGCAGCAAAAACGAGCATTGAAGATGGTAGGGACATCCAGTCCAGAGTTGCAACATCGCATTCAACAAAGCTTGTGCTGTTGTATGGGAGTTTTATTATATCCTACATTAGTGGGTAGCCCCCACTAGGCAGCTGTGGTGTCACTAGTGGAAGGGATCAAAAACCTTCAGAGCTGCTTCCCTACCTGAGATAGTCACTCCTGCATTCGGAGGCAGAGTACAGCAGCACCCTTAACACACAGGTGTTTACCTTAAAATACTCCACTGCAGTTGAACTCACTTCATATTTGTTTGTGTGTGTGTGTGTGTTCAATTATTTTCTTTTTGAAACAACTAATGTCTACATATAATCCTTATTTCTAGTATATGTCACTGATGGCAGAACTTGGTGAAGGACCACCACCACCTCAGAAAACACCTCCACAACAGTCAAACATTCAACAGGGCAATATTCAGACATTCAATCGACCACCTTTTCATTCACAACCACCTCCAAATCCAATGGTAAGTCATTATAACTCTTATGTATAAAGTTACTTTTTTTTATCACTTGAGTTTGAATATTATTGAGTATATATTGGGAGATTATGTTGTATAGAATGCTACTAAATGTATGAGAATAGTTTGGACAGTCACCAGGATTGTTCTTGTATGTGTCATATATGTGCATCTTCATCATCGTTTAACGTCCGCTTTCCATGCTAGCATGGGTTGGACAGTTTGACTGAGGGCTGGCAAACCAGTTGGCTGCACCAGGCTCCAATCTTGATCTGGCAGAGTTTCTACAGCTGGATGCCCTTCTTAATGCCAACCACTCTGAGAGTGTAGTGGGTGCTTTTATGTGCCACCAGCACAAGGGCCAGTCAGGCTGTACTGGCAACGACCTCGCTTGAATCTGTTTACACATGCCACCGGCACAGGTACCAATAAGGCGACGCTGGTAACAATCATGCTTGAATGGTGTCTTTTACGTGCCACTGGCACGGAAGGCAGTTAGCCACTCTGGCAACGATCACGCTCAGATGGTGCTCTTAGCACGGGGCACATAGTATATATTTAAGATCTTTACCATATATTTTCAAATTGGGTACTGGTGGTTAATATTTGAAAATGTTGAACAGACTAGCTTATTAGGTGGGTAGTTAATGTAATAGTACTGTGCACCAGTAGTTAATGTAACATCTTTCATGGAAATGATATTTACCCTCATTGTCATTTAATGTCCGCTTTCCATGCTGGCATGGGTTGGACGGTTTGACTGAGGGCTGGCAGGCCAGAAGGCTGCGCCAGGCTCCGATCTGATCTGGCAGAGTTTCTACAGCTGGATGCCCTTCCTAATGCCAACAACTCCAAGAGTGTAGTGGGTGCTTTTTATGTGCCACAGTCAGGTGGCACTGGCATCGCCCACGATTGAAAATATCAATTTGTCCAGATAGTGAGCATGTTGCGGTTCTTAAATGTCTCCTAATGTGTTGATGGAAGTTCTCATTTTTTTTTTTACTCCTTTCAGGCTTTGAATCCTCCATGGCAAGCTACACCTCAACCTCATAAACCTCCTCACATGGTTACATCATTCCAAAATCAGCCCCATGCAAATAATGCAGGCCCCCAGCCACAGGGTGTTCCCATACCTCCTAATCATACACAGAGCTCTCAGTATCCTCCTGGAGTGCCACCTCCGCCACCGCCTCCACCACCTCCACCCAGCTTGTTCTCGAACCCTCAACAGTTGCCACCCTGGCAGCAGGGCATACCCTCAGGACAGAACCCACAGACTTCATCAAGTGGTGTTGGTAAGTTTTTTGGTCTTTTTTTTTTAAGATTTTCATTTTCATTTCTTTTTTTTTAAGATTTTCATTTCTATAACTATGGTTATAGGCGCAGGAGTGGCTGTGTGGTAAGTAGCTTGTCTACCAACCACATGGTTCCGGGTTCAGTCCCACTGCGTGGCACCCTGGGCAAGTGTCTTCTACTATAGCCTCGGGCCGACCAAAGCCTTGTGTGTGGATTTGGTAGACAGAAACTGAAAGAAGCCCGTCGTATATATATATATATATATATATATATATATATATGCGTGTGTGTGTTTGTGTGCCTGTGTTTGTCCCCTAGCATTGCTTGACAACCAATGCTGGTGTGTTTATGTCCCCGTTACTTAGCGGTTCGGCAAAAGAGACCGATAGAATAAGTACTGGGCTTACAAAAGAATAAGTCCCAGGGTCAAGTTGTCGATTAAAAGGCGGTGCTCTAGCATGGCCACAGTCAAATGACTGAAACAAGTAAAAGAGTAAAAAAGAGAGTACTATCCTTCCTAAAAAATAAAAAACAAAAACAGATAAACAGCTCTTGTTTCTCTCATTTGCCTGTCAAATGGGACACTTTTGGTAAGTAGAACTAGATGGTAAGTAGCTTGCTTACGAACCACATAGTTTCGGGTTCAGTTCCACTGTGTGGCACCGTGGGCAAGTGTCTTCTACTATAGCTTTGAGTGGATGTGGTAGATGGAAACTGAAAGAAGCCCATCATATATATGTGTGTGTCTGTTTGTCCCCCCAACGTCGCTTGACAACCGATGCTGGTGTGTTTATGTCCCCGTAACTTATGGTTTGGCAAAAAAGACCAATAGAATAAGTACTAGGGTTACAAAGAATATCCTGGGGTCAATTTGTTCAACTAAAGGCAGTGCTCCAGCATGGTTCAGTCTCACAGTGATTTCTATTATAGCCTTGGAGCAACCAAAGCCTTGCGAGTGGATTTGGTAGATGGAAACTGAAAGAAATCTGAATACATTTATACATATTAATGTGTGTGTGTCTTTGTGTCTGTGTTTGTCCCTCACCATCACTTGACAACCGGTGTTGGTGTGTTTATGTCCTTATAGTTTAGCTGTTCAGCAAATGAGACCAATAGAACAAGTACCAGGCTTGAAAAAAGAAGAAAAATTACTGGGTTGATCCATTCAACTAAAAAAAATTTTCAGGGCAGTGCTCCAGCATGGCCACAGTCTAATGACGGCAAAGGTAAAATAAGATAAGCTAGGCGCAGGCATGGCTATATATATATATATATATTTATTGGCTGTATAGTGACAAGCTTGCTTCCCAACCACATGGTTCCAGGTTCAGTCTCATTGCAAGGCACCTTGGGCAAGTGTCTTCTACTATAGCCTCGGGCCAATCAAAGCCTTGTGAATGGATTTGGTAGATGGAAACTGAAAGAAGCCCATTATGTGTACATGTGTGTATCTGTTCCCACCACCGCTTGACAACCAGTGTTGGTGTGTTTATATTCCCTTAAGTTAGCAGTTCAACAAAAGAATCCAATAGATCAACTAAGAATTCTTCGAGGTGATGCCCCAGCATGTCCACAGTCCAATGACTGAAATAAGTAAAAGATAAAAAATGATAAACGACACCAAAATTTTTGGTTTTTATTTGTTGATCTATCTATCTATCAGCTCAGTCGAAGTCGACTCTCGGTCACTCATTGGATCAGTGTCCTCCAGTCAGTTCTATCCTGGGCCGCTTCTTTCAGATTGGCTATGTCCATTCCGGTATCCCTCTTGATGGTGTCAAGCCAGCAGGTTCTTGGTTGGCCTTTTCCTCTCTTGCCAGCATATGCCGTTGCCACCCCCAGCACCACGGTGAGGAGAACGGTTGGGCTTTGGAGGGGGTTATTTGTTGAACAGGAAGGTTAAATTGTGAAATTCTTCATTAGCAACAGATATCCTCGTTTCGTTTATACCCCAGTAGCCTTTTATAGGGGGTTGACCTCTGGGACATGTGAGGGAACATACGAACCAGTTATTTGTTACATTGCCACTCTCGGTGCTTCAGCACCTCTGTGAATCCCTGATGAAATGCTGTGCTGTTGCAAGTGATATTACATTTCATCTCGCTGTGTCTTTTGGCCTGATTGTTTTATGTATATTTTCAAGCAGGTGTGCCACCACCTCCGCCAGGTTTATTGACTGCTCCTCCACCACCACCACCACCAAATAGCCAGTCCGCCGGTGTCATGCCCTGGATGAGTTCTCAAGGTAAGTTTGGAATACACAAGATTTTGAAGACCTTAAAGATATGCTTAAACAGTAGCTCTGTGTATGTATACATGTGTGTATGGATATATAAGTTTGGCAATGCTAAATATTAATAACTGTTGCTTCTGCTAAATATTAATGTATATATGTATATGTGGAGATGCGTGGCTTAGTGGTTAGGGTGTCAGCATCATGATTGTAAGA
Source organism: Octopus sinensis (assembly GCF_006345805.1). Classification (NCBI taxonomy): domain Eukaryota; kingdom Metazoa; phylum Mollusca; class Cephalopoda; order Octopoda; family Octopodidae; genus Octopus; species Octopus sinensis. Next base: position 9,991,504 of record NC_043021.1, read on the forward strand.
TTGTTGTTTCAATTCCTGGACCGGGCGATGTTGTGTTCTTGAGCAAAACACTTCATTTCACGTTACTCCAGTCCACTCAGCTGGCAAAAATGAGTAACGCTGCGATGGACTTGTGTCCTGTCCAGCTGGGGAACACATACGCCATTGAAACTGGGGCCATGAGCCTGGCTAGGCTTTAAAAGGGCGCATTTATTTATTTTATATACGTATATAGGTATAGGCCTGGCTGTGTGATAAGAAGCTTGCTTTGCAACCACATGGTTCCGAGTTCAATCCCACTGTGTGGCACCTTGGGCAAGTGTCTTCTACTATAGGCTCAGGCCAACCAAAGCCTTGCATGGATTTGGTAGATGGAAACTGAGAGAAGCATGTATGTGTGTGTGGTATCACATTTAAAAAAAATTTATTTTGCAACAAATTCTGATATAATTTGAATCTTTACCATCTGAAGTGTATTTGTTGGTATGCTGCAGCTAACTCCAGCCAGTTACTGCATATATTACTGGAAATCCATAGTAAACATTTTCAAAACATTATAACAGTAGATTGGCATGGCTGTGTAGTCGAGATATTTGCCTCCCAACCACTTGTTTTCCACTATAGCCCTAGGCCTATATGTGTGTGTTTAGAACTGCAGTCATTTGTATGAAAGTTATGGCAAGCAGTGTTGTCGATTCTCCTGTCAACAAATCATCTAGTCACTTTGTGCTTTGGAGCCATGTGGAATATAAGACCTTACCTGAAAAGCAGGTAAGGCATCTGAGTTAAAATCAGTTCATCAAATAACATCTGCCCAATCCATGGCAGTATAGTAATATGGGCATAAAATGATTGTCTATATAGATATATATTTATAAATTTGCTGTTATGTGGCTGGTTATTTGTATAGTCCACCTCAATTACCTGCTATGATGTGTTGCGTTGAATGCAGTGTATATATATTTTTTGTTGTGATGTAGCATGTTAAATGTTATATAATCATCATCATTTAATGTCTATTTCTCATGCTGACATGGATGGATGGTCTGACAGGAACTGGCAAACCAGAAGACTGCACCAGGCTTTACTGTCCATTTTGGCATGGTCTTTATGGCTGGATGACCTTCCTAATGCCAACCACTTTACAGAGTAGCCTGGGTGCTTTTCATACATATATATAAGGCTTAGTCACGTTAACAAAGGGATGTGGGTTCGAGTCCCATGCAGATAGGAAAACCCCCTTTATTTTTCTGTTGATGGCTATTTTCCTTAGTTATTGCATGGTGATTGCTATAAGCTTTAGGATTATTTAAATACCATTATTATTTACAGGATTGTGAAACCCAGCAATGTATAAAGAAGCTATTTGCATAGCTCAGTGGTTAGAGCGTCGAGCCTATGATTGTGAGGTTATGAGTTTGAATCCCGGACCAGGCTGCGTGTTGTGTTTTTGAGCAAGGTACTTTGCTCCAGTTCACTCAGCTGTAGAAATGAGTTGCGATGTCACAGGTGCCAAGTTGTATTGGCCTTTGCCTTTCCCTTGGATAACATTGGTGGCATGGGTGACTGCTAGTCTTCCATAAACAACCTTGCCCGACTTGTGCCTGGGAGCCTAACTTTCTTGGTGCAATCCCACAGTCACGACCGTTTCTACAGCTGGATGCCCTTCCTAATGCCAACCACTCCAAGAGTGTAATGGGTGCTTTTTACATGCCAGTTATGTGAGACTGGCATCGATCACAACTATGATTCTAACCCATGACAGCATAGGAGATGGATGTCAAATGATGATGAAAATGTGTGTAGACACACACACACACACACACAAATATAGTTGCTGTGAAATAGTGTTGATTTATCTACTTTGAGTATATATTTATCATGTAGCCTATAGTATCTCTCTCTCTCTCTATATATATATATATATATATATATATATATATTATATATATATATATATAATGTGTGTGTGTGTGTAGCAATATATCCTATTGAGAACATAATATATTTTAGTGTATTTTTGTGGAGGCATGTGGCTTACTGGTTAGTGTTGGACTAATGATAGTAAGATTGTGGTTTCGATCCCTAGAACGGGCAATGTGTTGTGCTCTTGAGCAAAACACTTCAACTGTTGATAACAATCTAAGCTGGAGTTCCCACATAAACAGCAAGGTTGACTTGGCCTGCCAGATGTGCTCCTGGATTCTGAGAACTTTCCGGTTTAGACATGTCTACACCATCGTCCCTCTCTACTCTACTATTGCCCAACCCCACCTTGAAAACTGTTGTAGAATACTCAGCTGTAGAAATGAGTTTAACCTAGAGAGGCTTTCTCACCTAAGATATGCTGTATAACTGCAATGACCCCCAAGGGGTTAAGGGGCTTGTCATTAGTGTATTTCATTTTGTGGGAATTGTTGCTATTACTGCTTTTTTTGTGTCTGTATATTATAATTTTTCTTCGTAATAATTCACTAATATTTCTGTCTACAGGTGGATTACCCCAACAATTATCTCCGTCTGGACCTCCTTGGCAGAATGCAGCCGTTCCTCCACCACCTCCATCAAATGTGCCTCCATGGCAACAAGGACCCATGCATTCGATCGGCACTTCGGTTGCTCCACCACCACCTCCACCAGGAAGCCAGCACGGTTACGGTGGAATCCCTCCGCCCCCGCCTCCTGGAGGATATGACATGAATCCTGGAATGAATCCACTGCTTGTTGCCCCTCCACCACCACCACCCAGCTAGACCATTCCACCCATCTGAGTTAGCAGTGGCACCATCTTGTACATACAGAACTGAAGCCATCTCAGGGAGAAGGCTGCTTTTTTTTTTTTTCTCTCATGGTTAACACTCAGAACTTTCCTTCTGTTCTTGCTGCGTGTGCGCACACACTTAGAGACACACACACACTTGTCTACCCCTCCCCATCCTTCCAGCCTGCTGTAACTCACACCCCCTTCTTCTCTACCTTTGCTCTTTGGTATCAGTTCTTCTCTGCCAGATACGTCCACAAACCTGACAATTTTCTATGCAGTGTGTCTTTGCATATGCTGCATTAAAACCATTATATATATATTTTTTTCATGTTTTACAGGAAAAAAAAATTTACTTCCACATTTGTAAAACAATCCATTTGAACCCCAAACTTGCAGACCAGCCAAAAGAAGAAAAAAAAATCTCTCTGCCACACCCCTATTTTATTTTCTTTCATTCTTATCTCTTTCCTTTATTTTACTCACGCACAGATTTAAAAAAAAAAATCTTCCATTATAGAAATCCTTCTGCTTTCTCTGCACCTTTCCCAGCCGGGGCTGATGAATTAGTTTATTAGAAATGTGACAAACTGTTTTAGTTTGCCTAAAATTTACACTAAAGATGAAGAAATTTGTAAACGAAAAAAGTCTTTTGGGTTAACTTCAATTTTATTTTTTATATAAGATTGAAAACAGATTTAAGTCTCCATGTAAAGTGTGAATGAAAAACATACATGCATGTAAAATATATGAGAGAAAAAAAATAATGTTCCAAAATATTTGTGATTTGAATTAGATTTAGAAAGTCTTTGTTGCAACATCAGTGGAAGACATTTTTGTTGTCTAACATCTCAGAAGTCAGCTTTATATATTATATAAATATCTTTTTGTACAATTAGCATTTTTTTTCTTTTTTCACTTTGTTGTCGAAAGTAATTTATCTTTGCAAAAGTAAACTCTTTCTTTGTTGCTTAGCTGATGCATAAAAGTTCTTTACAAAAATAAATAAACCCTTAAAAACTTCAATACTAGACTAGGAAGGAAAGCATAACAAATGGAAAGGGATTTTTAATAGAATTGGTGGTGGTATTGTGGTGAAACCTTTATTTAATCTTAAATTGTGTGCTACGGAGAAGAAGGTCCTTACATAATGATTTAACTGGCTAAAACAGTTATTAAAAAAAGGAAAAGGACGCGACAACATACATAGTCTTAGTTGATTGTCCTGTGACTTTAGGAAGATTATTTTGGTGTTGTTGTTATTGGTGCAACAGTAGGAGCTATGGTGATTTGCTTGTGAAACACATAGATATCTGTTGTAAGGCACTGGAACAAGATTACTGCACCCACAACCAGCAAGAACCAATATTTGTCAGGTGCCTGTAATAAGAGAAGGAACAGTCATTTTCCACTAATGTTTGTGTGTGTGTGTGCGTGCGTGTGTGGATATTATAATTAAAAATACGAAGGTGGAAGTGGGTTGTATTATATTTAATTTGTTGCAATGGGGAAAAAAAAAATTTTTTTTTCTAAACTTCATTTTTTTTTTTAATTACATTTGTTTCAATTTTTTTTTCCTCCCTCTCCACAAGATTTTTTATAATTCACAAAAATTACAAACTTGTTGATTATATATATATATACATTCATACAAAGAACTGTCAGGAAAAGGTGATGAAGTACTACAGTAAATTGAAACATTCTATTAAAAGAGTATCAACGAAATTGGCAGAGCTCCTCAAGGACCCTGCTATCTTCTTTCATTTTATATTCTCTTTGCAAAAAACAGAAAAGGAACAAAAAAAAAAAGGAAAAAAATTTATTTCAGAAATACTCAAAAAAATGTCGGATATTTACCAAGTCTCCACTTCTGTACCACCAAGCCTGCATTGAAGGTTTAAAAAAATTTTTTCAATTAATGACTTGTAAAAAGAAAATTGATAATTACAGTGAACATTTTTAGATCAACATCTAACAAATTGTTATTTAGGATTTTCTTTTCAATATTGTTATAAACTTTTAAGATCAAAATAAATTGGGAAAAGTCTCTTCTTCTTATTATTTATTTTTGCAAATGACTTAAGTTTCCATAAATGATTTTTCAGGTGTGTCCAAGGACTTCTTTCATTAAAATGCCAATTAACATTTACTTGTTCACCCTTTTAGCATTCAGATTACTCTGTCAAATGTAATGCATATTTATTCGGTATTTTGAATTAATCATGCAATGTTGTAATTGTCTATTTTGAGAAGGACATAGTAACATAGGTGTGAGAAGCCAGATATGGCCAGTTTAATGAAACTAGTCTAAATTTACGGTTATTTTAGAATTTAATTGAAACTCATAAGGGGTGTATTTTGGTTAGAAACATAGCCAAACTACTACGTTATGGGGATGTAGACAGACCACTAACAGACCATCTCAGAATAAATACGGTAACAAAAGGGTTAAATAATAAACTGCAATATGGCGAGGGATTACTCATTTCTCTTTGTAAAATAGTAGAGTATGAAGGCTGGAACTTACCACAGCACATGCCACCAGGCTGCTCACTGAAAGAAAATAAAAACAAAGAAAACTGAATGTATGTGTTTGGTGGTGACTCGGTTAAATATAGCACAGGTATACTCTTTTTTTTTTTACTCTTTTTACTTGTTTCAGTCATTTGAATAAGTACTGGGCTTACAAAGAATAAGTTCCGGGGTCGAGTTGCTCGATTAAAGGCAGTGCTCCAGCATGGCTGCAGTCAAATGACTGAAACAAATAAAAGAGTAAGTAACATAGACCCAAGACAGAAAAGATGCCATGGTTTGCGGGAGTCTGGATGGGACTGGTCCTTGATCAACCGATGGTGGTGTGTTTACGTCCCCGTAGCATAGCGGTTCGGCAAAAGAGACCAATAGAGTAAGTCCTGGGGTCAATTTGCTTGACTAAAGGCGGTGCTCCAGCATGGCCACAGTCAAATGACTGAAACAAGTAAAAGATTCATAGGGTTGTTTTTCCAGGTTTCAGTGCTGTATGTATATATATATATATATATATTCCTCACCTGGATAGGATGCCAATCCCTCACCGGGTTACTGCTGAGTAGACTGGAGCATCATGAAATGAAGTGTTTTGCTCAAGAACACAACATGTCGCCAGGTCCAGGAATTGAAACCACAATCTTACAATCAGGAGTCCAACACCTTAATCACTAATCGATGCACTTCTATGTAATGAATTATGAAGTATTAGATACCGTAAATCCTTGAGTATAATCTGCATTTTTTTTCCCCAAATTTAAAGGTCAAAATCCTTAGTGCGTACTATATACGAGGTTAAAATTGAAAAATATTTTCTAAGCAATGTCCGAGTCTCTATTTGCTGTCCAGCACAAAAATATCTTAAGCTAAGCCTGAAAGCAATGAAGTCATAAAAGAATCATCCATAACTTGCAGTAAGCAACATTTATTAAACGTTATTACTGTTATTTTTTATTTTCTGCAAACAAAATGCACGAAAAAGCTACACGTTTGCATTATGTTATATATACAAGAATAATTAATTCTTTTATGTATATATACAATAATAATAAAGGACATTACCGTATACATTTTTACAAACCAAGGACGTTGTATAGACCTCCTTGACTCAAGTTAGAGAAGGGGTGCGTATTATACACAAGGTTTAGGTTTTTCAGAGGTACAGCCCCCTAAAAATCCCCTGCGTATTATACTCAAGGGTGGACTATACTCAGAGATTTACTGTATATAAAAAGGCATGATGGTCTTTGTTAAATGCTTTTGGAGATAAGATCTACTGAATAGGACTAACTACTATACTTACTAACTAAATTGCAGGCAAGAAGATAGTCCGGAGATGAGTTTTCTCTGACATGACCTTGGACCAAACATATAAGGAATGATATCTGTAATAAAACAAAAATACAATGAAAAGAGGGTGATACAGAAGGCCAGAGCAACAATGGCTAAACTGAATGAAGGAGAGGGGGTAAAAAGTTGGAATGGTCATGACTGGAATAACTTTGATCGTAGGACTTGCAGGATAAAGTTTGAGGGCAACAACAAGGATAGGAAAGAAGATTCATAATCCAGACTAGGTTTGAGGAAGTTGAGCAGGCAGAGTTTAAGCATATGGGATCTGTATGTGAGATAGCTTAGAAATGGATGGAGACACAGATGGATTAACCCTTTTGTTACTGTGTTTATTTTGAGATACTCTCTGTTTATCTCAATTATTTTGGATGTAACAAAGAATTTAGTAAAATAACGTAGTTATCATTAAGCTAGTATTAGGAACATAATTTGTGACTAAGGTTTGGTGGAAGATTTTAATTCAGAACTTATGAAAACAAGACATTTGTACTACTGAACCAGAGCCAGTTTCAGCCGGGTTGGTAACAAAAGGGCTAAACAATGAGGGGAAAAGATGGTATATTGTTAATTGGGAGGAGTTGAGGTGGAAGAGACGGAGGAAACAAGGCGTCTTTGAGCCTGTGGTTGTAGCATGGTAGGGAGAAAGTTTACATTGATCATCTTGATGGTATGGCAGTTGGTTTCATTTTCATGTTTATTCACATGCAGTTCATGCCTCTATCATGTATGCAAACCCCGTTTTCAACCAATGAGAGTAATCGAGACCCCCTTCAGTCAAGACACTGACCATGGGATTGCACCTACAAAGGTTGTTTATGGAAGACCAGCAGTTGCCCATGCATACTGGCCTCCCCTCTCCATGCCACCAGTGTCATCCAAGGGAAAGGCAAAGACCGATACAGCTTGGCACCTGTGATGGCGCAACTCACTTCTACAGCTGAGCGAACTGGAGCAATGTGAAATAAAGTGTCTTGCTCAAGAACACAACATGCAGCCCGGTCCAGGAATCAAACTCACAACCTCATGATCGTAAGCTCGATGCTCTAACCACTGAGCCATGTGCCTTCACTACCAATGAGAGTGTACACATGATAATTCTAGAAAATTCTTCTAGTAATGGCTTTATAAGAAACTGAATTTGGCGCATTGTTTAAGAGAGAGTTTGGCTTACTTGCCACAGTCATGACCACTCTGCCCTCAAGCTGTTCTAACAGCTTCATAGTCAACCCAGTGCAATACCACCTAATAGTTACCTTCACAGCTATAAACCAACTTGGAGATGATGAAGAATCAATGCCATATGTTTTTGCAGCAATGTGCCAACCAGTTAAATCATGAAGTTTTTAACTCCTGTAAATGTAATTTATATTCACCGTATCAACCAGACTATCAGGTGTTGCTATACACCACTGAATGCCATATGGTTCTTCACATTGTTGTAGCTTTCAAATGAAGCCACCCTACTGGCTAGGAAAGCTGATCAACATTTCCCCTGAACAGAATGTCTGTCTGGTTGTCTCAGTGCTAGAGATGACAAGGATTTATCTCCCTGCTATCGGTATAAACAAGAGTTCATTTTTGCACCAAAAGCCAATATGGGAATTTCTCTCATGGTACCTACTACAGTATAGTTTGTTCTAACAGAACATCCAGCTTTAAGTCGGGATAAATATTATCTCTCAGTATTAGTACTACCTCTGTCGCTAATATATATTTTTAATCAGCTCACTGGCTAATTATGACACCAGCACCTGCCCTGGCACTGTTATTCTATATATCACTGTGCCTCTAGCAGTCAAGTGTCCATCATTGATGAGACAACGGAAGACTGAAATCACGTGATCTGGTGTTTTCAGTGCTGGAGGTGGCCAGGGATTTATCTCCCCACTAGTGATATAAACAAGTCCATTTTTGCACCAAATGCCAATATGAGAGATTCTCTCTTGGAATCTAAAACAGTATAATTTGTTCTAACAGAACATCTGTGTTTAAGTGGAGATAAACATTACCTCTTCATATTAATACTTCCTCTGTCGCTGATAAATATTTTTTAACAAGCTTACTGGCTAATCATGACATCAGCACTTGTTGTGGCAATGTTATCTTATATCCATCGCTAGCTGGGAAATGAATCACTGCTATCTCTAGTGGCTGAGTGTCCATCATTGATAAGACCAAGGAAGGTTGAAATCATGTGATCTGGTGATCTCAGTGCTGGAGGTGGCAGAGATTTATCTCTTCACTAGTGATATAAACAAGTCCATTTTTGCACCAAAAGCCAATATGAGAGTTTCTCTCGTGGTATCTACCACAGTATAGTTTGTTCTAATAGAACATCCACTTTCAAGTGGGAGTAAATATTACCTCTCGGTATTAATATTGCCTCTGTTGCTAATATATATCTTTTAAGAATGTCAATCTGTTGCAGGGTTACCCTGTTTACAACCAAGTAGACTGGAGCAACAAGAGATGAAGTGGCTTCATTTGAAAGCTACAACAATAACTGGTCTAGGAATCAAAACCACAACCTTGGGATCACGAGTGCAACATCCTAACCGCTGGGCCATATGCCTTTCAGCATCTTTCAGTTTCTGTTTACCAAACCAAATCCATTCACAAGGCTTTGGTCAACCCAGGGCTATAGTTGAAAACACTTGCCCAAGATACCATGCTGTGGGATCATATCTAGAACCATGAGGTGGGTAAGCAAATTTCTTACTACAGAGCCATACCTACACCTTCAGATATTTTATATCTTTGCGGTCTTTAGCAAATCAATTAGGATTCAGTTAATGAAAGCATTATAAGGGTAGCAAGCTTTAAAGCACAGAGGTAAATGGAGCTTTAAAAAAGAAGCAATATAAGATTATTCAATTTAACCCTTTGGCATTGAGACTACTCTGTCGAATGTAATGCTTATTTAATCGCATTGTTTTGACATAATCGTGCATTATCTTGTAGCTTTGAGAATTTCATGATGTGATTGTTTATATCTTTGGAATGATATTTAGGGTAAGAGTGAAAATTTTGGATTTGGCTGGTGTGAACATAAAACAGACAGAACATTCAGGCTGGATATGACCTGTTTAAATGCTAAAGGGTTAAACAATGTCACAATTATTTGTTGACAGAATAGAGGGAACATTCAGTTTATAATTAGAATAAAAAGAAAAGAAATAAAACTTACAAAAACAACAATACCCACAAAACCATTGAAACATCTCACAAACAAAATCTGAAATAAGAAAAAAGAAAATAAAAGAATAAGAATTGTTTTAAACAGGCTCTGAAATAAAATAGGGTTAAAATAAAGTTATTGGACTATATGTTAACTTTGCTATACAGTAATGTCTTTAATTGTGGAGGCGCGTGGCTTAGTGGTTAGGGTATCAGCATCATGATCGTAAAATTGTGGTTTTGATTCCTGGGCTGGGTGATGCGTTGTGTTCTTGAGCAAAACACTTCATTTCCCTTTGCTCCAGTCCACTCAGCTGGCAAAAATGAGTAACACTGCAATGGACTGGCGTCCCATCTAGCTGGAGAACACATATGCCATTGAAACTGGGAAACTGGGCCTATGAGCCAGGCTAGGCTTTAAAAGGGCACATTCATTTATTTTATTAATGTCTTTAATTAGTGTAGTTAATCCCATAGCTTGCTATGGTTTTCAAAGTTCTTCAACTCGCAAGTCAAAATAGGAAGAGACATGGAAGTTCTCCACTGACATCATCACTAGCATCATTTAATGTCTGTTTTCCATGCGGGCATGGGTTGGACAGTTTGACCAGTGCTGGTATTTAATTTATTGACCCCAAAAGGATGGAAGGCAAAGTCGACCTCGGCAGAATTTGAACTCAGAACGTAGCAGCAGATGAAATACCACTAAGCAATTCGCCTGGCATGCTAACAATACAGTAAGCTCACCACCTTAATAATAATAATAAAATGAGAAAGCAACCATACTATGGGAGATGCCAATACACATAGATAGGGAAAAATTAAGGCCAATAGGCCAGATATAGTTGTCAAAGATCATCAAGAAAAAAATGCTGTCTAATTGATGTATCAATACCAACAGATGACATTTCTCTAAAAGAAATGGAGAAACTTTCAAAATACAAATCCACTGTTGCCATGTAAGATGGCATGAAAAGGTGGATCTTAATTATATCTGAGACATCCAGCAGCTTGCTACAACCACCATAACCAGATTCAGAACGTCACCAATCCCAATGGGGCCTCTGGTGAAGTTGGGTGGTGTGGTCAAGTGCATGGGCCTTGTGATCACAACACATGGTCTACCCTAAACAAAATCATGCAACGGTCACGTTCGCCAACACTATACCTGATTTTCTCCCCTCCATACACACGCAAGCATCTATCTGACTCATACACTGTTCACTTTCCAGATATTTGTACATTACTGTATATACTTTATACGCACTTTTGACAAGTTGTGGTGCACCTGAGCACTGTATACAATAATTTCATTATTATTTTATAAATACAGACCCCTCAGCTCCTGGTTAACCCTCATTGTGTAGATCTATGATTAGAGACTGTCCAACCATAACCAAGACTAGACTACAGCTGAGAAAAATTTGGCTGCTATTTATAGCAGAGTTGAGTATTCATGGGCAAACTGCCTATGATGAGCCAGGTCTCAGGTGGCCTGCTTTTTGGAAAAGGTTACCCATGCCTGATGTAGAATCTTTGGCACACTGTTGTTTAGCTACAAGTTAACACTAATTAACCAGGCCAAACACATTTCAACCATGACCATCTCAACATTGTTCAGATATAATGCATGTTGGACAACACACCAACAGCCCATTTTAAAGAAGGTGGTGTATTTAGAGAAATTTAGTTCCTATTTCTAGCAGATCAAGCAGCTACATAAAGGTACCTTTCTTTTCTTGAGATGTACATGTGAAGGCACATGGCTCAGTGGTTAGAGCGTCAAGCTTACAATCGCGATGTTGTGAGTTGGAATCCTGGACCAGGCTGTGTGATGTGTTCTTGAGCAAGACACTTTATTTCACGTTGCTCCTGTTCACTCAGCTGTAGAAATGAGTTGCAACATCACTGGTGCCTAGCTGTATCAGCCTTTACCTTTCCCTTGGATAACACTGGTCACATGGAGAGGGGAGACTGGTATGCATGGGCAACTACTCGTCTTCCATAAACAACCTTGCCTGGACTTGTGCCTGGGAGGGTAACTTTCTAGGTGCAATCCCACGGTCAGTCATGACCGAAGGGGGTCTCAACAACATGTACTCGATGTAATTGATTAGCCCATTTCACCCAAAGTTTCTGACTGTGTCCATAGTGGAAATAATTATTAATTTTTTGATCAGTTTATTCAACAAAATGACACAGCTCAATTTCTGGTTTAAATAAGGGAACGAAGGTTATCCACTAATGTTAATAGACAGGTATGGTAGTGAGCTGTGGGCATTGAAAATAGGTCTGAAGAGAAATAAAAGATCTGTAAGAAGTTAGAATTTATAATGGAACTGTGTGCAGGGGAGACAACTGCATTTATAAAAACGATTTAACTCTCTTATATTTCTTATGAAATACACTACTTTTTTTTTTATCAATGATGAAGAACTTAGTAAAATAACTTTGTTGCTATAAAGCTGCTATTTTGAAGACAAATTAATGTGAAATTTTGATACAAGGTTTTTTTTTTTTTAAAAAAAGACCACTTCTAAATAAGAAGTTTGTAACAAAACCAGGAACCAGGGTTGGTCTCAGGTGGGTTGGTATTAAAAAGGTGAATGGAAGAGGAGTCCTGGGGTGAAAGAGAGCAATTGTTTGTAGATGATAATTGTGGTTCATGGGTGAGGATTAGAAAGAAGTGGTAAAATAAGGCAGTGAGCTTGCAAAATCGTTAGCATGCCGGGCAAAATGCTAAGCGGTATTTCGTCTGCTGTTACGTTCTGAGTTCAAATTTTGCCTAGGTCAACTTTGCCTTTCATCCTTTCGGGTCGATGAATTAAGTATCAGTTACGCACTGGGGTTGATGTAATCGCCTTATTCCCTTAGTCTGTCCTTGTTTGTCCCCTCTATGTTTAGCCCCTTGAGGGCAATAAAGAAATAAGGAACATTAGGACACCGGGCAAAATGCTTAGCGGTATTTCGTCTGCAGTTACGTTCTGAGTTCAAATTTCGCCTAGGTCAATTTTGCCTTTCATCCTTTTGGGTCGATAAATTAAGTATCAGTTACGCGCTGGGGTTGATGTAATCGACCTAATTCCTTAGTCTGTCCTTGTTTGTCCCCTCTATGTTTAGCCCCTTGTGGGTAATAAAGAAATAAGTGGTAAATTCAGAGCTTACAATATTTGAGTTCATTGACAGAAGGGATTGAGAGAAATAGTGAAATCTTTATATATAAAAGTCAAGTTGTGTGTCTGTCTCCAACGATTTAGATTCCTAACTACTCCCACATTTTGCGTTGCAGTTTAACCAAAACCGGGTACCTTATAGTCGTGATTCATATCGAGCCCTTCTGGGTATTAGCACACGTCTACGATGAGTCTACGATTTAAAAAGAAATTTACCATAATTTTTTTCCATTTTAATGCATTTTTTCGCTATTATATAAGGGAAGTAACTCTCTAAAAATGTCTACCATGAGTCAACGATTTAAAAAAAAATTTACCATAATTTTTTTTCCATTTTTAATGCATTTTTTTGCTATTTTTGGGCTATAACTCTCTAAAAATGCTTATATAGTTATTTCCCTTACAAACCCGAGCGATACTGCTAGTAGTTGTTAAAAGAATGAGTTGGATGGAGATGACTGACAACGATGGCAAAAATAATAATGATGATAATGGTAAGAAATGAGGGTGGCGACGATGATTATGTTGCTGTTGTGGCACAAGCAGTCAGCGCCATATTGGATGAGATCTCACGACAGCCATTACCATCTCAGAGACTGGAGCAAGACCTCACCTGCATCCATTTGCCATGCGCGAGATCACAACAAGGCTCGTGATGGAAACTATATAAAAGGAAAACCGATTCAGACCTGTCTCTTCTTTGGCGCCACTACACAGCAGCGCTTTCTGAACACCCCACTGGCTGGAGGCAATTTGCACCTGCACTATCGGAGCTTAAGATGGTAGCTGAGAGTAGCACACTTCACCTTTCCTGTAAATAAACCAGATGTAAATAGCATTTGTGGTTGAAGTCTTTTCTCTTCGCCTGCCGGAAGCCTGAACTTCATGAAGAACAAGAAGATGATGGAAGGAGATGATATTCTTCTGATATCGTAAACCTTTCCTTCCATTATTAAATTACCAATGGTTATGATGATGATTTTCATGATAATTGTGTCTAATGCTGGTCCTTTGGGCCTCACTGAGGCGATGACAAATGTCCAAGACCTTTGGTGATATGCTGTGCTTAACCCTTTTGTTACTGTATTTATTTTGAAATGCTCTGTGTTTCTTTCAATTAATTTTAAATATAACAAAGAATTTAGTAAAATAACTTAGTTATCATTAACCCTTTCGTTACCAACCCAGCTGAAACCGGCTCAGGTTCTGAGTACAAATGTCTTGTTTTTATAAGTTTTGAATTAAAATCTTCCACCAAACCTTAGTCACAATTTATGTTCCTAACACTAGCTCAATGATAACTAAGTTATTTTACTAAATTCTTTGTTATATTTTAAGTAATTGAAAGAAACAAAGAACATCTCAAAATAAATACAGTAACGAAAGGGTTAAGCTAGTGTTAGGAACATAAATTGTGACTAAGGTTTGGTGAAAGATTTTAATTCAAAACTTATGAAAACAAGATATTTGTACTCAGAGCCAGAGCCGGTTTCAGCCGGATTGGTAACGAAAGGGTTAAGACTGGTAATGATAATTGTGGTGATGGTAATGGTGATGCTGACAGTGGGAACAATGAAAATGATAGTTATAATGGTATTGTTACAGATGAGTTCCTCATTGTCATCATTTAACATCATCATCCTCCAATGTCTCTTTTCCATGCTGGCATGAGTTAGACGGTTTGACTGAGACTGGTAAGCCAGAGAGCTGCACCAGGCTACGACTATCTCTTTTGGCATGGTTTCTGAAGCTGGACGCCCTTGCTAATGCCAACCACTTTACAAAGTGTACTGGGTGTTTTTCACATGTCACTGGCATGGGTGCCTTTTATACCATGTCACTGGCAATGACCACAATTCACTTAGCTTGACATGTCTTCTCAAGGTGTGTGTGTGTGTGTATGTATTTGTCCTCTCACCATCGCTTGACAACCAATGCTGGTGTGCTTATGTTCCCGAAACCTAGCAGTTCGGCAAAAGAGACCAATAGAATAATTACTAGGCTTACAAAGACTAAGTCCTGGAGTCGATTTGTTCAACTAAAGGTGGTGCTCCAGCATGGCCACAGCCAAAATGACTGAAACAAGTAAAATAGTACTGTTATGAAAAGGGAGGGACACACTGTATCACACGGTCCTTTTAGGACTGGGTGGTCATAGCTAAAACATCTCTGATCATAAGAGTAATCTGTCAGATTGATCAACTGCTAAACAACAGTATGCAATCTAGTTACCATATCTTTTACTTGTTTTAGTCATTAGACTGTGGCCATGCTGGGGCACCACCTTGAAGGGTTTTAGCTGAACAAATAAACCCTAGGACTTATTTTTTTTTTAAAACCTAGTATTTATTTTATCAGTCTTTTTTGTTGAACTGCTAAGTTATAAGGATGTAGGTACACCAACACCGATTGTCAAGCAGTGGAGGGGGACAAACAGGGGCACAGAATGCATGCATACATACATATGTACACACACACACACACATGACAGGCTTCTTTCAGTTTCCGTTTACAAAATTCACTCACAAGGCTTTGGTTGGCTCGAAGCTATAGCAGAAGACATTTGGCCAAGGTGCCACGCAGTGGAACTGAACCTGGAACCATGTGGTTGGTTAGCAAGCTTCTTACCACACTGTCACACCCACACCTAATATGCTACACTTGTATCACCAATGCGAATGAAACATCCTCCGATGATGATCTCAGTAACACTAATACACAACCACCACCCTCATTAAAAGAATAATGCTACAGCTCACTCACTCATCCTAAAACCTCCACAATTTCTGATAATGTTTCTTAATAACCCTCCACACACATAACTATGACTGCTTTACAAAGACTAGCCTTCTTCTTCAGAATCAGGAAATATTTCAGCTCTGATCCACTGCCAAGCCTCAATTTACAAAGCTTGTCTACAACCCATAGAGAAATATTTGATTGCAGATCTGAGGCAGTAGACCTAGTTGCATACATGCTTGTGTAGAAGTTAGCTGTTTAATTCACATCTCAAGGGAATTCAGTGTTTTGTGATATGAAATTAATATTCTCAAGAGGATAATCCCATTAATTAGTATTATTAACTGATATTTGTATATGTGTATATATATATATAGATGAGTGTATTTTTCCTTGTTAACAATTGACATGGAAAAAAATAGATAAATAGATACCAGAGTAGCAAAAAATCACACAAGTAAAGAGGTTGGAACTCCTTGTTTTTAAAGGTAGAAACTTCAGGTTTACGTGGAATTTTTTGTATAATATATAAATAAAAAAAAGGGAGTTTAACGCAGGTATAATTCAAATACTTTTACTTCCGACACATGTTTCGAAGATTTCACTGGTATTATTCCAAAGGAATAAATGGTGTAAAACAACGTAATCTTATCTTCAGGGAAGTGAAGAAAGGAAACTCATCAATAAAGCATTTTAACAGAAAATGATGGATATCTTTCTCATTTTCTTCCAGTAGTCCTTGTAGTCCAGGAAAATGGCAGGGATGCTGTCTTTCTTCGTCTATGTTAATCAACAAATAAATAAAAGTGAATTTAAAAAATGCTGTGGAGCCAAAGTTAAACTTAGGTCAACAGTCTAGTTTCAATTTTCAGTCACACTATATTTATCGTCGTCGTGGCACTCCATCGGTTACGACAACGAGGTTTCCAGTTGATCTGATCAACGGAACAGCCTGCTCGTGAAAGTAACGTGCAAGTGGCTGAGCACTCCACAGACAAGTGTATCCTTAACGTAGTTCTTGGGAAGATTCAGCGTGACACAGAGGGTGACAAGGCTGGCCCCGTCGAAATACAGTTACAACAGGAACAGGAAGAAAGAGTGAGAGAAAGAGTACACTACCCTCTGCCAGAGGCTCGTGGAGCTTTAGGTGTTTTCGCCCGACCTGGGAATCAAAACCACGATCCTACGACCGCGAGTCCGCTGCCTTAACCACTGGGCCATTGCGCCTCCACTCTCTACTTATAAATAATAGCTTTCAGGAAGGCATGAGTAAGAAACCTCATTTCCTGTCTATCTTAAATCTGAAACTCAGTGCCTATGTAAATCGATATGTTACTAAAAATATACAAAAATAATTGTGCACATCTTCACTTAAAAGCCACAAATCTCCGCATTGAAAGGTCACAGCTCCGGGTGTGATGGGATTAGAATGTCGCAGAAAAGAGTCACAAGATGGATTCTTCAGACTGGACCAACGAGCAGGAGACCTAAGGGGTAGACCAAAGCCAAGGAGGCGTACACCCGGAAAGTGTAATGAGTTGTTTTTGATAGGACCCTATAGAGGAAATGCATGAGGTTTCTACCCACCGCCCCCAGAAAATGTAGGCAAAGAATAATAATAGATGAAAATGGAAGGCAGCAAGCTGGCAGAAAGTTATTAGCATTCTGGACATAATGCTTAGCGGCCTTTTCTTCTGGCTTTATGTTTTAGGTTCAATTGTTACCGTAGTTGACTTTAAC
Organism: Octopus sinensis; assembly: GCF_006345805.1. Lineage (NCBI taxonomy): Eukaryota > Metazoa > Mollusca > Cephalopoda > Octopoda > Octopodidae > Octopus > Octopus sinensis. The sequence goes on from NC_043021.1 coordinate 10,008,952, forward strand.
ATGTATCCTTTTGGGGTCTATAAAATAAGCCGAATACTAGGATCAATGTAATCGACTTCCCCCTCCCCTCAAAAACTACTGGCCCTATTATTATTATTGTTAAGTAAGAGAACAGCGCATGCCATCAAAGTGCCACTGGGTACAAATATACGAAGCCCAATATACCCATCATGATTACCCGTCTGTGCACAGGGCGGTGAGCTAGCAGAATCGTTAGTACGCCGGACGAAAGGCTTAGCTTTTATCTTTACGTTCTGAGTTCTAATTCCGCCGAAGTCTACTTGCCTTTTATAGGTTGATAAAATAAGTACCAGTTGAACACTGGGGTTGATGTAATCGACATATGCCTCCCCAGAAGTTGCTGGCTTTGTGCCAAAATTTGTGGAAGCTGTTTTCAGTTGAGTATGTCTACCTTATAACTAAGAACTTGCTCGGTCGGCTAGAAATAGCAGGCAGCTCTCCTTAGTCTTACATTATATTTGAAAATTAGAGTGGTCATAACAGGATAACTGGAACGCCTTCTAATTAGCCAAGCACTTGCTATTTCGTGGCCGAGTGCACAAGTTAAAATCTATCTGGCTGTTGGGGCAATTTATTTGAAGAATATAGCTGACTATATTGACTTCGTTACTTGTACTAAGTCAAACCAGACCTCAGTATTTCAAATAACAACCAAATGTACCACAAATTACACCCTGTGGTATGTGAAAAAAGAGATTAAAAGCATATGGTGGGAAGTAGCGTAGTTATTCGATATTTTACGTCAATTTAATTTGAAACATGCCGGCCCGAAAAACCAACTTTGTGGGGGCGAACTTATGTGCTTCGATTAAAACTCCGCTTATAGTCTTTTAGATAAACTATTCCCCAAAACAGACAAAATAAAGTTGCTGTGGTCACTACTGAAGCAACAGGCTGACCTCGACCGGGGGTTAAATAACAGAAACTTTTTCTTGTATGCGTACAAGGTAGTAACAAGTAATGGTACAATGTTTTACGATACAAACAACACCAACGTCCGGTCATCTTGTTGTTGGGGTTCGTTCCATTAGCCAACATTTAAAAGTGGGTCGCAACAAAACTTCAGAACTAGTGACGATATTCGGTTAAAGTTTTATAAGTTCTTGAAGAGGGGTCCCGTTCGGGGTGGCCCCGCGTCAACTCGCTCTGTTCGATGGAGAGACTAAATTGAAAGGATAGCCCAACACTGGAAACAGTTGTTTAATTAGTAAAATAGATATTTCCGCATCTTTGAAGTTTTACAGCTGTGTACTTAGGTATTTATTAAACAAACAAATGGTAAAGTTTTTAAACGTGGTACTTACTTTGCGGGGACTAATCCCATGGTATATCGCACTTTCCAAAGGGGTTGTGTGTCGGTCTGAATCCGCCATGCCTCTCTAATTTAATCATGTGATGTTGTCATTAGCGAACGAAAACAAAAGCTAAACCAGCACCTGACACCTACACAACTAGTCACGTGACTGGCGCTGAACCTGTTGCTCAGCTGGCTCTTCATTATTCTCTCTCAGTTTCACTCACACACACATACACACACACGCACATGCATGCACATACACACTCACGCACATACTACACACATAATAATAAAGAAACGACATACTACACACATACATTCTTTAACTTCTCTCGCACTGTCTCTACCCCCACCTCCCCTTAAATACCAGCTTCATCTATCTCTCCGCGCGGCACATAAACTTGGCTTTCTGCAAGCTAGTTATTGCTATAAGCAATTATTAATTTCTAAATAGTCGTACTCCCTTTTTTCTTTCTTTTTTTTTCGCTTGTTCTCCCCAAGGGCGCGCACACACATACACGCACTTACACAAACATCTGCTTTCAAACTTTACACCTGAGTGTATGGTATGCACGAATATTTTTTCTTTGAAATTTATTCAAGCTTTATATATTTGCAGGATTCAAGCAAGCCGGTCACAAACCAGGCAACAAGGCCTTTTTGTTTTAAATCAAGACAACTCTTGGGGGCTGCTGGCTATATGAATTAGTTAATGTGTACATATGTACAGTACTCCTTTTGTCACTATAGTTCTTTAGAAAAATACTCTCTTTGTTTCAATGGATTATCAAAATAGAGAGGAATTTAGTAAAATAACTGTCATTTTTTAAACTGGTGTCGAGGCAAAGATGAACCTGAAATTTGTTGGCAGGTTTTAATTTGGATCACTTTAAAATAGAGAATTTATCTGATAGAAACAGAAGTCTCATGTGGCGAATTCCCGGATTTAGGGGGTCAAATGATACTCTATGTATGTAATGATTCCAAAGCATTGCTTTGTTTGGAGGGTGCCTATTACATTACTAAAACGGTCCTGTTTATGTGTGTGCATATGTAGATGTATGTATGCAAGTGTGTGTAAATATATATATATATATATATAGGCGCAGGAGTGGCTGTGTGGTAAGTAGCTTGCTAACCAACCACATGGTTCCGGGTTCAGTCCCACTGCGTGGCATCTTGGGCAAGTGTCTTCTAGTATAGCCTCGGGCCGACCAATGCCTTGTGAGTGGATTTGGTAGATGGAAACTGAAAGAAGCCTATCATATATATGTATATATATATATGTGTGTGTGTGTGTCTGTGTTTGTCCCCCTAGCATTGCTTGACAACCGATGCTGGTGTGTTTACGTCCCCGTCACTTAGCGGTTCGGTAAAAGAGACCAATAGCATAAGTACTGGGCTTACAAAGAATAAGTCCCGGGGTCGATTTGCTCGACTAAAGGCGTTGCTCCAGCATGGCTGAAACAAGTAAAAGAGTAAATAATCGAAATCAAATTCGATGACTGGCATCCGTGCTAGTGGAGCGCTAAGAGTACCATACGAGCGTGATTGTTGCCAGAGCAACAAGCTGGACTCCGTGCCGGTGGCATGTAAAAAACACCATTCGAGTGTGATTGTTACCTACATCGCCTTACTGGCATCCAGCGAGGTTGTTGCCAGTGCGGCTGGACTGGCTCCTGTGCAAGTGGCACATAAAAAGCACCATTTGAGTGTGGCCATTGCCAGTACCGCCTGACTGGCCCACGTGCCGGTGGCACATAAAAGCACTTACTACATTCTCAGAGTGGTTGGCATTAGGAAGGGCATCCAGCTGTAGAAACTCTGCCAGATCAGATTGGAGTCTGGTGCAGCCATCTGGTTTGCCAGTCCTCAATCAAATCGTCCAACCCATGCCAGCATGGAAAGTGGACGTTAAATGATGATGATGGTTGCTACATGCTCCAGTTTTTTCAACAATGCAAAAGTGTACAGCTGAGATGGTCTCAACAGCTGGATGTCCTGCAGCTGCCACCACCGAGGAAAACATTAGTTGTGTTCAACACACGATGGATGACAAGTGATTGACTATAAATCAAACGGCCAATGTTATTAACGTGTTCCATGAAAGAGTTGAAAATATTTCGCACAATGAATTTAGCATGGTGGTTTCTGTTCAGTAGGTACCATACCTTCTGAGACTTGATCAAAAGGGCACCAGGCAGATCACATCATGGGAAAATCTGGCATTGTTTGAGACAAATGCAGCTGGTTTTCTTGAACATTTCCTAAATATATGTGTGTGTGTGTGTGTGTGTTACTGTCTTATTACCTTGACTCCATGTGATAGTTGCAAATGAATGTCACTATCATGGAAGCAGTATTATCCATTTTTAATCTTGCTTAGAAGCACATCAGATGATGGGGTGGAATATACCCTTTCTTGGGAACAAGCAAGGGTCAGTGACAGGAAAGATATTCAGCCACAGAAAATCCGTCTCAGCAAATTATGTCCGACCCATGTAAGCCAGGAAAAAAAAAACGAACATAGAACAATGATGATGATGATGATGAAAATGACGAGCACTTGCCTGAGGTATTTTTTCCCTAAGACACATTATTCACACACAATTTAGTCTCGCCCCCCCCCCCATCACCAGTTTTAAAGTTTGGCATTTAATTTGACAGTGAGACAAAACAAGCCAGGCATTCATTACTGCAGAGTCAATTGTCACAAGTAATTGGCGTAGCAGCCACACAGTTGCAAAACTGAAAGTGGATCAGAAAGCTTTTTTAGTCGGAGTTTTTGTGTAGGCTGGATTTTTATGCTGTAATTATTACAGAGACAATTTAATAGAGGCGCTCAGAATTTCATTTATGTATCATAACAAAACAATACAGGGATGTTTCCTTTGTGTCTGTTATCAATTATTTGTATTCTTTTTCTGGTTTTAGTCACTAAACAGCAGCTATACTGGAGCATTACTTTTTTAAGGATTTGGTGGTAGGTAGATTATACTGAATCCAGTCCCCTCTATGTTTAGCTGCTTCGTCTGTCCTCTCTATGTTTAGCCCCTTTGCCTGTCCTTGTTTGTTCCCTCTATGTTTAGCTCCTTTGCCTGTCCTTGTTTGTCCCCTCTATGTTTAGCCCCTTTGCCTGTCCTTGTTTGTCCCCTCTATGTTTAGCCCCTTTGCCTGTCCTTGTTTGTCTTAGTAAGTAGGAGAGCAGACAAATCACAAATCCCTTCAGGTAGATGGCCCTGCTCTATCTGTAGAAAAGGTGTAGGTATTAACTCCATAAAATGTGCCTGGTATAAGCTACAGACATATAAGAGGTGCAACAATATCAGAGGAAAGTTAACGGAAAATAGTTTTTGTTTGTGGGAGGTGCACAGGTACAATTAACACCAAAATGTACAGAAAATAGACTCCATCAAATGCCAGGGGGTAAAACTAGAAGTACTTGATAGTTTCTGTTACCAAGGTGACCAAGTCAGTAGTGGAGGCGGATGCTCCGAGAGAGTGACTGCTAGAATAAGAATAGGTTGGACGAAGTTCAGAGAGCTTCTACCTCTGTTGGTAACAAAGGGCTTCGCCCTCAGAGTGGAAGGCAGATTGTACAATGCCTGTGTGCGAACAGCCATGCTACACAGCAGTGAAACATGGACTGCGACTGCCGAGGATATGCAACGGTTTGAAAGAAATGAAGCTAGTATGCTTCACTGGATGTGCAATGTCAGTGTGCATGTATGACAGTGTAATATATTGAGAGAAAAGTTGGGCACAAGTGGCATCAGATGTGGTGCACAAGAGAGATGACTGCACTGTCATATGGTCATGTGATGCGTATGGACAAGGACAGCTGAGTGACAATGTGCTGATCTCTAACTGTGGAGGGAACCTGTGGAAGAGGTAGGCCCAAGAAGACATAGGACGAGATGGTAAAGCAGGATCTTCAAATGTTAGGCCTCATGGAGGCAATGATAAGCGACTGAGACCTTTGGTGATATGCCATGCTTGAGAAGACCCGAAAAGTCAACAGAAATTGCAGTCACGGCTGATGCCAGTGTTGCAATAACTGCCACTCATGCTGGTGGCATGTGAAAAAGCACCCTTTGAATGTGGGTGACATGCTGTGCTTGAGAAGACCCATCATGCCAAGTGAAACCATAGTTGTGTAGCCAATGCCAGCATTGCATAACTGGCATCCATGCTGGTGGAATGTAAAAAGCACCTTTCGAATGTTGGGCCTCATGGAGGCAATGACAAGTGACCGAAACCTTTGGTGATATACTGTGCTTGAGAAGACCTATCAAACCAAGTGAGATCATAGTTGTCATTGATGCCAGTTTTGCATAACTGGCACCCATGCTGGTGGAATGTAAAAAGCACTCTTTGAACTTTGGGTTTCACAGAGGCAGGGAGAAGTTATTGAGACCTTTGGCAATAAATCATGCTTCAGGAGACCTGCCAAGCCAAGTGAGTCCATAGTTGAGGCTGATGGCAGTGTTTTGTAACTGGCATCCATGCCAGTGGCACTTAAAAAGCACCCACTACCCTCTTGGAGTGGTTGGTGTTAGGAAGGGCATCCAGTTGTAGAAACCATACCAATCCAGATAAGAACTTGGTGCAGCTCCCCAGCCTAACAGTTTCCAGTCAAACCATCCAACCCATGTAGCATGGAAAACGGATGTTAAATGATGATGTATGTATATACATACATATATATGTAGGTGTGTGGCCTAGTGGTTAGGCTGTTGCAGTAATGATTGCTAGATCATGGGTCCCATTCCCTGACTGGTCAGCAAGTTGTGTTCTTGAGCAAAACACTTCATTTCCCATTGCTCCAGCACCGCCACATTCGATCAGGTGGGGGAATGTTGGGCTGTTTGCCTGGCGTCATTTTGAAGGCTAAAACAATGCAAAATACATTGTGACCAGCGATGGTGTAACATCTGATAGCCTGGTTGGTCATGTGATGTGTGTGTGTGTATGTACTGTTGTTCTGAAATTATGTAATAGTTGTAAACAAGCATACAAACAACGTTCTTCATTTCCAGTCTTCTCTAGAACATGTCTGGCCATGGGAGACTGATAAGGGTGGTGAACAACCTCAACAAATTCTGCCTGACCTATGCAACCATGGAAAAACGGATGTGAAGTGATGATGATGATATATATACAGTACGTAAAAGCACCCACTACACTCCCAGAGTGGTTGGCGTTAGGAAGGGCATCTAGCAGTAGAAACTCTGCCAGATCAGATTGGAGCCTGGTGCAGCCATCTGGTTTGCCAGTCCTCAGTCAAATCATACCAGCATGGACAGCGAACGTTAAACGATGATGATGATGATATATATATATATACATATACACACATGTTGGACGTCAAAGTGATTACACAGAAACAATGTGAAATATTTGGCTCAAGAATAACACACTGCCTAGTCTGGGAAGTGAAACCATGATCTCCCAATCATAAGTGTAACATCTTAACTACTAGGCCATGTGCCTTTATTCAATAAACTGATAAAATCCAAATATGTAGTAGATTAAAAAAATCCCTTCTGATGTTTAAAGTCTGAAAAACAAAACCAATTTAAGGGAGATAACTCGTATAACATCAATTGATAGAAATTTTTGGACATGACAGATGACAGATTGGCACCAACTAGTAAAAATAACAGACATATTTCAGTGTTATTAGACCTTTTTAGCAAAGTAATATTTGTGGCAAAGGCAGTACTGAAGACTGACGATTTCTCTAAAGCTCTCAAAATGTCATTCTATAGTTGCAGGGACCTGTTAGAGATAGTTCGTCTGTGTGTAAGGATACCAGTAATTCTAACAAAAACTCCAGTAACTGTTTAATATTCTATTTATTCAATAATCCCATTAATATTACAACATACATTTTCTGTTTTTCATTGCTGGAAGAGACTGATGATGGCTGGCAATCTCTTTCGTCTCTCATGTACATTTTTCTTGTTTTTTTTTCCTTTTCTCTTCCTTCCTTTACATCTTTTGTTCAGCACTCAGTGACTGGAGATTGTTACCAACTTCCTGTAGGTTCAACTGCCACTGGAGCAAGTACTGACGTAACATCTGCCAATGTGCCCGACTAAATGTCCGGTGAATGGTCGAGTTGACCAACACTTTTTTCTGCATTTGGTCAATTTTAGCACGGACAGCTTTTGTCTTGAGTACTAGAAAAAAAAAAAGGGAAAAAAAATATATACATTTCTCAAGATTGTTGGATTTTGGCACTAGATTAATAGGTTCGTGTTATGCTAGTGGTCTAACTACCAAAGGCCATAGATATGAATTACACTGGGTAACACAATTTTTGTCCTTGGGTAACAGCTGTTATTTCCTATTTGCTTAGAAAATATGAAAAATGGTTAATATTTCCTTTTATGACATTTATTCAAACCCCAAAGAATCCTCCTCAAGACATGACTATTATGCTTCTCCACTACACCTGCTCAAGTGGTTAAGGTCAAGCAACTGACAATCAAATCTGTGCTATTGAGCAGAATATTCGCCATAATGATATATATATATATATATATATATATAATATATATATATATATATTATATATATATATATTACATACATATATATATATACATACACACACATATATCTGCACACTTTATTGGTCTATGTAAACTAAAATGAAATTAAAGATATTCCACTCTTATGAGTACGGAAAATTGATATAAAAAAAAATCTCACCGTCAATGATGAAGTCCTCAACTTTGTCAGCATCCAGTTGTAATTCTCGTTGGATTTGATAAAAATCAATTTCTCTTCTGTTCTCACACATCTGCATAAATGTTAGCAAACGCATCTTACGAATGTTGTTTTCATGTGACAAACCTGCAAGTGGAGGAAGATAACAACACCTGCATCAAATGTCAATACGTCATGTTTGAATCTATACTTTTGAAGAGAGGGCCTTTCAGGATCAAGTCTTCAGTGAGGGGTTAACTCATCATCATCATTTAACCTGTGTTCCATGGATTGGTTGGTTTAACAGGGTCCAACATGTCCAAGGATTACACTGAGCTCCAATGTTTTTGCTTGACATGGCTTCTAACGCTGGATGCCCTTCCTAATGCCAACCACTTTACAGAGTGGACCAGGTGCTGTTTCTGTGCCACCTGTACTACTGAGGTTGCCATGTAGCTCGCAGAACTATAAACTCTGGGGAAGGTCAGCTTCATACTAGGGAACGAGGGGATTGCAATGAAATGGGAAGGGGACAGAGCAGGGTCCAGTCAAGGAAGAGGAGAAATTTTCCAGATCTTGTTTGGTCAGTTTTTCAGTTCAGTTTCACTGACCCACCACAATACACCAAACTACACAAACTGCGTACAACAATGACAATAAAACGATTAAGATCAAACTTACCGATTGAGTTGATGAAGTCTGTATTTTTAGCATAAAAGGTTTTGTATTTGGCAAGTTTCTCTGTTACAAAAATGGTCAGCAACTGTGAAAACAAGACATGAATAGTGGTGAACATTTGCTCTAACGATTCACACTGGGTAAACATACATAAAGGTACATCACAGTCATCCTGTTTATAGCACAACTATGACATGTAGAGGGCTATTGAAATTTTTAACCATGAGACATGATCCATTGGTCATTCAGTTAACTTGGTTGGCTGAACCACTGACCTAACCATCATCATCATTTAACCCTTTAGTATTTAAACCGGCCATATCCGGCCCAAATATTCTACTTGTTCTATGTTCAAACCGGCCAGATCTGGCTTTGCACACTTATCCTACAATGTCATTCTAAGAATAAGCAGTCACATCCTCAAAATTTCAGTGCCATGATGCTTTTGCATGATTAATTCAAACCAATTTGATTACATAAGCATTACATTTGACAGAATAATCTGAATACTAAAGGGTTAATGTCCACTTTCCATGCTGGCATAGGTTGGACAGCTTGATAGGAGCTGGCAAGGCCAGGGGCTGCACTTGGTTCCATAGTCTGCTTGGCTTGGTTTCTACAGCTGGGTGCCCTGCCTAACACCAACCACTTTACAGAGTGTACTGGGTGCTTTTTGCATGGTCCTATCAGCAGTGCTTTTTACGTGGCAGAGCAATATCCTGTGTCCATACAGAACTGCTGGATTATGAGCCACACAAATCTGATAACAAAAAGGGTTTCTGCTTTCATTGTTTGAAAGCTTACTGGCAATAACAGCAACTCCAGGTTTTGAAATAAACATGTATTCCAATAAAATCATTCTCTCAAGCAGTGAAAGATCACTAAACAAAGAAAAATGGTAAGTAAAAATATTTGTGATGAATGTGGGGAAGACAAGGCTTACATCATGGATGAGTTCTCCTTCTAAGAACTTGACAGGTTTGAGTGTAAGAAGATGATCCATGAGGAAGGTACCAGGGTCAGCTAAACATGTGACAATACATCTGAAAGGGAATACAGAAAATGTTATATGTGCATCTATAAATATTATATGTGTGTGTAGGCTGTTTTAATGTCAATGATGAAACTGGTTACAGATTACGAAACAGCTGTCAACAAATGGAATAAATATTTCATTTCTCATTTCTCTGAATTTGGGTCAATTCTATAATATATATGAAGAGAGAAAAAACACTGATATATACATTCTTAATTTGCTATGGTGAATATTCAAGGTTCCAAAGGTAGCGAGCTGGGCAAAATTCTTAGCAGCATTTTGTCTGTCTTTATATTCTGAGTTCAAATGCCACCAAGGTTGACCTTGCTTGTCATCCTTTCGGGGTCGATAAAATAAATACCAGCTGAGCACTGGGGTTGATGTACTGAGCTTAGTCCCCCCCATCCCAAATGGCTAACCTAGTGCCAAAATTTGAAATCAATATTAGGAGAGGCATTAAGGGGGTGAACTGGCAGAATTGCTAGCACACTGGACAAAATGCTCAGTGGCATTTTGTCTGTCTTTACGTTTTGAGTTCAAACGCCACAGAGGTTAACTTGGTTGGCTGAACCATTGAACTAAGCACCATCATTTAATGTCTACTTTCTATGCTGGCATGGGTTGGACAGCTTGATGGGAGCTGGCAAGGCCAGGGGCTGCACTTGGCTCCATAGTCTGCTTTCAGCTTAGTTTCTACAGCTGGATGCCCTCTCCTAACACCAACCATTTTATAGAGTGTACTGGGTGCTTTTTATGTGGCACTATCACCAGCCCTTTTTACATGGCATCGCTGGTGCTTTTTATATGGCACCATCTGCAGTACTTTTAATGTGGAACCACCACCAGTTGTTTTTACATGGCATCATTGCTGGTGGTGTTCATGTGGCACCATCATTAGTGCATTTTATACGGCACCATCATTGGTGCTTTTTGCACGGCACTATCAGCATTGTTTTTCATGTGACACCACCACCAGTGCTTTTCATGTGGCACCATCACCAGTCCTTTTTACATAGCGCTATGAGCAGTGCTTTTCATGCGGCACCATCATCAGTGCTTTTTACTTTGACACTCATCCTTTTGGGATGTAGAGAAATGTAGTGAAATTTTCCATCATGGAACATGATCCATTGGCTGAATCAATGACCTAACCATCATCATCATTATCATCATTTAATGACTGCTTTCTATGCTGGCATGAGTTTGATGGTTTGACTGGAGCTGGAGAGTTGCACCAGGTTCAATAGTCTGTTTGGGTTTGGTTTCTGCTGCCGCATGCCCTTCCTCATGCCAACCACTTATGTGACACCTGGGGCTGAACGACAACCATCCTATCAACTCAGTCAGACATGTACTCTACAAAGGTAGCTCAACCTGCCAGAAACAGCAGCTAAAGGCGGCGAGCTGGCAGAAATGTTAGCACACAGGACGAAATGCTCAGCAGTATTTCATCTGCCGTTACGTTCTGAGTTCAAATTCCGCCGAGGTCGACTTTGCCTTTCATCCCTTCAGTTGATAAATTAAGTACCATTTATGCACTGGGGTCGATGTAATCAACTTAATCTGTTTGTCCTCTCTGTGTTTAGCTCCTTGTGGGTAGTAAAGAAATAAGAAACACCAGCTAAATCTCTATCAACTCACACTTTGATGTCTTAAGAAGAGAAGACAAATACGAGACAACTGTTTGGAATACCTTTGACTACAGGTGTGTTGCTGGCTTGAGGCTAAACAACCAGAGGAGATGAGAGAAAGATAATTAGATAGATAGATAGATAGATAGATAGAGAGAGAGGGAGAGAGAGAAAAGCTTCTAGTATTTACCTGTGAGCGTCTTCTCTGGCCTGGGATGCATTATCTTCAGTGTAAGTTCCCAGGAGTTCAATCATTACTTTTGTAGCAGTGTCACTGTAAATAGAACCAACATTAGCCATTGCAATGTTTTGTGGTGGCACATCTCAACACACACAAGCAAAGAATGGTGGGGGAGGGGGAATTTAAAATAATGGTGAATACTGGAGACACTGCATGGCACCTTGGGCAAGTGTCTTCTACTATAGCCTAGGGCCGACCAAAGCCTTGCGAGCGGATTTGGTAGATGGAAACTGAAAGAAGCCCGTCGTATATATATATATAATCACATAAGTACGTATGTATGTTTGTGTGTCTGTGTTTGTCTCCCCAACATCGCTTGACAACCAATGCTGGTGTGTTTACGTCCCCGTCACTTAGCGGTTCGGCAAGAGAGACCGATAGAATAAGTACTAGGCTTACACAGAATAAGTCCTGGGGTCGATTTGCATGACTAAAGGCGGTGCTCCAGCATGGCCACAGTCAAATGAATGAAACAAATAAAAGAATATATATATATATATATATATATATATAATATATATATATTATATATATACATACATATATATATTATATATATATATATATATTATATACATACATACATATATATATATAATATATATATACATACATACATATTATATATATATATATATTATACATACATATATATATATATATATATATATACATACTATATATATATATATATATATGTATATATATACATACATACTATATATATATATATATATATTACATACATATATATATATATATATGTATATATATACATACATACATATATATATATATATACATACATATATATAATATATATATATTATATATATATATATATATATAACATACATATATATATATATATATATATATATATATATATACATACATATATATATATATATATATATATATGTGATGGACTTCAGTTTCTACCTAACAAATCCACTCACAAGGCTTTGGTTGGTCTGGAAGCTATAGCTAAAGGCACTTGCCATGCAGTGGGACTGAACCCAGAACTATGTGGTCAGGAAGCAAACTTCTTACCAAAAAGCCACTTAATTTCTTGCATGAGTAAATATGGTAGACATTGAAAAGCGAGAAAGCGTGATTTTTCACTTTTCCAAATAATGAAATTCTCACTTGTGTTTGTGTTGGCATTCATTCAGGACAATTTAATTCCATCACATCACAAACGAATGCTGACCATGCCTGGCAATCACAAGCCCAGCGCTTTTGTTACTGTATTTCTGTTTAAATACACTTTGTCTCAGTTAATCTTGGAAATAACGATGAATTTAGTAAAACAACTGTTTTTATTTATCTAGTGTTAGAAACATAAATTAATAGGTATGGGCATGGCTGTGTGGTAAGTAGCTTGCTTACCAACCACATGGTTCCAGGTTCTGCCCCACTGTTTGGCACCCTAGGCAAGCGTCTTCTACTATAGCCTCGGGCCGATCAAAGTCTTGTGAGTGGATTTGATATATGGAAACTGAAAGAAGCCTGTTGTATATGTATCCTCCAGGATGATTTAATTCCACCACATCACAAACGAATGCTGACCATGCAGTGGGACTGAACCCGGAACCATGCCTTGTACAAACCAGAACCTGCTGCCAAGTGGTATTGGTCCCTTTTATATAAAACAGTGTTGTGTTTCATGCCCGTAACTTAATGGCTTGGCACAAGAAACTGACAGAATAAATACCAGGCTTAAAAAAAAAAAATTCAAGGTGATGCTCCAGCATGGCCACAGTCTAATGACAGAAACAGGTAAAAGATAAAAGATAACATGCAATTTTGATGTGTCGAATGACTGAGAGTGGTCTCAGGTGGGTTGGCATTAAGAGGATTAACATGGAGAACATCAGCCAGCTGCATTTCCAACTGGAGATGCCTTATATAAAAGGGACCAAATAGTGATCCTTTACCACTTGATGTTAATCGAAGGAAATGGTCGACTCACCTCATTTTGGCATCAAAGACAGCATCATGAAGCATACGCAACAAGATCTGGTTTTTTGCTACTGGTAAGTTCCACATTGCCATCCAAGATTTCACCTGAAGACAAAGAATTTTTAAGTGTAAAGCATATCATGAAATAAAGCATCTTTACTAAGAACAAGGATCTCTAACACTAGAAGAAGGCCACAGAGGAAGAGGCTACCGTTAATTAAATTAATCCCACTATTTCACTGATATTCTCTTGTATTCGCTGCTGGAAATATGATAAGCAACACTGACTCTAGTATATTTATTAGTTTCAAATTTTGGCACAATGCCAGGAATTTTGGGGGAGGCACTAAGTCAATTATATTGACCCTAGTACTTAACTGGTACGTATTTTATTGAACTCGAAAATGATGAAAGGCAAAGTCGACCTCGGCAGAATATGAACTCAGAATGTAAAGATGGACAAAATACCACTAAGCATTTTGCCCACGGCCTTAATGATAATAATAATAATTCCAAATTTTGGCACAAGGCCAGGAATTTCAGGGGAGGCACTAAGTCTATTATATTGACCCCAGTACTCAACTGGTACTTATTTTATCGATCTTGAAAGGGAGGAAAGACAAAGTCAACCATGGTGGAATTTGAACACAGAATGGGCAAAATAACAAAATACTGCTAAAGATTTTGCCCGATGTGCCAACGGTTCTGCCAGTTTGCCAGCTTACTCTACTATTCTTTTATTTCTTTTTACTTGTCTCAGTCATTTGACAGTGGCCATGCTGGAGAACCACCTTTAGTTGAAAAAATCGGCGCCCAGAACATATTCTTTGTAAGCCTAGTACTTATTCTATTATGGTTCTTTTGCCAAACCACTAAGTTATGGGGACAAACACATACACATATATACGACGGGCTTCTTTCTGTTTTGGTCTACCAAATCCACTCACAAGGCTTTGGTCAGCCTGAGACTATAGTAGAAGACACTTGCCCAAGGTGTCACGCAGTGGGACTGAACCCGGAACCATGTGATTGGCAAGCAAGCTACTTACCGCACAACCACTCCTGTGCCTTTATAACAAAACTAATTCTTTGCACCAAATTAGATATCCATCCTGTCACAGATAGACCTCCCCACAACAAGAGGAATTGCATTTACCACTGCAAGACATTTAGCAACTCTATAGTGTTATGACACTGGCTGCAACAATGAACTATATCATTGGTCTCAGCAGTAGCCATATTAAAATACGGGCAAGTGTTGGTGTTTAAAGGGATAACTTAAGCACAGGTGTGGCTGTGTGGTAAGAAGCTTGCTTCCCAACCTTATAGTCCTGGGTTCAATCCTACTGTGTAGCACCTTGGGTAAGTGCCTTCTACTATAGCCTCAGGCTGACCAAGCCCTTGTAAGTGGATTTGGTAGACAGAAACTGAAACAAGCCAATTGTGTATATGTGTGTGTGTGTGTATATATATATATATGTGTATATACAAATTGAGATAGAGGTTGTAAATGCAACCCTCCATGGGATAACATATATCCAATATACTGCTAGTGAAGTACCCAACAAAGTTAATACATAAATGTTAAGGATTGCGATGCAATCAATTCATTTACTGTATTATATGGGCAAAGGTAAAATGATTTACCACAAATTACTAATACAAGATAAGAAAATGGAGAAATACATCTAAATCAAATATCAATTACCAGATAATACTCAATCACATACTTTATTAAACCACCACATAAGAGACTATAGGGTTAAACATAAAAAAGTGTACATAAAAGAGTGATGTTGTATAATAAGTAGAATATATATATAAAAAAGAGAATATACATATAAGTATATATATATATATATCTGTGTATCTCTTTGTGTCTGTGCCTGTTTTCTACCACTTCTTGATAACTGGTGTTAGTTTGTTTACATCCCTGTAACTTAGCAGTTTGGCAAAAGAGACCAATAGAACAAGTACCAGGCTTACAAAAAAAAAAGAAAAAGTTCTTCAAGCTGGTGCCCCAGCATGACCACAGACTAACAACTGAAACATAAAAGACGAATGATAGTTACAATATAAAATTTATCTATTTTATTTATGCGCCCTTTTCAAGCCTAGCCAGGCTCATGGGCCCGGTTTGCTGGTTTCTGTGGCGTATGTGTTCCCCCCAGCTGGACGGGATGCCAGTCCATCGCAGCGTTACTCAAGAAACAGGAAGAAAGAGTGAAAGAAAGTTGGGGTGAAAAAGTACAACAGGGGTCACCACCTGACTCCTGCCAGAGCCTCGTGGAGCTATAGGTGTTTTCGCTCAATAAACACACACAACACCCGGTCTGGGAATCGAAACCGCAATCCTCGACCTTAACCACTGGGCCATTGCGCCTCCACACAATATAAAATATCAGACCATAATGACTTACCTTGCTCAGGTCAGTGGGTACCATTTGTAAAAGCTCAGCCTGTTTCCCTAGACGTAACATACTGTAGTAGACAGTGTAACGCAGGTAGGATGCTTCGTCCAGTCCACTAAACACATTGGTCAGTCTGAAGAGAGATAAACACCAAGAAATTAACCCCTAAACAGGAACAAACAGATTAGTTATAATGTAATATATGGGTGCAGGCTTGGCTTTAATTTCCCCTTTTGCAAGGATAATAAAATTAAAACCAGGCTGGGTACTGGGGTTGATGAAACTGGTTAAATACTTTTGGAAGTGGTGTTCTAACATGACCACAGTCCAATGACAGAAATCAGTAACACAAACATACACACATATATACGTATATACAATGAGCTTCTTTCAGTTTGCATCTACCAAATCCACTCACAAGGCTTTGGTCGGCCTGAGGCTATAGTGGTTGGTAAGCAAGCTACTTACCACACAGCCACGTGAATTAATTTTAAAAAAAAATTTTGAATATTTCATTATAATTTTTATATTGCCCACATTTTTTTGCTTGCTTTATTTAGTTAACATTATTTACATTATATTCTACTAAAATTTATGTACTATGGACTAATAAATTCATACTGTATTGAATATATATATATATAATAGAAGATATGGAGTGTTTTGATCTCATGATGTTGAAGCCCATGAAGATGATGGGCCACAACAAAAGAGTGATGTTGTGCTCTGAGAAGACCTGTTCTACCAATGCCAGCAAGGAAAAATGGATGTAGGATGATGATGGTACATACAAGAGAGGGAAATCTCAAATGTTGCATACAGCCATTTGTACGTGACATAACAGAAAGCACCCACTCTCTGCTGTAAAGTGGTTGCCAATAGGAAGGGAATTCTGTGGTAAAACCATGACATACACAGGTAGAATGATTGGCAAATTTCTCTATTGCTGAGTGTATGAGATGACAACGGAGTGTGATAGGACAGTGAGGATCCTGTGGTTAGGGTGTTCACTTCAGAATCACAGTTCTGGGTTTTATCCAGCTACATAGTACTACCTAAGGTAAAGGTTATTGCATAAAATTGTATTTAGATTCAATCTTAAATACAAACCCTTTAACGCTTTTGATACCGTATTTCTTAAAAGCATCCAGTCCACACTATAAAGTGTTTGGCATTTGGAAGGGCATCCTATGTAAAAAACCATGCCAAAACTGACCTTGCATGTGCTGGTGCCCCGAAAAAAGCACCCAGCCCGCTCTGCAGAGTGGCTGGTGTTAGGAAGGGGATCCAGCTGTAAAAACCATGCCAAAACAGACGCAGAAATATGGTGCTAACGTCCAACCCATGCCAGCACGGAAGGAAGATGTTAATTGATGATGATGATGATGGTTTCTGTTGAGTTACCCTGCTTTTACTTCAGTTAATTTCAAAAATAATGAAGAATTTAGTAAAATAACTTTGTCAGTATTAAGCTAGTGTTTGGAACATAAATACTGAATGTTTTTAATGGAAGATTTTAATTCAGGTCTCTTGGAAATAAGATGTTTGTCACACAGATCCAGGAGTGGTCTCAGGTGGGTTGGTATCAAAGGGGTTCAAAAGATAAGTTTTGTAATAGAGAAATAGAAGTTGTCTCAAGTGGGTTCATAACTAGGGGATAAAGAAGATGTAGTGAAATAGAACTTACAGTCTTAAACGCAAGTGACCCCTTTTGTCTCCAGGAGGAGCTTTAGAGATGATATCACAAAACAAAGAAACAATCTCTTCGGCTTCTGTTTCAGGAACCAACATGATGAGAGATATTACACTATTGAAAAACATTTCAACATCTGGAATTGAAAATGAAAAAAAAATTTAAAGTTAATAATTAAAATTATTAAATGAAATGTAATTTCAATATCCTTAGATTACAGAAACGAAATTTGCAATTAAATCATATATTTCATAACAAGAGAGAGAGAGAGAGAACAGAGAGAAAAGAACAGTGATTTTTCTATTCTTGGTCCATCTTAAGTCTTTACCTTTTCTTATCATCATTTAATGTCTGTTTTCCATGGTGACAGGGATTGGATGGCTTGATAGAAGTTGGCCAGCTGGAGAGCTACCCAGACTCTAGTCATCTGCTTTGGCATGGTTTCTATGACTGGATGCCATTCCTAACGCCAACCACTTTACAGAGTGTGATGGGCGCTTTCTATGTGTCATTGGCATGAGTACTTTTTACATGGCACCAGAATGAATGCTTTTTACACGGCACTGGCACTAATGCTTTACATGTAGCATTGGCATGAACTGTAAGCGACTTGCCTGTAGGCATGGATGGCCACAATTTTACTAATCTTGACTATGTCCTTTCTTTTTTTATTTTACCATCTCTCAGCTTCTTATGAAACAAGCCATCTATGTGGCCCAGTAAGACCAGCAGATGGAAAAACCTGACATAAAGCATTGCTTATAACATCACATACATACGATATGAAAATTAAAATAAAAAGTAGCAGAAATTCATAAAAGATATAGTAAATGAAATAATTACCCGAGTCTGATGGTTCTTTAAAACAGACTGGAGATGCCTTTACAATTTCTTTTAAGTCTTGTCTCAGATCTGCAGCATTTTCTTCCTTTATATCAGCTCCAAGAGACTTCAGGTAAACACGAAGTTCAACAGTCTAAACAAAAACAATACCATTGTTAGAGAATCATATTTCAAGGTTATTATTATTATTATCATCATCATCATCATCATTTAACGTCCGTTTTCCGCGCTAGCACGGTTCGACCGGGGTCTAGGAAGCCAGGGCTGCACCAGGCTCCAGTCTGATCTGGCAGTGTTTCTACAGCTGGATGCCTTTCCTAACGCCAACCACTCCGCGAGTGTAGTGGGTGCTTTTTACGTGCCACCTGCACAGAAAAAAATACTGCGCCCGTTGCTTAAATATTTTACTTTTAGTTTGAAATCAGTTTAGTAAAACACAATTGGAAAACAAATCCATTTTAACCCTTTAGTATTCAGGATTACTCAGTCAAATTTGATGTTCATTTATTGACACTGCTTTGAATTTATCATACATTATCTTGTAGTTTTGAGATTTCAATGATGTGATTACACTTTTACTTGTTTCAGTCATTTTGACTGAGGCCATGCTGGAGCATCGCCTTTAGTCGAGCAAAATCGACCCCAGGACTTATTCTTTGTAAGCCTAGTACTTATTCTATCGGTCTCTTTTGCCGAACCGCTAAGTTACGGGGACGTAAACACACCAGTATCGGTTGTCAAGCGATGTTAGGGACACACACACATATACATGTATGAAAGACCGAAACCTCTGGAGATATGCTGCGACTGCGAAGACCCGACAAATAACGCGAGTTCATGGCTGTTTCCTGCACCAGCTTCACATAGCAGCCCCAAACCACACTAAGTACCTTGGATCGCAGGACGGCAACAGGAAGAGCAACCAACCATGAAATAGTCCCCAAAACCCGTCCAGCTCGGTTCTGGTACCACGTAAAAATCACTGGTGATGATGCTTCGTTAAAAGCACCCAGTACTAACAAAAAAGTGTCAGTTCTTTCCAGACGACTGAGATTGATGCGGTTCACGTTTAGTTTGAGGGGACCTTGGGATAAGTACAGTGTGTCCCAACATGATGTAAGAGGTGATTAAAAGGGCTTGGCGACAGGAAGACTAACCAACCATGAAACAGTCTCGGAAAACCCGTCCAACTAATGCCAGCATAGAAAAGTGGACATAAAACGGGAATGACGATATACTGTGATCCTAACAGGATGGAGAAAACAGAATATTGTTAGACACTAGTTGATAGATGATAATCGAAAGGGATTCAGTAAGACATTACGGCCATACCACGTTGAAAGCACCGGTTCTCGTCTGATCACCGAAGTTAAGCAAGGTCGAGCCTAGTCAGTACTTAGATGGGTGACCGCTTGGGAAACCTAGGTGCAGTAAGCATAGCACATTGAATGGCGGTGCCCCAGCATGGCCACAGCTCGTGAGCTGAAACTAGAATCAATCATTTAAACAACACTTAGGTTAACACAATCGAGTTGCCCCACGATCAAAAAAAGCGATCCAATCTTATTTTGAGACATAGTAATTGCTAGTACAATATTCAACGCATTGCTGTTTTAAAGTAGTAAGGTGTGATTCGAGCGATTTTACTGTTATTTCTAGCAGGTTGAGCGACTACTAAGAGGCTTCCCTGCACAGCCCTCTTGGGCCTAATTTTACAGCGAGATTTAATACACTGGGATATAATTCTACAAACATATTATGCAGTCCTGGATATACCATATGATAATAGACGTGTTAGATCGGTACTTTAAGAACAATTATATCATTATTATTATTATTTAATAACTCTTAGTGTTTCCTCGTGTTATCACCAGCCGGTGTTCATTATGGCAATTTAACGGCATCAAATCGATTTGATGTTAGTTTAAAAGAAACGAAAACAACGAACGAAAGTTAGATTCCATCGAAACGATATTGTGTGTTAAAAGAAATTGGTATTTACCTGTTCGGGAACAGTTAAATCTATAAAGACTGGAATACTCATGGTGAAGCTGTGGACGACACAACGGGAAAGAGTCGCTTACAGCCTCGACAAACGGGAGACTATCTCCCCTTCCCTTCACTTCCGCTCTGTCATTCAATTATGTCCCTTAGATGTCTGAAAAGAAACCGAAAAAAATTTTTACTCAAAGGTAAAATAAAATAAAAATATAAATAAATATAAATAAACGAATAAAAATAAAAATAAGAAATAAGTGGATATTTTACTAGTGAGTGTGTTAAATCATAAGGCACAAAAAGAAAATGACTCGGATCTTTTCACTTTCGTAGCCTGATTTGTCAAATTTTTCCTACTTAACCAAACAATTTGAAACTTCGTATACTGGTAGAATGTGTCAAAAGAAAACTTAATTGTAAACCAGAATGAAAACGGAATTGTAATTTCTAAGTTTAACATTGTTTAATAATTAGAATTTTAACCAATGACTCTCCCCTGACACAACAGAATATGCTTCAACACAAGAACTCATTTAAAGAATCTTGCAAACCAAATCCAAAAACGAAATATAAAAGAAAATAGTTATTTTGAGAATAAAATAAAAGAAAAAGATAGAATCTATAAGACTAAGGCATACCTATAGAAATGTGGGCAGAATTCTGATTCAAGTACATCATATAACTACTCATAACTTTTTGGAATTTTCAGGAAATTTTTGCGAATTCCTGATTAAAACACGAGAATATACGATTATATAAAAATAAATTACTTTAATGCTCCCTTCCATAAATCCTAAAATTTCCACTCTTTTTCGATTAAAAAAAATTAGTTTAAAACACGGACAGTCCGAACTTAATGCTTAAAGTCCAGCAATGGATCGCCCTTGGGTGCACCATCATTCCATTAGATGTGTTTATGGAGAAAAAAATACTGAAAAACAATACATGTCAGGGACAAAGAAACAAAGAAGATATCAGGTAGTCGTGAGATGTGCTAAAAATAACAGCTACATCACTCTTAAATCTCTCTTTCTCTCTCTCTCGCACACTATTTTTTTTTTGCATAATCGCATGAATTCTCGCGTGTATTACACAAGTTCGCAAAATTTTTCTGAAAATTCCATAAAATAAAAAAAAATGTTATGAGGCGCTTAAACCAGAATTCCGTCGAATTGTGTCCCCCACGGACTTTGTTTCCTTATAACTTTCCGAAAAGTTGATATTTTTTTAATGAAATTTTCAACAAATTCCATTCAGAAATTGTAGGTTACAATTATATCTGAATATAACTCTCTCTTTACTCTTTTACTTGTTTCAGCCATTTGACTGCGGGCATGCTGGAGCACCGCCTTTAGTCGTGCATATCGACCCCAGGACTTATTCTTTGTAAACCTAATACTTATTCTATCGGGATTCTTTTGCCGAACGGCTAAGTGACGGGGACGTAAACACACCAGCATCGGTTGTCAAGTGATGTTGGTGGTACAAACACAGACACACAAACATATACACACACATACACATACATATATGTACATATATACGACGGGCTTCTTTCAGTTTCCGTCTACCAAATCCACTCACAGGGCTTTGGTCGGCCCGAGGCTATAGTAGAAGACACTTGCCCAAGGTGTCACGCAGTGGGACTGAACTCGGAACTATGTGGTTGGTAAGCAAGCTATTTTCGACACAGCCACTCCTGTGCCTAAAGGGTGAGTCACTGATTGGGAGTGAACCTAGAATCTTGGGGTTAGTAGCCCGCGCTCTTAACCACTACACTATATAACGCGGAAAAAAAGGAAAAATAAAACAAAACAAAAAATGGGTGGTCACGCTCGCATATATACTGACATGCTTCACATAGGTCGCTGTTTACCTATGATGGCTCTGCACCTGGGGTTCTCAGCCATTATCTATGGACTCTTTTGATTATTATTTTATTCTGGTGGACTCCCATAGCCATTCGATGTTTAAAAATTATAATAATAATAATATAATAATGAAATTATTGTATACAGTGCTCAGGTGCACCACAACTTGTCAGAGTATGTGCAGTAATGTACAAATGTCTGGGAAGTGAACAGTGTATGAGTCAGATACATGCTTGCGTGTGTATGGATGGGAGAAAATCAGGTGTAGTGTTGGCGAATCTCAGAAAGCATGGAAGTTTTGAAGGATGCAGTACTCCGACAACTAACAACTGATGCTGGCAGTTTGTTCCATGCTTCAGCAACTCTCAGCGTGAAAAAAATGTTTCCTGAAGTCATGGGAGCTGTGCTGTTTTCTGACTTTGTAAATATGTCCACGGGTGTTAGATGGGTGGAGTTTGAAAAGGTGCTCAGAGTTAGTTTTATTGAAACTTCTTTCAAATTTCCTATTTTGTTTTTTTACACATTCACTTTTGTAGATTGACCTACGTGAAACGTTGGAGAAAGAAACCTAGTTTCTTTCTTGCAATACATAACCAATACATACATCTAAAACGAAATTTTTTTCAAGGGGTCCTTAAAATACTGTTGTGGATCCCCGATTTATTGTTTTATGTGGACCCTCAGGGGCCATATGGGGGCCTGGTTGAAAACTGCTGCTCTTCACGGTCGTCTGATCTGCTAGAGGTAACATCAAATATCCCTCAAATCAACTTTTTTTCTTTTTTTATGTTGTTCTATGGAAATTGTTGGGGGCGAAGAGGTTTCACTGCTTTTGGTCATAATTTTACGGGATCTTGAACCAATTTGTCATCATCATCACCACCACCACACCACCACCACCACCACCACCACCACCACCACCATCATCACCATCATCATCATCATCATCATCATCATCATCATCATCATCAATTTTACGTGTCCTTAAGAACCCTCTGTGAACAGCTACTTTTATAATATGAAAAAAAAAACCAACCCAAAAAACAAAAACGCCCTTTTGTTTTGAGACGAAGAGACAGTTCCGAAACACCAAATTCCTCTTCTCCCCACGGCACGCGAACTCATCCAAACTTAAGGATCAACACAAATCACTGTACCGACTAGCCTGTCGGATGTTGCTACATACCGCTGGTCACAATGCGCTTCCTCGCATTGTTGTAGCTTCTGAGTGATGCCACCCTGAGGCTAGACGGGTAGGGTTGCCCATTTAAAACTGTGTCGATCGTAGTAACGTGAAATGAAGCCTTTTGCTCAAAAACACAACGGACTGCCTGTCTAGGAATCGAACCCACGATCTCGCGATACAACATTCAAACTACTTGAATTCGTGCCTTCACAATCAGTATACATATTTATTGTAATTCGGATAATCACTGAAGTATTTGGCTCCTACTTTATTTTATCGATATCAGAAGGATAATGAAAACGAAAGCTGACCGCGGTCAGCGATTTTGACGAGAACGTAAAAAGGCTGCCCTTAATTAGTGCAGGTACTTTGTCCGACATTCCATCGATTCTTCCAATCCTCTACCTCGATTTAAATTTTTAAATAATTTTCTTTCGCTTAAGAACCGACAAATGATGGG
>NC_043021.1:10050499-10055192 GCF_006345805.1 Octopus sinensis
CGGCGTGTATGTATATATATATATATATATATATATATATATATATATATATATATATATATATATATATTATATGTATATGTGTGTATATGTTTGTGTGTCTTTGTTTGTCCCCCAACATCGCTTGACAACAGATGGTGGTGTGTTTACGTCCCCGTTACTTAGCGGTTCGGCAAAAGAGACCGATAGAATAAGTACTAGGCTTCCAAAGAATAAGTCTTGGGGTCGATTTGCTCGACTAAAGGCGGTGCTCCAACATGGCCGCAGTCAAATGCTGACTGTAAACAAATGTAAAGAACCATCCTATATAAATTACCTCGTTAATATAATATCTTTGTTTCTTCCTTTGTCATCTTTCTTTTCGTATTACCTTACCACTTTGTACTCGACTAACGCTTCGTTCAGAAGTATACCTATATTGAGTCCTACACCGGGTTACTAATGTATCGCAGTTGCAGACACCCCAAAAGCCTGGAACTCCTAAACCAGGGCCTCACTACTGGATGCAGTTTAAAGTCATATAGAGGGTTGTGTGTGTGTGTGTGTGTGTGTGTGTGTGTGTGTGTGTGTGTGTGTGTGTGTGGTGTGTATCAATGATTCATTGTGAAAGAGGAAGGCAAAGAAGAAGACAAAGGGAAGAGGAAAAAGAAGAGAAATAGAAGAAGTAGAGGAAGGCGATGAGGAGGAAGACTAAGAAGAGAAAGGGATGGAGGAAAAAGGAGGAGGAGGAGGAGGAAGAAAAGGAAGAAGAGGAGGCAGAAGAGGAAGAAGAATAAGAAAAAGTAGAAGAAGAAAAGGAAGAAGAAGAAGAAAAAGTAGAAGAAGAAAAGGAAGAAGAAGGAAGGAAGAAAGAAGAAAAGGAAGAAGAAGAAAAAGTGAGAAGAAGAAAAGGAAGAAGAGGAAGAAGAAGAAGAAAAGGAAGAAGAAGAAAAAGTAGAAGAAGAAAAGGAAGAAGAGGAAGAAGAAGAAGAAAAGTAGAAGAAAAGGAAGAGGAAGAAGAAGAAGTAGAAGAAGAAAAGGAAGAGGAAGAAGAAAAGTAGAAGAAGAAAAGGAAGAAGAGGAAGAAGAAAAGTAGAAGAAGAAAAGGAAGAAGAAGAAGAAGAAGAAGAGGAAGAAGAAAAGGAAGAAGAGAAGAAGAAGAGAAGGAGAAAGGAAGAAGAAGAGAAGAGAAGAGTAAAGAAGAAGAGGAAGAAGAAGAAGAAGAGAAGGAAGAAGAGAAGAAGAAAAGAGAAGAAGAAAGAAGAAGAAGAGTAAAGAAGAGAGAAGAAGATAGGAAGAAGAGAAGAAGAAGAGAAGAGAAGAAGAAGAAGAAGAAGAAGGAAAAGAAGAAGAAAAGGAAGAGAGGAAGAAGAAGAAGGAGAAGAAGAAAAGAAGAGGAAGAAGAAAGGAAGAAGAAGAGGAAGAAGAAAAGGAAGAAGAAGAAGAAGAAGAAAAGGAAGAAGAAAAGGAAGAAGAAGAAGAAGAGAAGGAAGAAGAGAAGGAAGAAGAGGAAGAAGAAAAAGTAGAAGAAGAAAAGGAAGAAGAGGAAGAAGAAGAAGAAGAAGAAAAGTAGAAGAAGAAAAGGAAGAAGAGGAAGAAGAAGAAAAGGAAGAAGAGAAGGAAGAAGAGAAGGAAGAAGAGGAAGAAGAAGAAAAGTAGAAGAAGAAAAGGAAGAAGAGGAGAAGAAGAAGAAGAAGAAGAAGAAAAGAAGAAGAAGAAAGGAAGAAGAAGGAAGAAGAAGAAAGAAGAAGAAGAAGAAGAAGAAGAAGAAGAAGAAGAAGAAGAAGAAGAAGATGATGAAGAAGAAAAAGAAGAAAACAATACGAATGTATTACCATCATCAAACGGATGTATGGTGAAGCGAACACAAATAAATATCGTCTGCACCAATGAATATATTCTGAAATGTCGTCATTTTTACCCTTTCAAATTGGATGTTGTATCGTTTTACCGGCAATCCTAAATATAAAATTAATTCAGTACATTTAGTATATAACCCAATTTATACACTCGTTTCTACAGACTACAAAAACTCCCGTGCACATTTTATTAACCTTCAACGGTGTATAAATTGCATAAAGCGTAAAAAAACCCTATAAAACCCCTAACTTGGTGCTGGCGTAGGTGTATAAAAAGAAGACAAGGCGGCGAGCTGGCAGAATCGTTAGCACGCCGGGCGAAATGCTTAGTGGTATTTCGTCTACCGTTACGTTCTGAGATCAAATTCCGCCGAGGTCGACTTTACCTTTCATCCTTTCGGGGGTCGATTAAATAAGTACCAGTTACGCACTGGAGTCGATATAATCGAATAAATCCGTTTGTCTGTCCTTGTTTGTCCTCTCTGTGTTTGGCCCCTTGTGAGTAGTAAAGAAATAGGTGTATAAAAAGAAGTTTGCTTCTCATCTGCATGGTTCTATATACAGTCTTACTGCGTGGCACCTTGAACAAGTTTATCCACTATAGCTCTGGGCCGGCAAAAGGCTTACCAGTAAATTTGGCAGACAGAAACTGAAAGAAGCCCGCATGTGTGTATGTGTGTGTGTGTGTGTGTGTGTGTTTGTGTGTGTATTTGCGTTTGTTCCCCTACGCTTGACAACCGGTGTAGGTTTGTTTACGCCCCTGTAACTTAGCTGTTCAGCAAAATAGACCGATCGAATAAGTACCAGGCGTTAAGAACTATTGGGGTACTGAACTCGATTCATTCAACTAAAACGCTTCAAAGACGTGCCCCAGCATGGCCGCAGTCTAATCACTGAAAAAAAGTAAAGAATAAAGATAAATACTCTTTTACTTGTTTCAGTCATTTGACTGCGGCCATGCTGGAGCACCGCCTTTAACCGAGCAACTCGACCCCGGACTTATTCTTTTGTAAGCCCATACTTATTCTATTGGTCTCTTTTGTGCCGAATCGCTAAGTAACGGGGACATAAACACACCAGCATCGGTTGTCAAGCAATGCTAGGGGGACAAACAAACACAGACACACAAACACACACACTCATATATATATATAACATACATAATATATTATATATATATATATATATATATATATATATATATATATATAAGGTTTCCCAAAGTTCGTAGAAAGTCTTGGAAAATAATGGTCTTTATTTTGAGGAATAATTTTGTTTGTTTTTGTTAGTACTTGGCGAGTACAAAATTCAATTTTCGCAAGTGTTTACGAACTTTTGGGACAACCTAATATATATACATATATACGACGGGCTTCTTTCAGTTTCCGTCTACCAAATCCACTCACAAGCTTTGGTCGGCCCGAGGCTATAGTAGAAGACACTTGCCCAAGGTGCCACGCAGTGGGACTGAACCCGGAACCATGTGGTTGGTAAACAAGCTACTTACCACACAGCCACTCCTGCGCCTTTTCTGAATTTTTTTTCTTTGTGAGGATGGCTGCAAGGAAGAACGGTGTTCATATCTTTCGCAGGTCATCCAAGAACCCGTGAGACGGATATCATTAATGTCCATTCTCGAGCATTCGTTGTAAGTCAACATCTGCAGAAATGATACGAACAGGGAGAGAATTCCCGAAGGATGGACTTCTGGGAAAGGAACGAAGGAAGGACTGGGTGTAGCGAGTAGTTCATATCATCCTGCTCGAAAGGTCCCTGAATAAGGATTGTTTGAGGATGTTGAACGAACCACCCATGTTTCCAAAGGTGAATTATCTAAACCACCAAGAATTCCTCTCAACACACGGCTATGATGCTCCCCCACTACTACTACTACTACTACTACTACTACTACTACTACTACTACTACTACTACTACTACCACCACCACCACCACCACCACCACCACCACTACTACTACTACTACTACTACCACCACCACCACCACCACCACTACTACTACTACTACCATCACCACCACCACCACCACCACTACTACTACTACTACTACCACCACCACCACCACCACCACCACCACTACTACTACTACTACTACGACTACGATCACACCACCACCACCACCACCACTCACCCCACCACTACTACTACTACTACTACTACTACTACTACTACTACTACTACTACTACTTATTATTATTATTATTATTATATTATTATATTATTATATTATTATGTTTTTTTCCTTCTTTCTTCAAATTTTCTTCCGTTTCTCGCCGAGTGTTTTCCATACGCCTAGGGCAGAGAAGCTTATTGTATGCATTCCCAGATTACACACGCAAATTCACAGATAAAATATGTATTTAGAAATTAATAAATAAATAAATTCATGGATGGATGTTATTATTGAGTGAGAGAGCAGCCCATGCCATCAAAGTAATACTGGGATAAAATATACGAAGCTCATCATGACTATCTGTCACATGCATCACAAACATTATGTGCGCGACATGGTGACCTTATATCAAAATAAACAGCACCTGACATTGCAGGTGGGGTTCAGTTAGAATTTTCTTCAGGTCGAGTAGCCCTTCCCGCTCAAAAGGTCTTTGAATAAGGTTTGTTTAAGGATAATCCCTCTCAACATGACTACGATGCTCCCCCACTACTTCTGCTCGTGATCAGAGATGCACATATCATCAGCCACTGAGGGACATGCTCAACTGGTTAAGGTCAAACAACTGACAAGCAAATCTGTGGTATTGAGCAGAATATTTGCTGTAGCCCATCTTTTATACCAAGACAATACTTATTATCGTCTTCTTCTTTTCTTCTTCTTC
>NC_043021.1:10055292-10147792 GCF_006345805.1 Octopus sinensis
GTAAAAATGTTATTTGTGCAAACACAAATAAATAGCAATTGGTACCTTGAGTAAGTATTTTCTGTTAGTAAGCCGGACCAAAGCTTTGTGAGTGGATTTGGCAGGCGGAAACTGAAAGAAGCTCGTCGTAGATATATACTACTCGTTTACTCTCTTTAATCTTTACTTTTACTCTTGTTTGCGTCAGTCAGATAGTGCGCGGCCATGCACCTAGTGAGCACCGCCTTTAGTCGAGCAAATCTACCCCTGGACTTTTCTTTTGTAAGCTTAGTAACTTATTCTATCGGGGCTTTTTGCACCCGCTAAGTTACGGGAGACAACACCATCGGTTGTTCAGGACTGTTTCAGACACAACACAACACACACACAACATCACATATACGACGGCTTCTTTTCACTCGGGCTAGTGTCCGTCTACACAATCCACTCACAAGGCTTTGGTCGGCTCGAGGCTATAGAGTAGAAGACACTTGCCCAGGTGCCACGCAGTGGGACTGAACCCGGAACCATGTGATTGGTAAGCAAGCTACTTACTACACAGCACTCCTATGTATGTATCTATGTGGTAGAAACGTTAGCACGCCGGATGAAATGCTTAGCGGTATTTCGTCTGACGTTACGTTGTGTTAGTTCAATTCCGCCGGGTTGACTTTGCCTTTCATCCTTTCGGGGTCGATAAATTAAGTACCAGTTCCGCACTGGGGTCGATGTAATCGACTTAATACCTATGTCTGTCCTTGTTTGTCCCCTCTATGTTTAGCCCCTTGTGGGTAATAAAGAAATAGGTATCTATGTGTGTGTCTTTGTGTCTGTGTTTGCCCCCACACACACACACACCACCACCACCACCACCGCCACCGCTTGACAACCGGTGTTGGTGTGTTTACGTCCCCGTAATAAAGCGGTTCGGCAAAAGAAACGGATAGAGTAAGTACCAGGCCTTTAAAATAAAAAAAAAGGCCTGGGGTTGCTACATTCGACTAAAATTTCAAGGCGGTGCCCCCAGCATATCCGCAATCTAATACTGAAACAATGGAAAGTTTAGAAGGAAAAGGCTATCTCAACCATAAAAAAAATAATAATTAATACACAGAAAGATAAGAAACGAGTGAGATAAGTGAAACATGTTGCATGAACTTAACTGTTAACAGGAAATTAAGAATGAAACAGTGAGCTCATATATATTTTAAATGATAAACTTCTGGAAAGTTTTACAGATTTTAACAGTTCCAGTGTTGGACTCTCTGTATGTATGTATGTATGTATGTATGTATGTATGTATGTATGTATGTATGTATGTATGCATGTATGTATCATCCACAAAAATCAGAACTTAACTGCAGCTCTTGGTGGTCCAAAGCAGATAAGCAATCTATGTGGGTGTCTTTTTAAAACATCGACTGGTTTAAAAAGCCACATCTGATGCCAAGATAGATCTAAGTCAGTGGTTTTCAACCAGGGTTCCGCCAGTACAATCCAGGGGTTCCGCAAGAAGTTACAAAAATGCTAAAACCGACAGTAATTTTTAAGTCTCCTGTGCAGATATGTGTGCATAAGACAATTAAATTATTGCACAGGGGTTCCTCGAGCCAGTGGAATGTTTCCTTGGGGTTTCGCTTCAGCAAAAAGTTTGAAAAGCACTGATCTAAGGTGTATGTACAAGAGGTGGTCAGACTCTGCACACGGAGTAGACAACCACCTTGTATGTATGTATGTATGTATGTATGTATGTATGTATGTATGTATGTATGTATGTATGTATGTATGTATGTATGTGTGTGTGTGTGTGTCTGTGTGTGTATGTGTGTGTATGTGTGTGTGTGTGTGTGTGTGTGTGTGTGTGTGTGTGTGTGTGTGTGTGTGTGTGTGTGTGTGTGTGTGTGTGTGTGGTGTGTGTGTGTGTAAAGTATGGCGTAGATGTAATCAAATGAATCCCTCTACTTTGAAATTCACAGGCTTTGTATCTAAATTAGAATTCTTTTCGGCCAAGTCCGAGAGAGATAACTCCGTACGTGTTCCGCTATTTTATTTTTCTTTACATCATCAGCGAACCAGCAATAACCTTAACTGCAAATCAGTCAGTGAAGAGCTAAATGAATCATTATGTGGTGAATATAACATGACTAACCGCTGTTCTGGGTCAAGCGCGCCTAAACTAATTTCTTTTTCTATGGCTAACAGTCGACAGACCTGCGTTGGTTTAAAAATAAAATTGACATTTGCAAATGTCATATATATAATCTCAGCCAGTGCAAAACACACAGTAATGTTGTTTGATTAATCTAAATAACATCGTTTCTAAAATAGCTGACGTAAGGTTGTGATTCTTGTTTCTGGTTTGTTTTGCCTTCACGAAGTAAACAACTAATTACTAGAAATAGCAGCCAAATCACTCTCTGTCTTTGTCTCTGTCTGTCTGTCTCTCTCTTTCTCCTGTCACACCTTATATTTTGTCTTTTACTTGTTTCAGTCATTTCGACTGTGACCAGGCTGGGGCAATGTCTTGAAGGGAATGTACTCGAACAAATCGACCCCCCAACCCCCTTCACCACTATTTAAACCTGGTACTTATTTTATCGGTCTCGTTTTGCCAAGACTGTGCTGTTGGAACAGGGTTGAATATGCTGGGTTTCTTGGCGCGGTTGAGGACTTCGATGTTGATGGTTCGGTGGGTCCACTTGGTATTTAAGATACGCCTCAAGCTACGAATGTGGAAGACTTTGAGAAGCCACTTATGTCTGGAGTAGAGGCTCTAATGTCCCACAGGTTGTCAAATAGAGGGTGTCATACGTGTATATAAAGGTGTTTTACCCGATTCTCTATGCTGTTTTCACAACTATTTTCCCGCGTTCGAGATTTCTTTCATTTCTACAATACCAACTCACTCGACGCTTCAATGTTTGTTTATAAAAATGTTCTCACACTCCAAAAGGTATTATTTATCGTCATAACAAACAGGAGCTGTTGTCAAGAATCGTCTACCTCAATGGTACAGAGTTTGGTTCTCTGTAACAGCTTTGCTGGCCACCCCACTTCCGTCTATAAGGGTATTTTACCCGATATTCCAAGCTGTTTTCACACACACACACACACACACACACACACACACACACACATCTACGGAGTGTTTTTTTTTTTCAGATTCCATCTACCAAATCCACTCACGAGGCTTTTGGCTGCCCCGGGGGGTATAGTAGAAAATACTTGCCTTAGATGCCGCACAGTGGGACTGAACCCTTGACAGCATAGTTGGGAAGCAATCTTCTTAACCACAGCCACCTATACTTCAAACACATCTTCAAAATCTCCGTCGAGTTTAGAATGTGAATGGGACATTGTGTTATTATTGAGTAGAAACATGACTGATTTATGCACCAAGGTCCAATATAATTAATCGATATGTCTTCTACGGCGAGCTGGCAGCAACGTTTGGATGTCGGATGTATGCGTTGCGGAATTTGTTCCAGCTCTTTATATCCGATGAAGATCAACTTTGCCTTCATCCTTCCGGAAACGATAAAATAAAGCACCAGTCTAAGAATAGGATCTATGGTACTGATTTAATCCGTCCCTTAAAAATTACTGATCTTGTGTCTGAATCGAAAACCATTATAGAAGTCCTCGTCTTCAATACTAATTTACTCTTTTACTTGTTTCAGTCATTTGACTGTGACCATGCTGGAGCACCGCCTTTAGTCGAGCAAATCGACCCCAGGACTTATTCTTTGTAAGCCTACTACTTATTCTATCGGTCTCTTTTGCCGAACCGCTAAGTTACGGGGACGTAAACACACCAGCATCGGCTGTCAAGTGATGTTGCGGGGAGGGGGGCAAACATAGACACACAAACATATACACTCACATATATCTATATGTACATATACACGACGGGCTTCTTTCAGTTTCCGTCCACCAAATCCACTCACAAGGCTTTGGTCGGCCCGAGGCTATGGTAGAAGACACTTGCCCAAGGTGTCACGCAGTGGGACTGAACCCTGAACCATGTGATTGGTAAGCAAGCTACTTACCACACAGCCACTCAGAAGAAAGAAGAAGAAGAAGAAGAAGAAGAAGAAGAAGAAGAAGAAGAAGAAGAAGAAGAAGAAGAAGAAGAAGAAGAAGAAGAAGAAGAAGAAGAAGAAGAAGAAGAAGAAGAAGAAGGTATTCGCCTGAACAAATATCTAAAACTAGGCACAAGCTGAATGAGATTATATAACGAAATATTGATAATAAACAACAGGCGAAATTAATTTCTGCTTGATTAAATCAATCTCTTGTTCTGTTTTTTGTTTGTTTGTTTGTTTTTGTTTGTTTATTTGTTTGCTTTTATTTTTTTTTGTTTTTTAATTGTAAAAAAAATAATCTTGCACAGCATGTCCACAAGGCGTTAGTAAAACGTCGTTCAGAGAAGCGATGCACTTAGCAACGAAAGTTTGAGAACCGCTCGCGTTACAGGATTGTAAAAATAAATAAATGAATAAATAAATAAATAAATAAATAAATAAATAAATAAATAAAAATTAATAAACGTGAAAATGGCCGCTGTAGTACGATGGTGTGAAAACCCACTAGAGCGACTTTTGATTTTGATACATACAGAACTTAGATGATTATAGGCACGGCTGTGTAATAAGAAGTTTACTTCCTAACCGCAATGGTTCCTGGTTCAGTTCCACTGCGTGGCACCTTGGGCAACTGTCTTCTACTTATAGCCTCGGACCGGTGAGCTGGCAGACACGTTAGCGCTCCGGGCGAAATGCTTAGCGGTATTTCGTCTGTCGTTAAGTTTTGAGTTCAAATTCCGCCGAGGTTGACTTTGCCTTTCATCCTTTCGGGGTCGATAAATTAAGTACCAGTTCCGCACTGGGGTCGATGTAATCGACTTAATACCTATGTCTGTCCTCGAAATATATAGCCTCGGACCGACCAAAGCCTTGTGAGTGGATTTGATAGACGGAAACTTAAAGAAGCCTTTCGCGTATATATATATATATATATATATGCATTTAAGCATATGTCCAGTAATAGAGTGACCAATGGTTTACTTTAGAGTGTTTGCTTCTTACACTGACGATGTGTGTGTATGTGTGTATGTATGTATGTATGTATATATGTATGTATGTATGTCTATGTGTGTGTGTCATTCAAGCGAGGTGGCATCATTCAAAAGCTACAACAATGCAAGTAAGCGCATTGTGACCAGCGGTGTACCACCACTTCCAAATAGTCTGGTCGATAGCGTAATACAGAGATAATTTTACAAATGAAGTTGCTTTGAAACGATTTCTGGATCATCTCGTTTCTTTTTACCTTTTTTTCTTTTTACTATTTGTTTCAGTCATTAGACTGCGGCCATGCTGGGGCATCACCATGAAGAGCTTTTAGTCAAATGTATCGGCCCCAGTACTTACTTTTTATAAGCCTGGTACTTATTCTATCGCTCTTTTTTGCCGAACCGCTAAGTTAGGAGGACGTAAGCACACCAGCATCGGTTGTCAAGCGGTGGGAGGGACGAACATAGACACAAAGACACGCGCTCGTACACACACACACACACACACACACACACATATATATATATACACACACACACACACACACATACATACACAACACACATACATAAATACGACAGGGTTCTTTCAGTTTCCGTCAACCAAATCCACTGACAAGGCTTGGTCGGCCCGAGGCTATAGTAGAAGACACTTACCCAAGGTGCCACGCAGTGAGACTGAACTCGGAACCATGTAGTTCATAAGCAAGCTACTTACCACACAGCCTAGCGGATTATATCATATCATTTCACGAACGATCATCATCATCTTGGCGAGAAAAGACAATGTAAAATCTTCGTGCTTAGCAAGAAGTGATCATTTTCAACACGTCTACCAAATCCACTCATAAGGCTTTGGTTGACCCGAGGCTATAGTAGAAGACACTTGCCCAAGGTGCCACGCAGTGGGACTGAACTCGGAACCATGTGGCCGGGAAGCAGGCTTCTTACCACACTACTTAGAATCAACAGACTAATTTGACACAGATTAACGGGAGAGGATTAACGGAGTTTAACGAGAGGATATTAAGAGAAGCTAACAAGATTAACGAGCGAAATATTTGTAATTTCGGAGTTTTAGCTCGTAAATTATATGATAGGAAAATATTTTACATAAATCGTCAGAAACTCGTGTGTTATTCCGACATAGCTCTAGTTTATGACACTAAGACAAATCCTTCGGGATTTTAATTTAAAGGCTGCATGTTGTATAGAGAGAATAAAATCCCTAGATAATGTTTTGATTAAATTATCATTCTGAATTACATAGGCGCAGGAGTGGCTGTGTGGTAAGTAGCTTGCTTACCAACCACATGGTTCCGGGTTCAGTCCCACTGCGTGGCACTTTTTGGCAAGTGTCTTCTACTATAACCTCGGGCCGACCAAAGCCTTGTGAGTGGATCTGGTAGACGGAAACTGAAAGAAGCCCGTCGTATATATGTATATGTACATATGTGTGTTTGTGTGTCTGTGTTTGTCTCCACCCCCAACCAATGCTGGTGTGTTTACGTCCCCGTAACTTAGCGGTTCGGCTAAAAGAGAACCGATAGAATAAGTACTGGGCTTACAAAGAATAAGTCCTGGGGGTCGATTTGCTCGACTAAAGGCGGTGCTCCAGCATGGCCGCAGTCAAATGACCGAAACAAGTAAAAGAATAAAAGAGAGAGTGCGTTAATATTTTGTTTTGAACAATAAAACATCGCATTCGCTTAATTTGTGAGTTGAAAATAAATAAATAAATAAATAACAAATAGAGATAACGAGAGGGGGAGAGAGGGAGAGAAAGAGAGAGATAACGAAAGAGAAAGAGAGAGAAAAAAAAGCAGGATAGCAACTGTTAAAATGTATAAGTTACATTTGTGTTGAAATTTCTTAGTGCATGCACTAAGAATGTTTGTTTAGCGCATGCGCAAATACTAATACCACTCGAACCAACAAGTACTTGTTTTGAATGTTTTCTGTTTCAGACCATAACGTTCGACTTATCCGGTTTTGGGAGAGATGACCTTCAACCTCTCATGCCTCGGATTCAGGATTTTCCTCGGATTCCGGATTTTCCTCGGATTCCGGATTTTACCTCGGATTCCGGATTTTACCTAGGATTCCGGATTTTACCTCGGATTCTGGATTTTCCTAATATCCTGACAGAATAAGAAATAAAATCTCACGCAAACTTTGAAACCACCACCCTCTCTATAAGAAAACAAAAGACTTATGTTATTTCCGGTTTATAAACTTAAAGGAAATGCTACGTCATAGATAAAACTTCCCAATACGCTTGAAGTCCTTACTTTTTGATATCTTACTTCAATATATTTGTTCCTTGTTTAAACCCCATCACCACTACGTACATACTTTCCCACGGTTTAGATAACATGCAGTTAGGACCGGCGCTAGGAAGTACGGAGCGCAATTAGAGAATTGCCAGTGGGGCCCTCTACTCTATAAAAGCTGAAGATTGAGGTTTTATGCTTCGTGTAGTGCGCCAGTCCCAGCCAAAAAGCGTTGAGGGCTTGAGGCTCCACCATTAGCCGCAGTGATATACTAAAAGTTCATCATAGCGTCCTCTGCTTGGGCGTGTACGCGAGGCCCTCTCTTTGCGCGGGGTCCAGTTTGAGCAAGTCTGTTTAATTGGTTTAAAACCGGCACTGCATGCAGTTAACCGTCGTAAAAGAAAGTGAAAGTAAACTGTCCTAAAAAAGATAAAAGTAAATTGCACTAGAAACCGAAAGTAACAACAGAAAGACTATAGATGCTCGCCAATAGGCTTAAGTAATTTTTAGGATCAAACTGCAATAGACATGAACTGGAGTAAACATGAAATATAATTTCGCAGTGAAATGGTTAAATCTTTTCTGTGATGGATTTTAGCATTGCCAAATCGTCCGAAAACACTTTTTTGATGTTTCGTTTCGTCCTTTGTAAAATTTAACTGTATGAAAGAAAACGGAAAAGATGAATAAAGAAATATAGTAATTTTTAAGAAGGGAGGAGCTTGAGACTATGGAATGTATATCAAAGGATCCCTAAGAGTAGAAAAAAGGTTAGGAAACGCTGATGCAGACAATATACATATTGAAAGTGAGATTGGTCCTTGAAGCCGACGTGGAGTAAACAATAGCCATATTTCTGTACTTTAGAGACCTCATCATCATCATTGTTCGACCCACCTACCTACCTACCTACTTACCTACCTGCCTACATACATACATACATGAATACATACATACATACATACATACGTACGTACGTATATTCTATGCATACCTATCTACTGGTTGGTGTCTCCTTGTCTGTCTTTTCGCTTATTCATCGCTGCTCTACTTCTATACGCCATTAAAATGTCAGTGGATGTATTAAATAAGCTTTTATAACTGTCACCATTCTTTCTGTGACCAGCCAACAACAATGCAAGCTTTATCCAAGCTGTCACTTCAAGTCAGGGTCGTTGTCGTCATCATCATCATCAGCAGCAGCAGCATTATCATCATTATCATCATTATCATCATTGGATCTTTTGTTTCTTTTATCCATGGCGGCGGCAAGTAGAGGGTGGGGTGTCGATTATATAAAGTACCAGTAAAATACTTCAGCCCACCTAATAATTGCTTTTACCTCTTTACCCTCCTTCTCAGGTGCGTGTCCTTGAGCCTAAGGGTACACCTTTATTAGTGTTGTTGTTGGCATTGTTGATGTTGACAATCTTCAAGCTTTGAACAACAAAACTACTACTACTACCACCACCACCACCACTACTACTACTACTACTACTACTACTACTACTACTACTACTACTACTACTAATACTACTACTACTACTGCTGCTGCCTCTGCTGCTGCTGCTGCTGCTACTACTACTACTACTACTACTACTACTACTACTACTACTACTACTACTACTATACTACTACTACTACTACTACTAACTGCTGCTGCTGCTTTTTACATTTTTACGAACATTGTATCAATATAATCCCGGGCAACATTATGTAATGTGTCTCTTCCTTCAAAATATCATAGGGGTGCCCTTTTAAGGAGGGTGGGGATTTGGCTATTGTTTTTGGCAGGCCGAGTAACCATGTGGACGCTCCATCATTGTTGTTGTTGTTTTTGATATTGTTGTTTCTGCTGTTATTGTTAACTGCTACGTTAAAGGAGAGTCCAATTCCCATCACAGTGTATCTAGGACTACGTTGTCCAATGAAACTTTCTTCATTTAAGGCATCCAGGTGTGATTTTGAGGGGATACTTAGCTACCATTTCTAATCGTTCGGACAACCAAATAGGGGTTTCTCATTAGCTTGTGTTACTCGAGCATTAATTTTGTTGTTGCTTAGCCCCAGGTCAGTTCATATCCAGAAGACCAGTGATCATAGTTCTGACTCTCTTGTCTACTCAGAGTCGAGCAAAACTGTATTGTACAGTCTGTTCTTACAGTTCTTGAGGAGTCGGAGTGTTTTGAGGAAGATTTTGCTGCTTTCTCTTGTAGGTCGAAAGACCACGTAGAATTTCATCACTAGATCATGACAAGCAATTGTTGTTATTATTGTTCTTATTTAACTCTAGCTCAACGCAAAGGTGTTCCAGACTGGCCGTCTAGGTTTAACACACAGTTTATGGTCTTATAAAATGTGAAAGTTACTTGCAATAAATAAAAACCGGAAATGATGACAGTGACATCGCAAATTTTCATTAAAAAAAACATAAAGATTTACGGAGATGTACTTGCATAGCAAGTGACCTGATCTGAGATCGTGTGCTGGAACGAAAACAATTGCAGCGTGGAAGGTGTTTATAAGCCATTTAAGAAACACACAAAATCAGTTAGATTCACTTCAACATTTAAATTTAATTTGTTAAAATATTCTCGTCGCTTTGAGACCGCGACCTGTTCACTGACAAAATTCCGTGCTGCATCTCATAAAGAGTTTTCTCATTATGCCACACCTTCAAGGACCTTCTAGTGACATGTGAAGTATTGGTGACCGGTAGTAAAATCACAGGAAAAAAGTCACAGTAATAAAGTCACGATCTTGGCTAGGAAAAAAAGTCACAGAAAATAAGTCCCAATTAATTTATAGGATCCAGACCACCCCCCAAGGACAAAACCCCCTTGGACAACTCCCACCGGACAAAACCCTTGTGACTTTTTTTTCCTGTGCCTTTTTTTTTTTACCTGGATTCGAAGTATTTCAGAAGTAGCGGCTGAGGTACGCCGTTCCAATATACCATATCTAGCAATGAACACCACTGAGAAGTGTGTAACGTACACTCTAGTGAAATTCCTCTCTCCTTTATTATACATACGTAGAATAGCGCCAAAAGGTTAGCAGATAACAGCTAACCTTTTGGTGCTATTTGGACCTTGTTATGTTCACCACTCTGATTGGATGGTATTGGCGCAATTTGTCTCTTACTCTGTCGCGCCAATCTGCAGGATGTAACCAGGCGGAGCCTCCAAATAAATCACGTGAGACAGTCTGTTCTAAACTCCAATTTGAGCCTACTGTTAGTTATAAAAACTCAACTTCCTGTTGGCCAATTCTAGACGTTTCTCTTGAATTGCCGCTCTTAATTCGTCCAGTTGTGTGCAGTATTTCTCAGAATTAATTGTCTGATTACTTGGGAAAAGCTCATAGTACAGAATTCCTTTCCAATCCCACCAGACACAAAGCAAGACTTTTTTGGGGTGAAGACCCGCTTTTGGGGTGGCTGAGGGTAGCTCATGTCGCTTACTCCAGGATCGCTTTCTCAGAACATTTCGGTAGATAATCCATTTCTCATCACCTGTCACAATTTGCTTTAAAATAGGCGCGTTTTCATTCCGTTTATAAAGCGAATCACGAAAGGAAATGCGATCCAAAAGGTTCTTCTCCCTCAACTCATATGGTACCCAAACATCATAGCGATTTGTGTACCCAAGCTTTACCAGGTGCTCATGAACGATGGATTTTTATAGGTTGAGGCTTTCTGCCAATTCTCGGGTTGTGCAATGTGGGTTATTCTCAATTAAGGACTTGATTTGGTCATCATCTGTAGTGGATGGTCTGCCTATCGCTCTTTATCAATAAGGCTACAATCTCCAGCTCGGAACCTTGCGAACCACTTCCGTACAGTTCTTTCGGAGAAAGAAACATCACCGTAAACTGCGCATATTTCTTTGGTTGCTTCTGAGGCATTTTTCCCTTTACGGAAAAAGAAAAGTATCACGTACCGAAAATGAACTTTCTTATCTTCCATTTTAAAGGGTTACAGAATTAATACAGGTTATAGGAACATAAAGCTTCTTCCACGAAAAGATAGCTTAAACTGTGCTCTAAATGGAGGTGTAGTCAAAAGCTGTTTTATGGACTCAACCATGTTCTAAAATAAGTCGAAAGGTAAGCTACTATAAATCGGCACGAACTTTCCGGACAACCCAATACAATTTATTTTTGCCAGCAGAGTGAACAGGAGCAACGTGAAATAAAGTGTCTTGCTCAAGGACACAACACACCACCAGATAACGAACTGACGACCTCACGATCGTGTGCAGAATACCTCTGAACATTAAGCCACGCCCCTTCTGGGAGTATTGCTGCGGTGGATGTGAAAGAGGATCAAAGGAAGCAATTTGCTGGGTTTCTTTTTAATAAGGCTCAAGGTCATTGATCGACGTTTGCAAGAGTGGGGAAGGGGATTATGCGATGTTCATGCATTCTCATCAAAGATCATTCATATTGTAATTGCTGACAATTTAATAACAGTCTCCCGGGAAGCCGTGGTCGAGACACGGTTTCAAAACCCGGTTTCATCTATTGTTGTTTTAACCTTTCAAGTCATCTTCAAAGTAAATGAGCAGAGAATACTAAGTGAATGAGCAGAGAACCGGAGTCAGTTAATCGCCATTATTAACTTACAGATGTTTCTGCTGCAGTAAGCAATTCACTCGGAGCCGAGTGTTGAGCAACATTCTAGCATCCTCGGAGCTGTAAGCTAATCAAAGTCTCTCTTATCCTTTTACTTGCTTCGGTCATTTGACT
The DNA here is from genome assembly GCF_006345805.1 of Octopus sinensis. NCBI lineage: Eukaryota > Metazoa > Mollusca > Cephalopoda > Octopoda > Octopodidae > Octopus > Octopus sinensis. The sequence continues at coordinate 10,067,368 of NC_043021.1, forward strand.
GTGGCCGTGCTGGAGCACCGCCTTTAGTCGAGCAAATTGACCACAGGACTTATTCTTTGGAAGTCTAGTACTTATTTTATCTGTGTCTTTTGCCGAACCGCTAAGTTACAGGGATGTAAACATACCAGCATCGGTTGTCAACCGATGTTGGAGGGACAAACACAGACACTCAATTATATACACACACATACGTATATATATATATGTATATATATATATATATATATTATATATATATATATATATATATTATATATATACCACGGGCTTCTTCAGTTTCCGTCTACCAAATCCACTCACAAGGCTTTGGTCAGCCCGAGGCTATAGTAGAAGACACTTGCCCAAAGTGCCACGCAGTGGGACTGAACCCAGAACCATGTGGTTGGTAAGCAAGCTACTTACCACTCAGCCACTCCTAGTTGTATTCTCTTTCGTCATTCATTAATATTCGCGTGTAATACACACACACACACACACACACGAGGTGGGGGGACTGAAACGTTCCTGGTTTTAAGGGTGTCGCGAAAGGCCTTGTTGGAGACACTACCTTCTGAGTTCTGTTACAGGACTTGGAAAAACAGAAGGATCGTTGTAAGAAGTGTGTGAATCTGAGAAGGGAATATGTTGAATAAAATCATAATTAACTGATTCTTCCCTATATTCTTTTACTCAAAGCCAGGAACTTTTCAGCATCCCTTCGTATATATTATATATAATAAGCACCTAGGTGCAGAACAAGGTGAGGGAAAATAGTACACGAATACCAAAAGCAGAATAAAATAGTATATTATAGAACCCGGAAAATCTGTTATACAGTTTCACATAACCGGTCGGTAAAACAATATGCATATCTACATACACACATTCATATATATATATATATATATATATATATATATATATATATATATATATATATATATATATATATATAATATATATATCTTTATATATAAAAGAAAGGTTGTGTGTCTGTCTACTCCGATTTAGATTCCTAACTACTCCCACATTTTGCGGTGCAGTTTAACCAAAACCGGGTATCTTATAGTTGTGATTCATATCAAGCCCTTCTGGGTATTAGCGCGCGTCTACGATGAGTCTACGATTTAAAAAAAAATTTACCATCATTTTTTTTTTCCATTTTTAATGCATTTTTTGCTATTTTTTGGCTATAACTCTCTAAAAATGCTTATATAGTTATTTCCCTTACAAACCCGAGCAACGCCGGGCGATACTGCTAGTATATTATATAATCATGACCACACACACAACCACACACACACACACACACACACACAACACACACACACACACACACACACAATCATACGTACGTGTTGCCGAGGTTTCACTGTTGCTTTTTTGTTTGTATACCAAAAAACAAGCGGCCATAATCGTGGTTTGGGATGCATATGTTCGAAGGTAGAGACAAAGCGAGTGAAAGAGGGTGAGAGAAAGAGAGGGAGTAAGTATAAATGAAAGAGATAGGGAAACATCAATACAGGATGTTCTTTCATGAATGGTTGGGAAAAAAAACGTACATTGATAAATACTTTATTCTTATTAGTTAAAAATAACTTGTTTGGTTGGTCAGTCGGAAATTGATTCTTAGAAAAACTGATAGTATATATCGATTTATTTGTGGCCCAGATATTTTAAACCATTCCGAGTTGAATCTAAACGAACAACTGTACGTGGCCGTAATGGTGATCGATCAATTAGCTCACTTCTGACGGCTAAATTAATGGACAGTCGATATTATATTGTTCATGGTTTCGTTGCAATAAGTAGACAGCGTCCATAAAAATAAAACAGAATAAAATGAACTCCTGTTGCATGTAAGCTTAAACTACCGAACTCGAGCCTCGTTTTGACATGTCTTATCTCCGTCCAAATTTCCCCCCTTCCTTTCTGCTTTCCCACTGCAGTTGAATGACCTCTTTATTGCTGGAACAATAATAAATCATGGTGATTATTATTATTATCATTTTTTTAAAAATCATTTATTTGTATATGAGAGGTGTGGGGGTTGATACGAAGATGCTATCCACCCGTATTTTGCTTAACCTAGTAGAATTATCTCAAATCACATGTCGACCCCATTTAAAAGAGAGAACGCATTAACCCAGTGTTTCCCGACCTGAAGGTGTTAAAATTCGGTGAGTGCTGGGATTAGATAAGAAACAAACTGAAATTAAACTTAACCTGCGTTTGGATACCATTTCCAAAGATGTGTAGAAGGCCGGTCCATTTTGTCATCAAGGAGTGGTGGTTGTGATGCGGAACTGACAAAAAATTTGAAACATGGTATCAGACAACGCAGTCGTAGTTTAGGAGTGTGGAGGCGCAATGGCCCACTGGTTAGGGCAGCGGACTCGCGGTCGTAGGATCGCGATTTCGATTCCCAGACCGGGCGTTGTGAGTGTTTATTGAGCGAAAACACCTAAAGCTCCACGAGGCTCCGTCAGGGATGGTGGTGATCCCTGCTGTACTCTTTCACCACAACTTTCTCTCACTCTTACTTCCTGTTTCTGTTGTACCTGTATTTCAAAGGGCCGGCCTTGTCACTCTCTGTGTCACGCTGAATATCCCCGATCAACCGGAACCCTCGTCGTCGTAACCGACGGAGTGCTTCCCATCCAGTTTAGGAGTCATGTAAACAGTGTATGTGAAATAACCAAACGTATCCAATACATAAACGCATATATATGACATGAAAACTGTACACATATTTTGTAAAAGATGAAAACAACCATATTTACTGGTAAAAATATAGCAGTCATTGATGCATGAAAAGGGATTCGTGAACAACTTTGCATGATCTCGAAATCTGTTTCGCCAGACATTCTCATGAAAATATACTGTAAAGATATCATCACTTCCTACATTGTAGCCCAAGTTTCTTCTTTTGTCATCTCTTGTTTCTATCGCAAAGTACTTAGTTTTTGCTTTTGTTTATTTTTTAAATTCTTTTTCTTTTTGTACATGTTTCAGTCATTTGACTGCGGCCATGCAGGAGCACCGTCTTTTGTTCGAGCAAATCGATCCCAGGACTTATTCTTTGTAAGCCTAGTACTTATTTTATCGTTGTCTTTTGCCGAACCGCTAAGTTACAGGAACGTAAACACACCAGCGTCAGTTGTCAAGCGATGTTTGGGGGAGGGACAAACACAGACACACAAATATATATATATACTCTTTTACTCTTTTACTTGTTTCAGTCATTTGACTGTGGCTATGCTGGAGCACTGCCTTTAGTCGAGCAAATCGACCCCAGGACTTATTCTTTGTAAGTCTAGTAATTATCCTTTCGGTCTTTTGCCGAACCGCTAAGTTACGGGGACGTAAACACACCAGCATCGGTTGTCAAGCGATGTTGGGGGGACAAACACAGACACACAAACATATACACACACACATACATATATATGTATACATATATACGACGGGTTTCTTTCAGTTTCCGTCCACCAAATCCACTCACAAGGCTTTGGTCGGCCCGAGGCTATAGTAGAAGACACTTGCCCAAGGTGCCACGTGTCACGTTCAGTGGGACTGAACCCGGAACCATGTGGTTGGTAAGCAAGCCACTTACCACACAGCCACGTCTGCGCCTATTTATTTATTTTTCTTAATTCTTTTTTTTTACAACAATAAATTGCATGTAGACGAGGAGTTTACTGTTTAACATGTGGTTTTTCTTACGTCGGTGAACTAGCAAAAATCTTAGTACGCCAGGCAAAATGCCTAGCAACATTCCGTCAGTCCTTACGTTCTGAGTTCAAATTCTGCCGGTGCCAGACTTTGCCTTTCGTTCTTTTGAGTTCGATAAAATAAGTACCAGTTGAGCACTAGGGTCAATGTAATCGACTTAACCGCCCCTCCCCTGAACTTGTTGGCCGCGGGCCAAAATAAGGTTTGAAACCAATGTGTGATTTATCTTATATATTTCTTTACTACCCACAAGGGGCTAAACACAGAGAGGACAAACAAGGACAGACAAACGAATTAAGTCGATTACATCGACCCCCGTGCGTAACTGGTACTTAATTTATCGACCTCGAAAGGATGAGAGGCAAAGTCGACCTCTGCGGAATTTGAACTCAGAACGTAACGGCAGGCGAAATACGGCTACGCATTTCACCCGGCGTGCTAACGTTTCTGCCAGCTGGCCGCCTTGCGTGATTTATCTTATAATAAATGAAGACGAGATGTTCAAAAGATTGTCTCTGATCATTGTCAATATTCTCTTACGTTTAGTTTCAGTGCGCGCGAAAAATCTTGTTTTCTAATGACGAAAGAATGCGCGCGCAAATGTTTGCGTAAATATAAACATGAAATTGTTTTTAAATAATCTTAGCACAAACCTTATTCACATGACTAATAAAACTATACTGGAATGTTTTAACGAGGTGCACGAGTGTGTGTATGGTGGTGGGGGCCCCTAACAATATCACCCACCAAAAATCCCTATCTCTTACAAATTATTTTCAAGTAAGCATATTTTAACATATAAATAATGTATGTATGTGTCAACTTTTCTTTTACATAAGGCAGGTAGCTGGCAGAAACGTTAGCACGCCGGGTGAAATGCTTAACTGTATTTCGTCTGACTTTACGTTTCTGAGTTCAAATTTCGCCGAGGTCGACTTTGGCGTAGAGATTATTTCATTAATTTTTTTATAGGCGCAGGAGTGGCTACGTGGTAAGTAGCTTGCTTACCAACCACATGGTTCCGCGTTCAGTCCCACTGCGTGGCACCTTGGGCAAGTGTCTTCTACTATAGCCTCGGGCCAACCAAAGCCTTGTGAGTGGATTTGAACCCGGAACCATGTGGTTGGTAAGCAAGCTACTTACCACACAGCCACTCCTACGTCTATAACAAATATTCTGCTCAATACCACAGATTTCTCTTGTCAGTTGCTTGACCTTAACCACTTAAGTATGTCCCTTAGTGGCTGACAATTTGTGCTTCTCTGATGATAAGCAGGAGTAGTAGGGGAATATCATAGCCATGTGTTGAGAGGGATTCTTTGGGGTTTGAATAAATGTAACAAAAACAAAATTTGAAGCAAATTGTTAGCCGTTTTTCGTACTTTCTAGGGGTAAGCAAATAAGAAATAACAAATGATACCCAAGGACAGAAATCGCGTTACATAGTGTTATTCATAAAAATATAAATTTATAATCAGAATTAAAGGTACAACAGGTTTCGAAGAAGTTGCTTATAGATGTTCTCCTCTGAGATATGAGACGTCCTGGAGCAGCCGTTTTGGCTCCCACCTGTTTGGCATTGCTGATTCAGCGCTGATTTATTTGACATCAGACATTTAATCCCCGGAGACTTTTTTTGACGCCGTAAAAATTTTGTTTGTATTTTTTGGTAACAATTATTTTATAATCACAACTATTAAACAACTTCGTTCATGTTACTGTTTTACTTTATAATTGTATATTGACAGTTGGTGAAATATTAACGAGGCGTCGAAAAGGAAAACAAATTTAAGCATTGGATTTCTGTTCATTTTTAACAAATTAGAATTGACAGTAAATCAAAATTTTAGCGTGGAAACAGAAAGGTCGGAGTGAAGGACATCTGGGTGTATTAAATGGCCCCGATTACCGCAATCATCTCTCTCTTTCGCTCACACACACACACACACACACACACACACACGTACACAAACTCTGTTTATGCATGTGTGTGTGTGTGTGTGTGTGTGTGTGTGTGTGTGTGGTGTGTGTGTGGTGTGTGTGTGTGTGTGTGTATGTGTCTGTGTACGTGCGCGTTCTTTTTTACTCTTTATGCTAAATCGTCTGCGTCCAAACAAACACGTCGAATCGGTTCGTTCCGACTCGTTCTCGCTAAATTTGGAAGAGATGTTCACATCTGCCGGTAGCTAACCATTGGGACTGAATATGACTTTGTCTATCTGTCTGTCCGTCTGTCTGCCTGTCTGTATATATATATATATATATATGTATATTTATATGCATGTTTACATATATATATATATATGTGTGTGCGTGTACACATGTACATATCTTTGCATGATGGGTAATTTATAGTCACTTATATTTGCATGTATGTATTTATGTAAGCATGTATGTATGTATGTATGTATGCATGTATGTATGTACGTATGTATGTATGTATGTATGTATGCATTGTGTATGCATGTATGCATGTGTGTATGCATGTATGCATGTATGTATGTATGTATGTATGTATGTATGCATATATGTATGCATATATGTATGTATTTGTGTAATACGTATACGAATGTGCCCGTATTTACGTATGCGAGTGTGTGTATGTACGTATGCACATATGCATGAATATATGTATGTATGTATGTATGCATGCATGTATGTATGTATGTGTATGTGTATGTGTATGTATTTGTATGTATATATGTATGTATGTATGTAATGTATGTATGTATGTATGCATGTATGTATGTATGTATGTATGTATGTATACGTGTGTGTCTTATGTACGTATGCATATATGCGTGTGTGTGTGTGTGTGTGTTGTGTGTGTGTGTGTGTGTGTGTGTGTGTGTGTTACAAGTTGGAGGAAAGAGTTTTGCACTTAGGAATCTGACGTTTTGCGTAGGGGCCCATATTTTCAAGGTGAATGCTAGAGTCCATGTGTTTCTTGTTTTTATTTATTTTTTCACTTGTTCAAATCATTGGACTGCAGCCGCCTGAAGGATTTTAGTCGAACAAATCGACCCCAAGATTTATTTTTTAAGTCTAGTACTTATCTATCGATCACTTTTGCCGAACCGCTACGTTATAGGGACGTAAACATACCAACACCAGTTGTGAAGCAGTGATGGGATGGAGGAGACAAAAACACACACATAGATACATACATTCACACACACACACACACACACACATACATACGACGGGCTTCTTTCAGTTTCCATCTACCAAATCTACTCACAAGGCTTTGGTCGGCCCGAAGCTATAGTAGAAGGTACTTGCCTAAGTATTAGGCGACGAGCTGACAGAATCGTTAGCACGCCGGGCGAAATGCTTAGCGGTATTTCGTCAGCCGCTACGTTCTGAGTTCAAATTCCGCCGAGGTCGACTTTGCCTTTCATCCTTTCGAGGTCGATTAAATAAGTACCAGTTACGCACTGGGGTCGATATAATCGATTTAATCCCTTTGTCTCCCCTTCTTTGTCCCCTCTGTGTGTAGCCCCTTGTGGGAAGTAAAGAAATAAGAAGATACTTGCCCAAGGTGCCACGCAGTAGGACTGAACCTGTAACCATGTGGTTGGGAAGCAAGGTCCTTACTACACATAGCCACGCTCATTCATTCACTAATCCACCCATTCATTCATTTGTGTATTTATAAAGCTTAAGATGAAACAACATCTGAACTGCAATTCCATGTAAATCAATATCTGCAGATCAAATGATGTTGACCAATGATGTTTATAGGCGCAGGAGTGGCTGTGTGGTAAGTAGCTTGCTTACGAACCACATGGTTCCGGGTTCAGTCTCACTACGTGGCACCTTGGGCAAGTGTCTTCTACTATAGCCTCGCGCCGACCAAAGCCTTTCAGAAAACAAAGAGTAGGAGAGAGAGAAGCAAACAGAAGAGACAGAGAGAAACAGAGAGAGAGAGAGAGAGAGAGAGAGAGAAGGAAAGAAAGAAAGAAAGAAAGAAGGAAAGAAAGAAAGAAAGAAAGAAAGAAAGAAAGAAAGAAAGAAAGAGAAAGATGGATATATAAAGAGGGGATGACTGATAGAAAGGGGAGGAGAATAAGTAGGAGAGAGAGAGAGAGAGTAAACAAACATAGAAAGAAGAGTGGGAGAGGATATGTAAGAGTAAAATAGAGAGCCGAGCGAAATGTGAATATGATTCGGGAGATAGAAGAGGAAATGTAAGAGAGAAAGAGAGGAAGTTACAGCAGTAGGAGGAGGAAAAGTGTAAGAGGGAAACGCAAACGAAAGGAAAAAGATAGATAGATAGATAGAGAGAGAGACAGAGAGAGAGAGAGAGAGAGAGGAAGACAGACAGAAAGATAGATATATAGAGAGAAGAGGACTCATAGATAGACAGGAGAATTGATAGAGAATTGACAGAAAGGGAAGGAGAAGAAGCTGAAAAAGAGAGTAAACAGAGAAAGAGGAAAAGTGGGAGAGAAAAGCAAACAGAAGAGACAGAGGCAAAGACTGAGAAAGAGAGAGAGAGAAATGGGATGATTATTAGAAAGAGGAGCAGAATAAGGAGGAGAGAGAGTAAACAAAGAGTGGGAGAGGATTCGTAAGAGTAAGATAGAGAGCCGAGCAAAATATGAATATGAAGAGGTTCTTGAGTAAATAATGTTACAAAGATTTTATTTTTATTGTAATTGTTAATTATTATGCTATAAAACTTATATGGGATCTTTACCTTTTGACCGACAGATTTTAAAAATAATTTTTTGTAACTAAGCACTTTCAAACTTCGGACACTGTTAGAATGTGTCATGTAGAATATCTTTTATTCTTAGCGTTTTTGAGAAAAGCTTGTTTTTACGAAGTTATTTAGCGTTAAAGTTGTCGTGTCTCGGTAATTTCAACCAATCAATGACGTGTATTCAGCTGCATAAAATTACTGCCGTTGTTTGTCAGCAAGAACTTCCAGCGGTGTATATTTCGTTTGTCACTGTTATTTACGACAACCCTAGCCCTAAAACTCTAACCCTAACCCTAAAACCTTAACCCTAACTCTAACCCTAAAACCCTAACCCTAACTCTAAAACCCTAACCCTAAAACCCTAACCGTAAAACCTTAAAGCTAAAACCAGTACAAACGCACGAACGATGTCATAAATAACAGTGACAAACGAAAAATACACCGCCGATAGTTGTTGACAAACAACGGCAGTAATTTTATTCAGCTGAATACACATCATTGATTAGTTGAAATTACCGAAATACGACAACTTTAAGGTGAAATAACTTCGTAAATATAAGTTTTTCTCAAAAATGCTAAGAGTAAAATATATTTTATATGACACATTCTACCAGTGTCCGAAGTTTGAAAGTGTTTAGTTACAAAAAATTATTTTTTAAATCTGTAGGTCAAAAGGCAAAGATGCCTTTGTCCTCCCACCGTCACTCGACAACAGCTGTTGGTTTGTTTATACCCCCGTAACTCAGCGATCGGTTCGGCAAAAAAAGAACACAAAAACAAAAAATAGAATCAATACTAAGCCCCAAAATTAAATACTAGGACCGATTCGTTCAACAAAAACGCTTCAATGCGGTGCTGCAGCATTGCTACACTCCAATGATTGAAACTAGTAAAATACAAGTATGAAAAATAAAGTGAAAATAGTACAAAGAGCATATTTCTATTTAAATGCTGTTTATTGAGAATAGCAACTTAATACCTGCTGACATGAGCTTCAGGCAAGCGAGATGAAATTTCGCATGCTAAAATAAACCATTTTCTCACACTTTACAAAAACGTCCGTCTTGACTCAAGAACGAGATTAACAAATCCACTTCTACATTTTCACATGATGTAAATTAATCAAGGAAGCCTCTACATTAATTAGTTGTTTTTCTTTTCTTTTGTTTCTGCTTTTTTTTTTTTGTCAATTATCACTCCCAGCTATCTGTTTTTACGTCTCAACAAAACTGAATACATCACAAAACAAAAAAAGGAAAACATGGCTGTCGGCAGTTTGACCGCCATTAAAAGACTACTTGTACGTCTGTGACCAGGTCGCCGTTGCGAACGACAAAAAATTTTGACACATATTACAAACAATAAATATTTTAAGAGAAGTAATATATCTGTGTGTTTCTGAATGGCTAGCATGTACCTTCCACGCTGCAATCGCGAACATAAAACAATTTTATCGGCATGATCTCGAACGTCACAACAATATTCCGACCATTAATAATATTATTAGATTATTCACAAACAGAATAAAATTTGAATACGTATTTGAAATTTAGGGCAAATTGTTTTCCAAATGTGTTTTTTGCCTCTTCTGCTACTTCGAGAAGCACTGCTCAAGCAACGTGGTTGTTCAACCTACTAGAAATAGCAGTCAAGTCGCCTTGAGTCTAAGTCCTTGAGTAACTTACGTAGCTTTATTGCTAATGGATACGGTTTACTTCACGTATTGAACTATATTTCTCTCGTTTGTATCATCAGAAACACACACACACACATGTATTATCGGATCTTTTCGGTTTGAACGGCAGTTTTTAACATAATTTCTAGGTAACTAAAAAATCTTAAACTTCATATACTGGTAGAATGTGTTTATAAAACATAATTTTCTCTTGGCTTTCTTGAGAAAATTCTGTAGTTTGTAACATATTTCGTCTTTAATTTCTTGCATTTCGGCAATTTTAACCAATCACTGGCGTCTATTGAGTTAAAAAGCATTCTGTGCCGTATGAATATGTCCCACCTTTAAGAAACAGATTGGGTTTATTTACATTTGTGAAGAACAAAAGAAACCGAAAAGATTCGTATTGTCTACTCGACACATGGCTTAAATACTGTGTAGCCAGTTTGGACAAATAACTTCCTCGTGAAACTGGGTGGGTCGAAGCAAAAGTGATGTCCGTCCCCACGACAATGAAGATAATAGTTTAAAAAATAGTGCTACCATGTGTGGGAAAAAAAAAATGAGAGAAATAATTTGGACGGAGACATACGTAACCACACGACCTTGGTATTTTCAGTTTTACTCACGAACGCCTCCCATCACACGATCCACGCGAAGAATAAAGTGGAGGGACAATTCCTTAGCAGTGTATACCTCGTGTGACAAGTTCAGGGCAACACCCTTTCTAGCCGAGCCGTAATAAGATTGTAATTTAATTCCAGCAGTTTCACAGCATTACTGTTTCATATGCATATGGTCTGCTACAGCAAAGCTAGAATACATAAAAATGTGTTCATTTGTTACGAATTGCGATTCCCACCTTATATTACATTTTTTTCGAAGCTTTTGGGCAACACCTCAAAAACAAACAAAAATCTTGGATCCCCCACCTCCCGGAGTGCAATATTCTCTTCTGCACTCTGACAAAACAGGCTTGGTGTATTGTTATTTTCAAAGTAGGATAGTTGGAGCGGTTGATTGTAGAATCTTTTGAGCATCGGACAAAATACCTAGCTATATTTGTTCCGGCCCTTAGCGTTCTGCAATCAAATCATGTCAAAACAAGCTTTTGGGAGATTGTTAAAATTGTTCGAAAAACTTTTTCGAATTTTTCAAGTTTTTCAAATTTTTACCAGATTATTTTCAAAAACTATACGTCTGCTGAAATTTTGCATACTTATGACAAAAGCCGCATTCGTTTTTTTTTTTTTTATGTGTTTGTTTTTTCTAGAAACTAATTATAAAGGAGTGGAGGCACATGGCCTAGTAGTTAGAGCAGCGGACTCGCGCTCGAGGGATCGCGGATTCGAATCTCAAATCGGGTGATGTGTGTGTTTATGAGCGAAACACCTAAGCTCCACGCGGCTCCGGCGAAGGTTAATGGCGAACTTCTGCTGACTCTTTCACCACAACTTTCTCTCACTCTTTCCTCCTGCATCTTGCAGCTCACCTGCGACAGACTGGCGTCTCGTCCAGGTGGGGAACCTATACGCCAAGGAAACCGGGAAACCGGCCCTTATGAGCCAGGCATGGCTCGAGAAGGAACAAACAAAAAAAAATTATAAAGGAGTTACAAGCATTTAAAGGGAATACAGTGGAAGACTACATTGCAATTCCTGATATACAATTCAACGGAGTAGTTATGTCTAGAACAGGGGTCGGCGAATCGGGGTAAATTACCCCAAGTGGAGTAAAAATGAAATTCTTGGAGGTAATGTGGACCCATTAGACATAAATAAAATGATCTAAAAAAACGTGTTCCTCGTTACAACGGAAAATTTTCTTCTGGCAACACTGCATCTGTCCAATGTAATGGACGTGTAAATAGATTCATATAAATAAATAAATATAAATACGCCCTTAGCCAGGCTCATGGGCCCGGTTTCCCGGTTTCCATGGCGTATGAGTTCTCAAACTGGATGGGACGCTAGTCCATCGCAGCGTTACTCATTTTTGCCAGCTGAGTGAACTGGAGCAACGTGAAACGAAGTGTTTTGCTCAAGAACACAACGCGTCGCCCGGTCCAGGAATGGAAACCACGATCTAACGATCATGATGCTGACACCCTAACCACTAAGCCATGCGCCTCCACGATTCATATAAATAGATTCAATAAAGTAGATTCAATAAAATAGATTCAATAAACCTTTTGAATTCAAAGATTCTATGATTTTCTTCTTTTCAAATCAAAGGGGTAACGTCGGCATAAATAAATATATTTTAGGGTAGTTGGTTTAAACAGTTCCCCGACCCATGGTCTCGAAGGTCTATGACTACAGTCCTGCTCGATCGCGGTTGACTTGGAGCTAAACAACGACAGCAAATAATATATATTTCTTTATTGCCCACAAGGGGCTAAACATAGAGGCGACAAACAAAGACAGACAAAAGGATAAAGTCTATTACATCGACCCCAGTGCGTAACTGGTACTTTATTTATCGACCCCGAAAGGATGAAAGGCAAAGTCGACCTCGGCGGAATTTGAACTCAGAACGTAACGGCAGACGAAATACTGCTAAGCATTTCGCCCGGCGCGCTAACGTCCTTGCCAGCTGGCTGCCTTCATTGCGCTAAATAATATAACGAGTCAGTTTGCCTATCTCGTGACGCACGAATTCATCGTATTTGAGGGATTTCACATTATCAGGATAGTATTCATATCAGCGCCCAAGCTAGAAACTTAGTTCCGGGTCTGATAAGGTACAGGCATAGATTAACCAATTAGCAAAATAAAAAATGCTTAAACCGGATTTACATGGTCCGGAAGAAAAGTGAACTTTTAATGTATATTTTCATATTTAGCTACTTGTCAGTTTTACAATGGAAGAGTCGAGGGGAAAACCATCGTTGGGCTATATTAAGTGTATTAATTGGCCTTAATCCAGCCCTTATCTTGTGCTATTGGGTGACTTGAACTGATTGGTAGTAGATATGTAGGTTTAACATGTAGTTTACACTCATCTCAAAATTTCATAAAAAGAACGTAAAGGATTCCCTTATTATTATTACTTTATTGCCCACAAGGGGCTAAACATAGAGGGGACAAACAAAGACAGACAAAGGGATTAAGTCGATTAGATCGACCCCAGTGCGTAACTGGTACTTATTTAATCGACCCCGAAAGGATGAAAGGCAAAGTCGACCTCGGCGGAATTTGAACTCAGAACGTAACGGCAGACGAAATACCTATTTCTTTATTACCCACAAGGGGCTAAACACAGAGGGGACAAACAAAGACAGACAAAGGGATTAAGTCGATTAGATCGACCCCAGTGCGTAACTGGTACTTATTTAATCGACCCCGGAAGGATGAAAGGCAAAGTCGACCTCGGCGGAATTTGAACTCAGAACGTAACGGCAGACGAAATACCGCTAAGCAATTCGTCCGGCGTGCTAACGTTTCTGCCAGCTCGCCGCCTTAAAGGATTCCCTTATTATGCCATATACACAGACATTTACAAATATAGTGCCTTTAGAAGTAGCAGCTGAGGCACTAGCGTAGCTAGGGATGGTCCACTCCGAGGGGGTGGGGGCACTTTTGGGTTTGCTGTAGACAATGTGTGTTGTTTGTGGGGGGTCCGGGGGCAGCAAATGGAAGGGCCGCCCCACAAACTCTAGCTACGCTAGTGAGCTGAGGCACATTGTTCCAATGTAGTATACTCAGCAATGAACACCACTGAGAAGTGTGATTGTTTCCATCTTATATAAAATATATGTACGGTTTTCATGTAATATTAAATATATGTACATTTTATATATTTTATTAATATCTATATAAATAAAAGCGAAATTCTGTCTGTCCGTCTGGGACTCCTGTATCTTAGTCTACATTTGCTCTACATATAAATATTATACCTTTTTGGAATCCAGATGATCCCGGGATTGAAAATCTTCCCTTCATTTTGTTCTTGAACATCTATCATTAGGCTTTGAGTTAAAAGCATTTGGGTTACTATTTCTAGCAGGTAAAGCGACCGTGAGAGGTTTCAATGCCATAGTATTACGGAAATAGATGAACAAGTGTTACTTTCCTTAGCTTAAAGTTTTACTAAGTAATTTTAGTGTTTCTCTCATCTTTTTCAGTCATCAGACTGCGGCCATTGAACAATCACTGAAAATTGTTGGACTTCAGGAAATGGTAACAATTCCCTCATACTCACAACAAATGATAAAACCAAAAATATTGTTTATCCTGCTGCTTTTCAGTGATCTCCAAGTGTCACAGTGATACAAAATTCTCCAAATGCAATACTCTGCGATATAAATCTGAGATGGTAGGATACCAATAAATGCTTTATTATTATTTACCTCTTTAGTTTCGGCCCACAGGTCCAATTAGTCCTCTGCAAGAGCTCGGAGTGCGGCTTTTAAGCTAGTTGGTTAGATAATATACACTATTTGCAAATTATATAATGTACATTATTTGAAATCTTTACCTTTTGACCTACAGATTTAAAAAATAATTTTTTGCAACTAAACACTTTCAAACTTCGAACACTGGTAGAATGTGTCATATAAAACATCTTTTACTCTTAGCATTTTTGAGGAAAACTTATATTTACGAAGTTATATAACGCTAAAGTTGTCGTATTTCGGTAATTTCAACCAATCAATGACGTGTATTCAGCTGAATAAAATTACTGCTGTTGTTTGTCAACAAGAACTTCCGGCGGTGTATATTTGTTTGTCACTGTTATTTATGACAACCCTAACACCCTAACCTTAAAACCAGTACAAACACTCAAACGATGTCATAAATAACAGTGACAAACGAAAAATACACCGACGATAGTTGTTGCTGACAAACAACGGCAGTAATTTTATTCAGCTGAATACACGTCGTTGATTGGTTGAAATTACCGAAATATGAGAACTTTAACGTGAAATAACTTTGTAAATATAAGTTTTTCTCAAAAATGCTAAGAGTAAAATATATTTTATATGACACATTCTACCAGTGTCCGAAGTTTAAAAGTGTTTAGTTACAAAAAAATCATTTTTTTAATCTGTAGGTCAAAAGGTAAAGATTCCAGTAATCTCCAAGTGTCACAGTGATACAAAATTCTCCAAATGCGATACTCTGCGATATGAATCTGAGATGGTAGGATACCAATAAATGCTTTATTATTATTTCCCTCTTTAGTTTTGGCCCACACGTCCAATCAGTCCTCCGCAAGAGCTCGTTGTGCGGCTTTTAAGCTAGTTGTTTCTAGATAATATACACTATTTGCAAATTATATAATGAACATCATTTGAAAATTTCATTAAAGAAACATCTATTTTTCTGGAATTTAAGGATAACAATTAAGATTTATAAAAAAAAAAAGCTAAAACGAAAGCAATGGAAAATAATTTTAATTTAACAATTAAGAAAAAAAAACGAAAAGCTAAAACGAAAGCAAAAACTCAAAACAAAAACAAAACGAATAATTTTAGACACACGCGTAACAATTAAATTAATTTAACAATTACGAAAAAAAATGAAAGGCTAAAATTTAGGGTTAGGGTGAGGGTGAGGGTTAGTGACAGGATGTTGTCTCAGTTTTAGACGCAGCAAATGATTTTAGCTCAATAGAGGGCATAGGATTGGTTAAAATTCGAAAAATTAAACTACGTTAAACTTACAAATTACAATTTTCTCAAGAAAGCCAAGAGAAAAAAATGTTTTATTTTGACACATTCTACCAGTATACGAAGTTTAAAAGTGTTTAGTTAACTAGAAATTGTGTTGAAAACTGCCGTTCAAAAGGAAAAGATCCCTATTTGCAAATTATATAAAGAACATCATTTGAAAATTTCATTAAAGAAACATCTATTTTTTTCTGGAAGTTATGAGGCAATACTGTCCTGGATATATAAAGGAGAGTTATAGCCAGAATGTCAAAGATCATAGATCTCTGATTTGTCAAATAAAGCATTGTTGAACAGATTTTAGACAGTAACGTATGGATAACTCCCTCCACCTCCCTACAACCAGCCGCTCTGCTAAAACCCGAATCCACAAAACGAATACAAGTTTGTTGGTTATAAACGAGACTTATAAATAGATTTTTAAGAGATATACTTGAATTTTACTCTTTCAAATTAAATGTTACACCATGGTGATTATTGCACGAGTTTCTTAACGTGCTTGAGTAATAAATATTTGTCGTTCTCCTGAGAGAAACACATGTATGAGAGAGGCAGGATGAGAGAGACAGCATGAGAGAGAGAGAGAGAGAGAGAGAGAGAGAGAAGACAGAGACAGAACGAGAGAGAGAGAGGGGGTGAGAGAGCAAAAGATAGAAAAAAATTAAGGCAAATGTACAACGAATGAGGAAGAAAAAGAGACAGAGAGAGTGACACATCACACATATACATAGAGAAAGAGAAAGTAGCAAACAGAGAGAGGTGGCGGGAGGAAGCTAGTGAGTGTGTGTGAGCGAGAAAGTGTGTATGTATGTGTGTGTGTGTGTGTGAGAGAGAGAGAGAGAGAGAGAGAGAGAGATAGACAGAGAGTGTGTGCGTGTGTAAAGTAACAAAGCGAGCAACTATCTTCAACGTTTTGACTTGTCAGTTTATTTATTAAACTTATAAAACACTTCCTCTTTTGTATTATTCGCCACCTTATTGTTTTTTTTTATTTTTGTTTTATTTCCCCTAGTTATTTCACAATCTCACACACCACACATGCACACACACATGCATACACGCACATGCGCATACATGCATACACGCACATGCGCATACATGCATACACGTACCTCCCACCTCACCTCCATCCCCCACACACATAACACACACACACACACACGCGCGCGCTCCGCTCATACACAGTAGCGAGTTCGAAGAATCGGACCTGTAGCTTAGCATGCCGAAACTTCAAAGCCACGTCACTCCTCTTCGTGAGAGAAAAAAAAAAAATCACTAACCATGCACTCTACAAAACGTCTTGAATAACTCTTAAGCTTAATATTTATTTGTTTTTATTATAAACTCGAGATGTAAACAAACATTAAAATACATGTGCACCAAGGCGGTGAGCTAATAGAAATGTTAGCATGCCAGGCGAAATGCTTACAGGTATTTCGTCTGCCATTACGTTGTGAGTTCAAATTCCGCCGAGGTCGACTTTGCCTTCCATCCTTTCGGGGTCGATAAATTAAGTACCAGTTACGCACTGGGGTCGATGTAATCGACTTAATGCCTATGTCTGTCCTTGTTTGTCCCTTCTGTGTTTAGCCCCTTGTGGGTAATAAAGAAATATGTATTTCGTCAGTCTTTACGTTCTGAGTTCAAATTCCGCCGAGGTCGACTTTGCCTTCCATCCTTTCGGGGTCGATAAATTAAGTACCAGTTACGCACTGGGGTCGATGTAATCGACTTAATGCCTATGTCTGTCCTTGTTTGTCCCCTCTATGTTTAGCCCCTTGTGTGTAATAAAGAAATAGGTATTTCGTCTGCCATTACGTTCTGAGTTCAAATTCCGCCGAGGTCGACTTTGCCTTTCATTCTTTTGGAGTCGATAAAATAAGTACCAGTTACGCACTGGAGTCGATATAATCGACTTAATCACTTTGTCTGTCCTTCTTTGTCCCCTCTATGTTTAGCCCCTTGTGGGCAATAAATAAATAAGAAACGTTAGCACGCCGGGCAAAGAAAAATGCTTAGAGAGCTTTCGTCCGTTTTACGTTCTCAGTTCAAATACCGTCAGGGTCGACTTTGGCTTTTATCCTTTCGGGAGTCGATAAAGTAAGTACCAGTTGATCACTGGAATCGATATAATCGACTGAACCCTTCTCCTAAACCTGCAGACCTTTTGCCAAACTTTGAAATCAGTATTAGGTGGGGTATATTTATGTGAATGTGCGCGCGCGTATGTATATACATATATAACTTGTATGTATATACATATATAACTTATATGTATATGCATATATAACTTATATATATATAGGCGCAGGAGTTGCTGTGTTGTAAGTAGCTCGCTAACCAACCACATGCGTGGCACCTTGAGCAAGTGTCTTCTACTATAGCCTCGGGCCGACCAAAGCCTTGTGAGTGGATTTGGTAGACGGAAACTGAAAGAAGCCTGTCGTATATTATATGTATATATATATGTGCGTGTGTGTATGTGTGTGTGTCCCAACATCGCTTGACATCGATGCTGGTGTGTTTACATCCCCGTAACTTAGCGGTTCGGCAAAAGACGCCGATAGAATAAGTTCTAGGCTTACAAAGAATAAGTTCTGGGGTCGATTTGCTCGACTAAAGGCGGTGCTCCTGCATGGCCGCAGTCAAAATGACTGAAACGAATAAAAGAATATATATGCACACATACCTATATGTATGCGTATATATAAATATTCTTTTATTCTTTTACTTGTTTCAGTCATTTGACTACGGCCATGCTGGAGCACCGCCTTTAGTCGAGCAAATCGACTCCAGAACTTATTCTTTGTAAGCCTAGTACTTATTCTATCAGCGTATTTTGCCGAACCGCTAGGTTGCGGGGAATTAAACCCGCCAGCATGGGTTGTCAAACGATGTTTGGGGGGGGGGGCAAACACAGACACACATACACACTGATGTATATACATACATACATTTTTGTATATGTGTGCGCATGTATGTGTCTGTGCGTTTTGGTTCCCACCTCTGTTTGACAACGCTGTTGGTTTGCTTATATCCCCGTAATGTAACGTGTAGATAATAGAGACCGATAAAATAAGAGATTGATTTGCTTGACTAAAAACCTTGAAGGCGGTTTTATTATATTCGAGTGCTACTGGTAACATGTAACCCAGTACAACCTGTTGCATGGTCGGGTCGTCGGCGACTAAACCGGCAACCCCACCAAGCTTGTTTGGTGAGGAGGGTGTTTACTGGACACCCTGCGGGATGAAAAACAAAATCCGTCAAAGGGCGGAGGAACTCTTGAGAGTCAACGGCCATTCAATAAATGTCTTAAGGCTGTATCTTGCGCGGGGACTGAATACCCGATCGCGCGGTTAAACCATTGGGAGTGAAGGACTCCTAGCCTTTGTTAAGGCATCCTTCTAGGAGAAGGTAACTCAGGTAACTGGGATAACTCCGACATAAAACCTGCGGCTCAGTGGTTACCGATAATGTTGACTTGTTCTTCTTTTCGGATTATAGCTGCTGTTGCTTAGTGAGTGGGATTGACTCAGTGCACGGCTTTTCCTCACTTTAAAAAAATCTTCTTGCACAGACATTGCCAAGTTTTTTTTGTTTTTTTTCCATCTAAAATATACTCTCCTTCATTTCTGCAATGCGCTTCCATCTATCTCGAAGACTTGCAAGGCCCCTGTTCCAAAATTCACTTGTACTGTTCTGACCTCGTCTACAGAATTCGTATTTTTTCCGTCCAAATGATTTTGAAGACTGCAGAATAAATGACAATCAGATGGGGCAATGTCCGGCGAATATGGTGGGTGGGGGCATCGTTTCCCTTTCAAACTGCTCCTGCCTTTGGAATGTCATCCTCGTTGTATGTGACCGAGCGTTATCTTGATGAAAGAGCGAACACCTTTCTTCTTGAAACCAAACATGGTCGTTTTTCTTCTAGCGCTGACTTGAATGACTGTTTGAATGACCAAATCCAAGCTTCTCTGCGAGCTCTTCAACAGTTACGATGGGATTTTGTTCCACCAGGGTTTGCAGAAAGTCCTCGTCGAGCCCTACAGATCTTCCAGGAAGTGGCTCGACTTCTAGGCTGTAGCTTCCGGCTCAGAATTTCTGGAACCGCCGTTGACACTGGCTCACGCTTATTCTCCGATCCCCATATACTGCATTAATATTCCACACACTTTCCATTGCGCTGTTGCCTTTATTGAATTCATAAAGCAAAATATGCCAAATATACTCCTTTGCCACTTCCACTATAACTTTGAAAAAATAACTGTTAAAATTGAACTGAACTCTTCAAAACTTGCACTAAGAAAGAGATTAAGGCAAAATTAGTACCTGCTTTTATAGCAAGTTGATGCAGGTAGTTTATCCCTCCCTCCCACCACCAACTTTTAGTTCATGCAATTGAAAAAAACACATTATTTACGGAATGACCCAATATATATATTCTGAGACCCCCTTCGGTCAAGACACAGATAATGGGATTGCACCGAGAAAGTTACCCTCCCAGGCACAAGTCCGGGCAAGGTTGTTTATGGAAGACCAGCAGTCGCCCATGCATACCAGCCTCCCCTCTCCACGCCACCGATGTTATCCAAGGGAAAGGCAAAGGGGCCGATACAGCTTGGCACCTGTGACATCGCAACTCGTTTCTGCAGCCGAGTGAACTAGTGCAACGTGAAATAAAGTGTCTTGCTCAAGAACACAACACGCAGCCCGGTCCAGGATTCGAGCTCACAACATCACGATCGTAAGCTCGACGCTCTAACCATTGAGCCATGCGCGTTCACATATATATATGTATATATAGATTTTGTAGACAGAAACTGGAAGAAGCCTGTCGTATATATGTGTGTGCGTGTGTGTGTGTTTGTCCACACACCCATCACTTGACAACCGATGCTGGTGTGTTCATGTCCCCGAAACTTAGCGGTTCGGCGAAAGAGACTGCTACAATAAGTACTAGGCTTACAAAGAATAAGTCCTAGGGTCGATTTGTTCAACTAAAGTCGGTGCTCCAACATGGCTGCAGTCAAATGGCTGCAGTCAAATGACTGAAACAATTTTTTAAATGCATATATATATATGTGTGTGTGTATGTGTGTGTGCACGCATGTGTGTATGTGTGTGTGTAAGTCGTCCACGATTCCATAAGTCAGGGAAAAAATGTCCTATCTGTTAATAGAGTGGGTGTATATATATATGTATATATATATATATATATATATATATATATATATATATATATATATATATATATATATATATATATATATATATATATATATGTATATGTATGTATGTATGTATGTATATATATATAGACATACACACACACATATATATATATGTATGCATGCATGTACATATATGTATGTATGTATGTATGTATGTATGTATATATATGTATGTATTTATCTATCTATCTATCTGTTTATATATATATATATATATATATATTGATAAAACGGTAAGATAACAAAAGAAAGAAAGAGACCTCAATATTATGTAAATAGAGGAAATTTATCTATACAATATGTTACATTACTCGGTAGTCAAGATAAAACTCTGAGTTTCAGATGCCGAAGTGGAAATCCACAACACCATCTCTTCGGTTATCTGGCTATTTGAAAACGTTATGAAAAAATACCGTTAAAAATGAAGGGAAATTACTCTGTTATAACTCTGCTTTGCCTGCGTACTTATACATCGCTCGCATTTTTCGTCATAAAAATTATATAAAAATACATAAAAATATATAAAAATATATAAAAATATATAAAATCTTGGGACATAACACAGAAAGCATGTTCTATCCGTTTTCTTTAGGGGACCAAAAGCGTAACAGAAATTTAGTCACATGTGGGCATGATCCGAAAAGCTCTGTCCTTGTATTTAGACATGTGGTAGGGTCTAAGCTGCTTTTCCAGATAAGCCATCTCTCCATGTCGCATAAACCGCACCTTCCGCTGCCGTTAGTATAGGGCTTACATCTGGCCAAAATCTTCCATTGTATGTTATAATCGACACCTTTATCTCTTAAAGACCAAATATGATTGGATAATTGTGTCGCTTTTCTTTAGTTCCAGTGCCTAAAGCTCAAAGTGGTTATTGAACCTGGCCTTGAAATTACCCCCTGTCAGGCCCACGTATTTCTTCGTCGAAACGGTGTCTTTAGTGGTTATAGAGTTTACGGTAGCTTCATATATGATGGTCTTGGACATGCAAGCTCCATTTAGCGGGCACAATTCTTTATTCCTGCATGAACAGCTGTTTTCTTCTTGTGTTTTTTGTATGTTATGATTGATTATGTTTTTAAAATTGGTAGTTGAACTAAAACTAATTTTTAAATTGTGTCTATTGAAGAGTTTCCTATAAGCATGGTTAACTGGAAAATGTCTATCTATCAGTGCTAGGAAATATTTACCTATATTGAAGGCCACCTCGGGTGAGTAAGGGGGCGTAAACCAGATGACCTTCCTATTTCTATTATTCCTTTTCCTTATTGTTGGGCTGGTGATAGGTGTATATTTTATTTTTTCGCTAAAACCACTATCTTTTAAAGCTTTATTATAAACTGGGGCAACGCTATTGAAGATGTCCTCATTAGATGAGAGGCTAGAAATCCTCTTACTAATATTTTTAACTAATTTTTGAATACTATAGGGGGATGGCATGAACCTACATTAATATAACTTAGTCTATCATTGGGCTTCCTATAAGGCTTATAAATATTATTATTAAGATCTAAGGAAACGTCTAAGAAATTGACAACCGTCAGGTTAGTGTCTATAGTTATACTAAGTCCGAAGTGTTTCATTAACTGGATAATATCCTTCCTAAAACGATCTTGTGCTGGTCCATTTGTATTAGCTGTTAAGGCGAGGGCATCATCTTTGTAGATGGCGAAATGTACGTTAGGGAATGTCTTACCGAAGGTATCTAGGAGAAAGAGTCCAATTAGATCACAGATGCCTGCCCCATCATATGAACCCATGCTCACATCGAAAGCGCCCTCCGCGTCGGTGTTTTTTACCCACTTTGCATTCTCACTGAAAAGTAATGTCTTTCTAGCATGGAAGATTATATCCTTATCATTGGTACTAATTTCTATGAAGTCGCTAGCGAAGATTAGGGCTTTATCTAGCAGTTCTTTAGAGATAG
The DNA here is from genome assembly GCF_006345805.1 of Octopus sinensis. Classification (NCBI taxonomy): domain Eukaryota; kingdom Metazoa; phylum Mollusca; class Cephalopoda; order Octopoda; family Octopodidae; genus Octopus; species Octopus sinensis. The sequence continues at coordinate 10,090,303 of NC_043021.1, forward strand.
AGGCATAAAAATCAACAATATCGAATTGTGTAAACCTCGCTTTTTTCTTATTCTTAATAGCTTTAAACCAGTCTACGACTTCTATACTATTGGACCATTGCACTAGCCTAGTATCGGTCTTAATTTTCGTATTTATTTTATCTAAAATTTCTTTGCTAATAATCCCTAGTTCTGACTTGGCTGGGTTGATAAGCCTACATTTAGGGTTGGAAAGGAAGTTTTCTTTGTGGTCTTTAATAGTAATAAAGGCCTCTTTTTGGGGAGGGTTTCTATTTTTTTATCTAATTTAAGTTTAGCGGCGATGACGCTAGCTTCTTTATTAATTTCGTTATATGTCTGTGCCCTAGCCTTAGTATAATTATTAATGATGCTGTTGTGTAAGAGTTGTGTGTATTTGCTGTTATCTACCAGGTATAAGTTCTTGGTTTTATCCGAAAAAAGTGCTTTTTTCTTGGAGCTTTTTATATGATCAATATCTTTTTTCAATTTATGTTGGAAATTGTTAAAAGACTTACGAAACTTTATTTTGCTCATGATCTTACACAACAGCATCCACTTCGACATCTGAAACTCAGAGTTTTATCTTGACTACCGAGTAATGTAACATATTGTATATATATATATATATATATATATATATATATATATATATATATATATATATATATATATATATATATATATAATATATATATATATACATGCATATATAAGCATATATGCATACATGCATATATAAGAATATATGCATTAAGAGGTTTGTTATGACCGGTCAGCGTTACCATTGGTTCGCATCTTTAAAGTGCCTAGATATATAGGTAACTCGTCCATCAAACTCAAATGGCCGGAGGCACAGACCCTCTCCACACACACACACACACACCACACACACACACACGCACATACATATACACACGCAGACGCATTAAGATAAATTTTTGTACGCACACATACTACGCGTGTGGTATATATATATATATAATATATATATATATATATAATATATATATATATTATATATATATATATATATATATATATATTATTATTATTATTATTATTATTATTATTGTTACACCTTTTCTGCAGCCCGGAACCATCAGAAGACATCATTTTAAGCAAACTTCGGAAAGACGACGATCTGAAAACGAAAAAAAAAAAATGTCGGTCAATTATGGGAGACCACCATACCTTATATAGTGTTGTAGGCGGAGTTACGCATGCGCACTGGTCTTTGTTGCTGTTCAAAACAGCTGTGTTGGGAGTTGCACCATTTTCATTCTACAATATGGTTAGAAGTGAGAAGAAGCATAAAATGCAAAGGCGCCGCGGCGATGTCTGTCAGGTGAGTTTTCCTTTTATTTTTTTTTTCCCCTATCATATTATTTTCAATATTCTTGTTATTATTGATGGCTTTTCGGCCCCGCAGTAGCTAGATCTACATTATTTAATAACGTATCCCTTATTTTTTTTAAATCAACAAAAAAAAAACGGTTAGTTTGCATTATTTGAAATAGATTTTGATGCTTTGTTTAGCAAGGTTGAGCAATCTTGTAGAAAGAATCCTTCGTTAGCTCGATTTCTTTGTTGTTGTTGTTTTCTTTTTTTAACTATAACCGATCATTTCTTTTGGGTCAAAGACGTTCCAACCGTGAGCATCCCGCTAACCCCCCTCCCTCCCCCGCACACACAGCAGAATCAAAGTGTACCTAGGACCATATTATTTCTGTATCTTTTCCTTATTCCAGACAGTAAGGAGGGAAGGTGCGATTTTTAAAGAGAGATTTGACTGCTATTTCTAGCATCGATCAGACTCACTCGTTGACTCAGTGCATTTCTATTTATCGATCTGGTTTCTTGTAAAATTTCATCCCTGTTTTCTTAGGTTGTTCTAAATATGATCATCTGATCGGTTTGTTTTTGTACTTACGAATACATTATTCAATTATATTCTTTTGTTTTTCCTCTTTCTTTCTCTAATTGGCGCATAATTAGAGTAGATTCGGCTTCCATGTCTAGCAGTTTCTCTCTCATTGAATAGATTTACCTCTATTTTATTTTTTAATGCAATGGCTTTCCTTCCTCCATTTTACTGAGCGTAAATTCTTACATAAATATTATGACAGTTTTTATTTTTTTTTATTTTAACAAAATACAAATACAAACCAAGTTTGGACTCCATTGTTTACTTTCCGCATTTAAACATACACCTGTCAAAGAACCTGTATTTATTTTGTGGTCGTGCGTCTGCATGTGAATTTTTAACAAGGTTTCTTCAAAATTTTTTTTTATATATTAGACTGTCAATCAAAGCTATTAAAATTAACCATCAACATCAATATTATTTTCCTTTGGCTTGGTGGCTTTGGATTTATTTTATTCTAGGTAGAGTTTGTGTGCACTTGTATCCTTAGATATCCACATGATTTGAAAAAGCCATCAAGTGCTCACGATCCTTCTGATGATCTTCCATTTTTAGGTACTAGGCAAACCTTATTATCATCGGCATCATCCTTATCTTAAAATTATTTATTAAATTGGGAATATATCGGTAGAGAGAGAGAGAAGGAATTGATGTTCTGTGTACATCTACTGTTGTCATCATCGTTTATTTTTATTTTCATTCTTCCAGTTTTTAGGATCGATAATACACAGATAGACCAAATGAAAAATTGATATTCTCCTTCACTGCAAATTTTTTTTCTCGTTCCATCAAGAACTCCTGACATAATAATAATAAAAATAAAAGAGACCAATGATCAACGGCGTTCTAGTTATGACCATCCCGTCAATTTTATTGTGCATATCAGTTATTACATAGTTCTGTATATCCCTCCGTTTTTTGGGGTTTTTTTTTTCCTTTTTAGTAGACTGTATACTGCTGTATATGTGGGAGGATTTGAGAGGTAGGTTTGGTTGCTATTTTTAGCAGATCGTGTGATGGCACAAAATGCTTCCCCTTTCCTGACCCCATTCGTAATAAAATAGACTTTCATCATTTCAAAACGGAATGATGAAATCGCTACGACATGATCCTTATTTACCTTTTCTTCTAAAATTGTAATTCGATAAACATATTGTTTGTTTGTACTTATTCGAATGTTAAAATTCATTCAGTGACTCTCTCTCTTTCTTTCTCGCTCTCTCTGTATATATATATATATATATATATATAATTGTCAATAATAATATAGGGTGAAATTAATTAATTTGGAATAATCATTAATTTCATAACTCTTTGACTGCTATTTCTAAATTCGGTGTGTGGTGAGGCAAATCGTTGCTAAACCCTTAATTACTATATATATATATATATATATATATATATATATATATATATATATATGCTGATGATATATAAACAGACAGCCATCAACATTTTCTATCCTAAGGGGTTTTCAGCCCTAGATTTACACGCTACTATTTACAGATTTATCTCCGAGTTCCAATGTCCCCCCACAAAAATTAATTACTTAAATGCCCCTCATAAAGTTTCTAAAATTCTTTTGACGTCAACTGTATTTTTAAAGATAGATAGATGTGTGAAAAAAAAAAAAAAAAATATATATATATATATATAATATTCCTAACTTTAATTTTAATATATTCAAAATGAAATTGTGGTGCTGGTTGCCATGTCTGTTAGCGAGGGGGCGAGAGAGGGATTATCACTGAACCATAGCGAACAATCGCTTAAAGTGCGTTGGCGATAACAATTTATTGTTTTCCTATAATTTCTTTATCTCCCTGCGCCTCCCGTGCATCTCTCTTTATTATTATCATTATGCAACTTAGAATATGAAAATATTGATCTTCACTGATGTCGACAAACCAGTTTATAAATCAGAAAAATAAAAAATAGAACAAACCGGCTTCGAGAACTCAAGCACGGCAGGATTATATATATATATATATATATATATATATATATATATATATATATATATATATATATATATATATATCACTTTCCAGTATTATTTTCATATTTTGCTGCTGGACAGACTTGATCTAACTAACTTATGAGCAAAGGTGTTGCCACCGTGACCGTTCCGTCCTTTGGTGGGGTTGTTTATTGTATCTGAAACTACACTAAAGAATGCGTCACTCTTCCCCACCCAGCTTTCTCTGAAGATTGAGGGAGATTTGGCTGCCATTTATAGAAGGCTGAGCGACTTTGCAGACCCACTCTCGATATATAATATATATATATATATATATAGATATATATATATATATATATATATATATATATATATATATTATATATATATATATATATATATATATATGCATGTGGGAACGGCATGTGCGTGATTTAAAGGAGATTTAGCTACTAATTTCTAAGTGTCGCGATCACGCGGTTGCTCCTCCTTTGTTAAACATTAATCATCAATTGCATTTTCAGATTTTGTGTGTGAGCATGTGTCTATCTATCTATCTATCTATCATCTGTCTGTCTGTCTATCTATATCTCTCTATATCTATCTATCTATATATATATATATATCTATATATATATATATATATATATATATATATATATATATATATATATATATGCATACACACTCACAAAACTATATCAAATATCAAGGTATATATACGTACGAAATAATATACACACGTGTGCGAGGCGAGGGGGATTGTAGGTAGGTAGATACATGCACACGTATATATATATATATATATTAAAAAAAACGTTGCTTAAAAGAAAGAAGTTTGTTTAATACTCTCAACCAATTCCTATGCAACCATTTTTTTAATATATATATATATATATATATATATATATATATATATATATATATATATATATCCCAACTGCCGTCATATTTAAATTACGTCCGTTTTTCCTAGTTGTTAAGGTATTTTTTTATATTATTAAACATTCAGATTGAGTCAGTGAACTCAGATGTAATCCTCATCAAATAACCATTTCGAGGAACATGACCCAGTTCGATAGTAATTTCCTTTTCTTATCCACCCCCCCCGCGTGATGACGATAAGAAGAGAAAAAAAACTAAATGCATAATATATAAAGCTGAATATATATATATGTGTGTATATATGAATCGTCATATGTAGTATATATTAAGGAGTGGCAAGGCAATTTTTGTGGGGTTTAGTAGAAGAGATAAGAATGGCGATCAATTATAGTTTGTGAAATGTGCAAAATAGAACACCTAAATACAAAATGCTTTTAAAAACATTTCTTCTTTCTGTTCGTTTCTCATGTATGTTGTTTTTGTGTCCTTATGTGGTTACAAATTAGTGCTATTATCACGATCATCGCCGTCATCTTTCCATCCTTTCGGTGTCGGTGAAATGAAGCTACCTGGCTGTGAAGGGCTTGGATTGGCGGGGGGCGGGGGGGGGGGGCGTTCGAGGAGGATATTGTTGAGTTCAAATCCCGCTGAGGTAAACTTTGCCTTTCAGTTTTTTTGGGGTTTTTTTTTTTTTTTTTTCGGACTGCATAAAATAAAAGACTTGTCAAGTATTTGGGATCGAGCACGCCGGGCGAAATGCTTAGCAGTATTTCGTCTGCCGTTACGTTATGAGTTCAAATTCCGCCAAGGTTGACTATGCCTTTCATCCTTTCGGGGTCGATAAATTAAGTACCAGTTACGCACTGGGATCGATGTAATCGACTAAATACCTATGTCTGTCCTTGTTTGTCCCCTCTGTGTTTAGTCCCTTGTGGGTAGTAAAGAAATAGGTATTCGGTATCGACTATTCCCTTTCTTCTCAAAATTGCTGGAAGCCATTGTATTTTATTATTGACAGGAATTTGCTTACAATGGAGAACTTTGCTGTTTTTACTACTAGTGGTAGCAGTATTGGAGACGGCGACAGGGATTAGGCTAGTCATAATAGTTGGGGTTTTTTCAGTTTATTTATTTTATTATTATTACTCATGCAGTTGCCTTTCGTCATTTCGGCCTTGAAGGTAATAGGGCAATCTTTTGTCTCTAGTAGATCGCCAATAGGGCAATCTTTCGTCTCTAGTAGACCTTTCCGTCGATTTCCGTAAATTTTTTTTTTTTTTTTTTTACATATGGGCTTGCGGGAACTTTTGAAGTAATGAGAGCGAAAGAGACTAACAGAAAGCGATTGTATGACGAGGGAAATTCTTTTGAAGTTACCGTGCATGGGAGCATTGATGGACATGTGTGTGTGTGTGTGTGTGTTTGATGGGGTGTGGGAGACAGACAGTATGTTGTGTAAGTGAAGTGCTTCTGTTAGTGTGTGTGAAGAGACAGAGAGAGTAATGTGTGAAAGAAAGAGATAACTGAAATTTTTTACTCGGTGTCTGTGTATATGTATGTATATTACTTCAAAAGTTCCCGCAAGCCCATATGTAAAAAAAAAAATTTTTTTACGGAAATCGACGGAAAGGTCTACTAGAGACGAAAGATCGCCGGTAATAGTCATCTACCTTGCGGTATGCTGTGTTCGTTGCACTCTGAGTTCTTGGGTGTTTGACTCAATCCGTGTGGGCAATATCCTGTTTGACGTTCGTAAAATCATAGTGATCCAAAAAGTTTTATTTCAATAAAACATTTCATAATTATTATAAGTGTGGTAAGCACAACGAACAGCGTGTAAAAAAATAGTGGGAAAATGTTAGGCTGATTTTGAACAGGTTCGCCCTGGGCACGTGAGAATTCTTCCACAATCCACGGCGGGCGCACCAAGCAATACAGGTCGCTGAATCTGACAAAAGATCGAGTCAGTGTCGTAATTGTATGCCTTTCATCGATTATTTTGCTAATCTATAAGCATATCGTTGGGATTCACAGTGAAAGCTAGGTGCAGAAGGGCGTGCACGAGACTTGCTAATCGAACTGCAAGGAAATTGAAACGAAAGCAAATTCGATTTTACGAACCTCAAATGGGCAAATTACCTCTCTTGCAGGCATAACACGCATCACCAATCACTAACTATCTTTTGCGGTGCCCAGTGTTGCAAGCATTTAAGGCTAGTTTAAGGATAAACCTTTCTTCTTCACCAATCTTGGATGCCCTGGAAAAAATAAATATGTTATGTGGGGCGCTCTTTCCCACTTTTTACATAAGAATAAAACGATGGACAAAGGGAAGCAAATTGAGATCTCCACCTTTTGGAGAAGTTGATTATTAAAAAGTTGCAAACTCATGATTGGAATTTATTTTAATTTCAGCCAGTCAGATAAAAGTGGAGATTGCCATTTTCCCTCGCCATTTTGATTTTATTTTTCGGAGAGATGTTTTCACTCGCCATTTTATATTCCTTTATTTAACTGAGAAATTAATAGTGCATCGGAGAGAAAGAGACGGGGAAACTATTAATCAGCAAAAATCGTCAGCAGTCGATATTTAAAGCCCACTAGTAATAAAATGCAGTTGAATTTTATTGCTATGTTGTGGATTTTATTAAAATTATTAGACTGAAAATTTTCACAACAGAAGACAGGAAAGAGAAACCCTAATAAAACCAACTTCAGTATTCAACATGAGTACATAGACTCATACACACGCACAAACTATACATGCTTCACGTAGGTGTTCATACACCTATTGCTATACATAGGCTCTTGCTTCCTAACCACATGGTTCGGGTTCAGTCTTACTGCGTGCAACCTTGGGCAAGTGTCTTCTACTATAGCCTCGGGTCGACCAAATCCTTGTGAGTGAATTTGGTAGACGGAAACTGGAAGAAGCCCGTCGTATATATATATAGTATATATATATAGTGCCTAGTGATTAGAGCAGCGGTCGGGGGATCGCGGGTTCGAATCTCAGACCAGGCGATATATATATATACACACACACACGTGTTTGTGTGTGTGTGTCTCCTACTACTGCTTGACAATCGGTGTTGGTGTGTTTATATCCCGGTAACTTAGCGGTTCGGCGAAAGAGGACGATAGAATAAGTACTAGGCTTAAGGAAATAAATACTGGGGTCGGCTCCAGCATGACCACAGTCAAACGGCTAAAACAAATAAACGGTAAAGATAAAGGTACATGTATTCAAGCAATGACAATTACTGCCTTCCTTTCATTTTCAAACGGTGTCGTTCGGTTTGTTTTGCTTAGTTTGCCATATTATATATACAAAGTCCGAAAAATAGGGTCATGGGCGTTGCTATTCCGCCCATAATTAAATGCTGACAAAACGAAAGCATAAAGACTAGCTTTGATGAAATTCATTATATTCATTGGATATAAATATCCTTTTACCTTAATTCGCGGTTTAAAGGCCACTCCCTCTAAACAAAACAAAAGTAACCCAGGGAAAACCAAGCTTGCGTCATATGAACAAAAAGGTCAGGATATAGGTCACGGTTACGTAGTTCGAGAAAAGGGGCTTGCAAAACTGAAATGTGTCAGATAAGCTTGTGCACCTATCAACCGTTAAATACAGTGAGAGATTGTCCTTCCTCTACCTCCATTTCTCAATGTGGTGACCTTGTTAGAAAGTTTTGTAATTAATACTTGAAATGCAGCATAATTAGAAACAATTGCTATTACAGTGACCCCTCGTTTATCGCGGTAGATTGGTTCCGAGACCGGCCGCGATAACTGAATTCCTGCGAAGTAGGGACACCATATTTACAGTGTTTATTTAACGTGTATTTGGACTTTTAAAACCCTCCCTATACTGTTAACAACTCGCCCATTACAGTAGTCTATTAATAATAAGGACAACCGTTAAGCAATAACACTTTAGATTTTAAAAAAATAAAGATTGTTATTGTTACACAGGCCAGATTACAAAATAGAAAGCTGTGATTCGTCGTCTCTCCATTGCACCAATCACAGCCCGTCTTAAGTTCAAATACCCTTGTATATGCTTTTTTGCTATTTTACACTTGTTTTGTTGTTCCTAGACTAGGAAATAATATTTATTATTAATATTTTAATGGATTTAGTGAAAAATTTTAGGCGTTCACATAGATATGTATTTTAAAAATCCGCGATAGTTGAACTGCGAAGTAGCGAGGGATCACTGTAATATTAACTGAGAGAGCATTTTTAATAAGCATGATATCTCCAGATAACTCCTTCCTGTCTTGAAAAGAAATATTCTATCCTCTTTCCCCACCCACAAAAAGTTGTGGGAGGGAAACACCTTCCACTGTATGAGTAATAGATAAGCCATCATGGTTTGGCTAATCCCTGTCACCACTCCCTACATCACCATTCGCTGCAGCCGTAAAGCTCTCATTGTAACCAAATCGTTATTAATATTAAAATGCTATTAATTGGCTACGAACTGGCAGAATTATTAGCATGTTGGGGCACACTGCCTAGTGGCATTTTGTTCATTTTTACGTTCTGGGTTCAAATGTCACTGGAGTCATCTTTGCCCTTCATCCTTTTGGGGGCAATAAAATAAGTACCAGTTGATCACTGGGAATCGATGTAATTGCCTTAACCCCTTCCCTGAACTTACTGGTCTTGTGCCAAAATTTGAAAGCAATATTAAATATATATATATATATATACATACATATATATATGCACATACATATATACTTATCTTTTCTCTTTTGTAGGTTTGTTCAGCTGACACATGCGCTAAAATTCCCTGAACTGTTACAACGTATTGTATTTTTTCATCAGTGAAAAAAATATTACTTAAAGTAGTCAGAGACACACACACGAACACCAAGTCAGATACAAAGAAAGAGAGATAGAGAGAGAGAGACAGACAGACACTCAGATATTTAACTCGAGAGAAAACAAAAATGGCTCCTAATCTGATAACCCGAGAGCAGAATGTGGATGATGTATCTTCTGAGAACTCCGCTCCTGAAGAACCCAAGAAAGTCCCAAGGCCTCATCACCAGTTACCAACCATTGTTATTGTATCTCAGGACACTGCATATGATCAACTCTTGCCAAGGCAATCCCTCTACCTTGATTATCCATATCATTGTACACAACAGCATTACTGGCGGTCAAAGAAGGCGACGTTTCTGTTCTCCATTGTCATATTGGTCCTCCTGGCACTGTTTTGTATAACCATTATAGCAACCACTAATATTGTGAAACAAGTGAAACAATCCAACAAGAATCTAGCTCTGGTTGTTGAAACTTCTTGTGGACCGGTTGACGGGGAGTACGACGGTAAGAACTTTGTCTTCCGTGGGATACCTTATGCTGTACCGCCTACTGGGAGTCAGAGATGGAGCCAGTCAATTCCTAATATGTCCTCTGGTCAGTGTCAGCTGAAAGGGCAAGCTGTTGACAGTACTAAATCTATTTTATGTTCCCAACGAAACTTCCAAAACGGCAACATAGTTGGTCAAGAAGACTGTCTCTATCTCAATATTTGGCTACCAAAGAGATTGCTCAAAGAAACAACAAACCTACCTGTTATTGTTATAATGCAAGGTGAAGGGCAGAACTTGGACAGTGATGAAGAAGACTTTGGTGCAAAACGGTTTGAACCAATTCGTACATTGATGTCGAAAGGTGAAGCTGTGCTTGTGAGTGTTAACTACAGACTGGGTGTGTTTGGCTTCCTGGCAGTTGATTCTGATGAACAAAACACAACTTCAGCAAGAATAAATGGAAATTATGGATTGATGGACCAGATCCTCGCTTTACAGTGGATCAAAGAAAACATTGAAGATTTCCATGGAGACCCTAACTTAGTAAGTTTCCTCTACAAAATTGATTTCCTTTTATATGTTTTATTTCCAGCGTTTCAATGAATTGTCTTCAGAGTTGTAGTGTTAGAGGAACCCCTGGATTGCCTGAGTACTTTAAGCCCTCACACAACCTCTCGGCTGTGATGTGGATGTTTGGTCAACTTTGCAGAAGTATAGAAGAGAAAATTATCTTTAGAGTAGAAATATCTATGGGATTATGAATATTGTAATTTTATTGGTGGAAGAAGCTGTTGTTTTATGACTCTTGAGAGGTGGGTGGTTTATGTTGAAATAAAAGGTGTGCGGGGGACATGTTACTTATACTGTGACTAAACTAACTGATGTCTTAGTATTAGAGGCTTGATGAAGAAATTATTTTAACTACTAGAGTTGTTGTTATTGATGATGTCTAGCTGTGATTGTACAGGTCTGTTTAAATTCATTTTCAGTGTGATTTAAGGGAGATTTGGCTGCTGTTTGAAGCAAATAGGGAGACCTCATAAAGGCTCCCTTATTCATTTAAAACCACTGAAGATAATTTATAAAAATGTACAGAAGTTTAATCTTGGTTTCTTTGTATTGTTAAGTTCCTTAATTAAAAATAACTTAGAAAAAAAGTCTTTAAAAACTTGCCAGGGTTTTTCTAAATTGGGGAGATTAAAGTAGAGGAAGGAAGACTGTTTTAGGATATTTCATGTTATAAATTCATAGAAAATATGATCTGGTGAATTTTTTAATACAAGAATGGCTTGTTTTGCTTTTAGGTAATTGTGTATGGTGAGTCGAGTGGCACCGAGACATTATCGGGTCTACTTAAAAGCCCCAAATCCAAGAACCTGTTTCAAGGAATGTTTGCTGTTGATCCTGCGTGGCTGCCTATCAAGACTTTGGATGATGTTAAAGACCTCAACAACATAGCTTTATCGAAGACCACATGCCAGAAAGATGTCGAATGCTTGAGGAAACTGGATACAAGTCAAATAATTGAAAGTTTTTCTGTGAGTGAACCAGAGAAACAAAGCTCCCTCCATGCAGAGCTGAAGCAGTACTTATATCCATACCACCACAATTTAGCACTGACTATTGATGGTAAGTTAAAGAGAAACTGTTTTATTTGTGTGGTTTTTAATTCCTTCGAGTTCTTTTTGCTTATTGGTTCAGTGGATAAGGTATCTGGTGGTCTCTTGTTGCAGGGAAGCAGGTTGAAGACCAGTTAGGAGGTGGTGCGAAAACTTAACTTAACCGAGCTGTGTGGTGCCAAGTCATGAGATAGAAGCTGTCCTGTCCAGTGTTGTGACATGGGAGGTGAAGCTAGAGTGGTGTTGGATATAACTTAGCTGACTCGACTGCCTGTGACATTAGTCTGGCATGTCTTGCGGTAAATGTATGCAATACAACCGATCAAGTTCAGGACAGGTATGTCCTTGAGGTCAGGTGGTGTTAGATTGATACATCTCACATGATGCTTACTCAATACCACACACCTTTTATTTCCTACTGTGAGTTTTGATCTTTTAACCTTTTTTTTTTTTTTACCCACATGTTCACCCACCCCATACACTCTTTTTTTTGTTTTCACTTGAAAGCTCTAACGTCTTTATATCTGATTCCTTTCAGAAAATACTTTGTTCTTTGATGAGAAGGAAGAAATGTCTAATTACCAACAACCCAATGTTCCTGTTTTTATTGGTGAGTATCACTTGATGTAGGCACAAGGATCCTCTTCATGAGATCTATATTTCCTGTGAATACACAAATAAGTCCTGTGTTGTGTTGGGAATAACACCATGGTGATTGCTCTGAGAATTTAGGACTGGAAACTTGTAAATATTCATTACTGGTGATTACCACATACACTCTGGTGGTTTAATCCTCTAGCTTTCAAACTGCCTCTAATATCCTACATGTTTTATGTTCAAACTAGCCTGATCTGGCTTCTTGCAACATATCCTACAATGCCATTCTAAAAATAAGCATCATCAAAATCTGAAAAGTATGAGGTAGTGCATGATTAACTCCAAACATTATGAATAAATTAGCATTACATTTGACAGAATAATCTGAAGGCTTTACTGAAAGAAAACCATTGTGTATATATATATATGTGTGTGTGTGTGTATGTATGCTTGTGTCTTCTTGTCTTGACATTACCTGGAAGCTGTAAAAAGATTGTCATACAAGAACTTCTTCACACCTTTGCCTATGCATGTTTGTGTATATATGTATATATATATATATATTTGTGTGTATGTAAAACTTTGTCATCTTTTCTATTTCCAGGGCAAGTTTGTCACCATCTCTGTATTACTGGAAAAGACAAACTAAACAGCAATGCCAAGCATATTGGCCAGCTGTTCAACATGGAACCAAAGACAATGCAACGCGCTATGAAACTCTACAACGCACAAGGAGATAGAATAAAGGCCAAAGCTGACATTGTCAGCGAGATGGCATTTGATATCAAAATGTGTCAGACCGAGAAATTCCTACGTAGTGCTAACTTTCCAAACTACTATTTGGTTTCCCTTCCCAGAAACTCTCTAGTCCATGGTTGCGGCAGCAACAGCAACAACAACAGAAAACACAGCTCGTCGTTTCTGTGCTCTGACAACTTACACAAGGAACTCTCCACCAAAACATCAAAAGTAACAAATGCTAAAGCTGATCTCCGTCTCTTGTGGAATGACATATTCTTACAGATAACCGAACAGCATCCTTCTGGCCCTCTTGGCCATAAAGATGGTGACCATGTTGTCTCAGTTGCTCCTGATTCCGTGAACAGTGTATGTCATTTTTGGGACCATCACAAACCTTTTCAGTTTTAGAGTTCTTTATTTATTTATTTCTATTTTTGTAAAAAGAGTATATGTGTATGCGTTTATGCGTTTGTAAACGCATATACAGACAGTTGTTTTTGTATATAGTTTTTTTGTTTTTGTTGTTGTTTACGGAACTTCCAAATAATGTTTGCTTCTGTTTAAAGAGGGAAAAAAATCCTTTATAAAATTAAATTAATCTGGAGAATGAGTATGCGTATGCTTACATACACACACTTTTATCAACACATATACACTCTATTGGAAATAGCAATTTTTTTTTTTTAAAGTTATATCAGCTTGACATTAAAACTGCAGTGAGAATTAACCAGGAGTTTATAGAAGGGGATGGGTGATTTGATAAAGTAAATTCCATGGATCAGTTCTCTTTCATACTTTACTGTAGCATTTTGGTATTGTTCCTCTGTGTAAATTGCTTTTATGAAATAGAATTAAATAATTAAAAAAAAGCAAAAACTAAGAATGAAAAATCTATGATGAATCTCAGAAAAATAAGTCATATTTTTTGGAAGAAAAGTTCTGATAGTGGCGGGAGATACCACTGAAAGAAATAATTGATATAAGTGCAAAATGGGGTTACTAGTATTATTAAAGTGGTGAGCTGGTAGAATTATTAGTACACTGGGCAAAATGCTTAGCGCATTTCATTCATCTTTATGTTCTGAGTTCAAATTCTACTGGGGGAAACTTTGCCTTTCATCCTTTCAGGGGTTGCTAAAATAAATACCAGCTGAACACTGAAGTCAATGTAATTAACTGGTCCCATCTTCCCTCAAAATCTCAGGCCTTGTTCCTATGGCAGAAAAGATTATTGTTGTTGTTATGTTCTGGTTTTGTAACTAGGGGAGGGGATAAAAATAACATTTTGGTGATCTGAAAAATCAGTTATGTGTTTATGTGCGGATTGCTACTAATTCAGCAAATAACACATATAAAGTATTTATGTCCCGTTGCAACAAATGAAGTAGATATTCTGCAGATTGTGTGTGTGTGTGTAGTAGTAGTAGTAGTAGATGTGACAGTATGTAATGTAAGAGAATTTTAGATCACAGTTTTATGTAGAAATTTTAACCACTTTTAAATGGATTTTTAACCACAGTTTTATGTGGTTTTTTAGATAAGACATCCTCATCATCATCATCATCATCATCACACAGTATTTCAAAGACCCCGTGCTGACCCAGCAAATTCTCTTCCGCATGCAGAGTGCACATGTGCAAAGTCATGCTGTCACTATGATTAACAAGCGAGTGTGAAAACTACTTGCTTCAAAGTAACTGGTTGTTTCATAGTTACTCCTGTTTTGAAATTAATAATATATAATTGTCTTTGGACAGTTGGAAATTTAAGCAGTGTCTTAATAAATCTCCGTTCTAGGCTTTATTGAAGCATGTATATATGTGTGCATATATATATATATATATTATATTCTTGTTTCATATGCTTCAATGGACAAATTGTTTGTGTCTTAAAGTGATAGTTAACCAATGAACAAAAAATATTTTCTCTGATGTGCTATTTCTTTCTTTGATACTGTATTTTACACGAAATAACATTACGGGCAAATAAATTTTTTGTGATTTGCTCCACCATTCCATATATTTATATATATATATATTGGGCTAGCTTAGCCTTTAATGCTGATATAACTATCTCTACTCCATGGAAATTGAATCTCTGCTGCCTAACTCTCACTTATTTATTCTCATGTGAAGTTATACTGTTTCCATGTTCAGAATCTTTCACGACACAATGATTATAGCCACATACAATTGCTATGCAATTATGAATCTAATCTGTTAAGAGGTTGCCTTATCTTATTTAAGATGACACTATGCTGCCTTTTTTTATTTGATGCACACAGAATAAAGAGATGGAGATAGACTATGTATATACTTGGCTATTTAAATTAAATTGCTGCTCCTATTCACTATTATCACTGCTTGCTACTATTACTACTACTACAACAACACAGGCTTGTAAAAAAAAGAAAAACCAGTTACTCTTTAGTGACTATATTTTGGTCTAATATGAGAAGTTCTTCGTCTACACATACTACACACACACACAAGTGTTTTATTCAGGAAACTATTTTATTAGAAAAAGAGAAAAAATAAGTGGCAAATTAATATTGATACAATAAATATACTCACCCTTGCTGGAGTATATATATATATATATATATATATATATATATAAAATTCATATAAATAAGGATAAGATCATTAATTTAAATATCGATCTTATCAAGTGGCCAGCATGGGAATAAAAACCTTCAAAGGTAATAATTATTATTAAAATTATAATTTAGGGTATCTAAGAGATACCGCCACGCTGGAAATAGCTATTTCCAGGGTGGCAGAAATTATAATTTTATATATATATATATATATATATATATATATATATATATTCTTGAATGAAATTAATGTACTCAAGCTATTTAAACAAAATTTAAGATCTTTTTTTTTTCTTGTAGTTACACTTAGATGATTGCTTATTAATATAGCATTATGATTGATCGAGCAGATAACTAGCTAGCTGTAACATCCCTTTTAAGCAAAGATGGATTTTCAACAGCACAAATTGTGAATTCTGCTGAAGTGAAAAACATGTATACTGCACTCTTAAAGTGTAGAAATCTGCACTATAAGTGTGCATCATTTAAAAGCAAAGATCCACTTTGATAAACGTTTCACTGTTGTACTGGGTACAAACCTTTAGCCAACTGTAAATTGCATCTTTTCTGCCCCACTTACCTTAAATTACCACTTATATCTTGTAATTTTATTTTTCTTCAGTCTGGTAGAACTAAATATAACTGCATGGAGATTAAAATTGTCAAATATCTGCAAACAAAGAAAATATAGAGAAAAAATGGTGTTTTATTACTATAACAATTGCTACTACTTCTAGTACAGTGTATTTTTTTTCTCCCCTCTGAGTTAACATTCCATACAAAATGTCGCTTCTACGTCATAGCAATATATTGGTGACTTAGTTGTGAACAAAGAGAAAGGGAGAATTTTTTTTTTTTTTAATTAATCAAATCTGAATTGGTTGGTGGTGTGACATTGTAGATTCCGTCTCGTTATGAGGAATCCATGTCTAGTCAGTTTCAGTTGTGAAAAATCCGGTGAATTTCTGAAAGTTGAATGTTGTTGTTAGTTATAAAGCCCCAGGTTGATCCTGATTAAATAGACCCAAGAAGAAGAAAAAAAAAAGCATTGATGCCTTTATCATTCCACACCTAGGTCTGTAATATCCACATTCTTCTTTTTCCGTCTTACAGACAGTAGGTATATGATTTGAAAGAGGTTTGATTGCTGCTTCTAGTAGGTCAAGCAACCACACAAACGCCTCTTTCTATGGCATTTGAAATGTTTCATATCCGGTGAAGAACAACGTTCTGTCTACTATAATAAAGACACTGACCACCACCTCCATTTGAATAGTTACTCTTTATTGAAGGACAAACTGCTTCCTATTGCTGCAGCCAGACTTAAACAGAAGCCATTGTAAATTATCATGTCTCATTTCTCTAGTATTAAAAAGATTAAAGACTCTGTCATATTTTTTTTATTTCTCACACAAAATCTGTTGTCAGTTTTTATTTTTTGTTGATATCAAAAATTTTACAATGTAAATAAATAAAAAAAAAAGTCAGTTTTGAAAGATATATATTTGTTGTCTTGTTTCTTTTCATTTATCAATGTGTGTGTATTGGTGGGGAGGGTTTTAGAGTTTCTGGTTAAACCACACGGCAGTCCTACTGCATGGTACCTTCGGCAAGAGTCTTTAACAATAACTCTGGGCCAACCAAAGCCTTGTGAGGGGATTTGTTAGGTGGAAACTGAAAGAAGCCCATTGTGCATAATTGATTCAAACTCTCTCTGTGTTATGCATGTTTTCTATTTCTTACTTTTTTCTAGCAACACTTAGTTTCATCATCCTTACCCTGAGATCTATTATCATTAAACTTGTATCCCTCCACTACTTTAATGAAATGTCTGATTTTTCCCTCTCTTTCCTTCATAATTTTGTTGGCATTTTCAGTTTCTCTCCCAAGACTATCTTCTGTTTGTCCCCATGAGATGTGTGGGTCCACAACGCACCCACCCCATCACCTTTGCTGGAAGTCTCTCTCTCATTTCTTGTCCCTAATTAGCAAACCTTCCCCACTCGTCTCCTATTGCCTTGTGGTGTTCACAATGCAGTACCCTTGCACTAGCTCCCACCCTGTGACAGACATAGCAGAGCTGCTCATCGTTGCATTAGGGTATTTGGAAATCTATCCTATCTACGTATTTTACTTATATTTTCTGATTTTGTTTTTTCTTTTGTGGGTGCTGGTGCCATATAAAAACACCCTGGACACTCTGTGAAGTGGCTGGCATTCGGAAGTGCATCCAGTTGTAGAAATTAAGCCAAAACACACTCTGGAACCTGGTGCAGCTTCTGACCTTGTCAGTTCCTGTCAAGCCATCCAACCCATATCAGCATGGAAAACGGATGTTACACAATAATGATCAAAAGCGAAAATCATTTCAATGGCACCTGATGTTGTATTATTAGTGCAGGGGAATAAAGAAATGGATGAATGATGGCAGCTTTGATGAAAGGAAAAATTAGTCATGCTTGTCGATCTACATCTGCTAGCAAAGCAGATGGTAAATAGACTTCTTGTATTCCCCACAGGTACAGATACAGGCAGATTGTGAACAACTACTGTGAGCTTTGGGGGGGCTCGTAAGCCATTTCATTTCATTCATTGTAAGTACTTCATTTCATAGTTATCTTTCGTTATATGTGCTCCATGTCCTGTGTTGTTATATCCCCTCTATATCAGGCTATATGCCTATGATAAAGAAATTAGATTGTGAACAACTAAAATCCAAGAAGCTTTACTACAGAAGCCAGGCTGTTTTCTTCTGTAGGTACCAAAAACAGGGCAGTAACTTCAAGTGTAGGTACAATGAAAGGTAGGTCTAGTGAGATTGCAGAGATGCTGGAGTGGAGTATACTCTGTGCAAGAAATAAGATGGAAGGGATCTTCAACCAAACACCCTATGGGTAGAAAACAGTAGTTCAAACTCTTCTGGGTGAGCATTAGTGACAGCAGTGGTCGGGTAGGTATAAGGCGGCGAGCTGGCAGAAACGTTAGCACGCCGGGCGAAATGCTTTGCGGTATTTCATTCGCCACTGCGTTCTGAGTTCAAATTCTGCCGAGGTCAACTTTGCCTTTCATCCTTTCGGGGTCGATTAAATAAGTACCAGTTATGCACTGGGGTCGATGTAATAGACCTAATCCGTGTGTCTGTCCTTGTTTGTTCCCTCTGTGTTTAGCCCCTTGTGGGTAGTAAAGAAACAGGTATACTGTGAAATGAGAGATGGACAGATAAAATAACAGAAGTAGTCAGAGTATGTGGTAGGATAATTAAGTTATGGTTAATTATAGGTAACATCTCAGCATACTCCCCACAGGTGGCTACTGCCAGAACTATCACTTCTATGAGACCTTCTGCAGGCTACTTCACCAATGAGTGACAGCATCCTCATTATTGTTGCTGGTGACTTCATGGGACATGATGGTCAACACATTGATAGCTTTTGTGATGTACAGAGAGGTTATGGTTATGGCTTGAGATAGGTACGTACAAGGCTTCTGAAGTTTTGTGATGCAACTGCTCTTAACAATTTGTAACATACTCTTTAAGAAACCATCCAACTACCAATCTGGTGAACACATAAGTTAGCTTACATTCTCACCAGGGAACAAGACAGAACGGTTATTGTGAATGCCAAAACCTTTCCTAGAAAAGAACGCCCTATCTAACATAGGTTAGTGGCTGGTGACTTCTGTGTTAGAGCTATGTAGACACAGCATGGAAAAGGATTTGGAAAGCAATTGGGAAAGGGTTTAGGAAAATTATAAACGACATTCATGACTGTAGATGAGGAGATTTATGTACCTGTTGCTTAGATGACTGGGAATTTCAACAATATAACTGATTAGGGCTACAGATCTGACATGACTGGAGCAAAGTCCCAGCCAAGCCAAAATGATCATAGTGGTGGAACAATAAGGTTGATAGGGGTCAAGGCTAAGAGACAGGCCATGACAGACTGGAAGGTTGGTGGCAGCAGGGAGCACTAGTTAATGACTAGAAGGGCATCTAGGCATTAGGTGTACATGGCTTAAGATGAGGCAGAAAAGAAGACATTTGCATATGTTCTGCAGCTTGAGGATCAGAAGTGAGAAGTGTTCAGGACTGCGAGACAATGTGTAAGAGAGAAAACAAGTTGACATTAGTAAGAAGTGTGTTTGAAATAATGACAGCAAACTTGCCATTGATTAGAACAAAAGTAAGTGGTGTGGAAGTGCTATAATGAAAGGCTTTTGAATGAGGAGAATGCATGGGATAAACAGGGATTATCCCATGCTGATCCAATAGCAGGAACCGTGATTCAAGTTAACAGCAATGTGGTAGATAAAGTGATCAAGGATATGAAAGGTGGGGAAAGTCACAGGTTCATCAAGGATGAAGTTGGATAAAGTATTGCCATTTGGATAGTCAGTATAATCATCCAGGAGGGTGTCATTCCCAATGACTGGCATTGCAGTATCTTCATAAACTGTTACAAGGACAAAAGTGATGCCTTAGAGAGAAGCAACTATATAGAGGAATCAGATCTGTAGATCAAGTTATGAAGGTCACCGAGAAAGCCATAGCCCAATTGATCCATCATAGAATCTACCTGGATGTGATGCAGTTAGGTTTTGTCCCAGATGAGACACTACAAACATAATCTTCCTTGTGGCAACTACAGAAATACAAGGCTAAGAATGAGTCACTGTTCCTGATTTTTGTTGATTTGGAGAAAGCATTTGACAGGGTACCATGTTCAGTTATCTGGTGGGTACTACAGAAACCAGGAGTTGGTGAATGGCTTGTGCAGACGTTCTTGTACATAGCTTGAATAGCTTGAACAAGTTATGTACCTGTTTTATGTCTCAAACTAGCCAGTTCTGGCCTCTCACACCTACCCTGCAATGCCATTCTAAAAATAAACAGTCACATCATCGAAATATTGAAGCTATGAGATAATGCATAATAAATACAAGACAATATGAACAAGAGCACTCAGAGAGCACAAACCTCTGCCAAGGCAACACCAACGTCTCTCAACGATTAGCCGGAGATGATTTTTAGAATTAGAATATCTGAAATAAACTCGACTGCTCTCACAAACGAGAATACTAAAAATGAACACGACCGCACTCAAGAATTAAGAAAAAAAACACGTAAAATAATCCAGAATCCTTGTCTGGTATTGGATCGATCCCAAAATCTAATCACTTTGTGCCAGTCACGATGCCAAACATCCCTGAAAGTTTCATCCGAATCCATCCAGTGGTTCTTGAAATATCTTGCCCACAAACAAACACAACTGAAATAATACCTCCATCTTTGGTAAGGGGGAGGTAATAAATAAGCTTCACATTTGGCAGAGAAATTTGAATGCTTAAAGGGTTCAACTAGTATCATAGTAACTTCCTAACAAAAGATCTTCCTTACTTTCTCTCTCTCTCTCTCTCTCTCTCTTATTTTTGCCTCTTCTCTTTTTCATTTTATTTGTTTCTTTGTCTACTCCACACCTGCCTCTATTCTTTTTACTTGTTTCAGTCATTTGACTGCGGCCATGCTGGAGCATCGCCTTTAGTCGTAGCAAATCGACCCCCACCAGGGACTTATTCTTTGTAAGCCTAGTACTTATTCTATCGGTCTCTTTTCCTGAACCGCTAAGTTACGGAGACGTAAACACACCAGCATCTGTTGTCAAGCGATGTTGATGGGACAAACACAGATACACAAATACACACACACACATACATATACATATATATATACATATATACGACGGGCTTCTTTCAGTTTCCATCTACCAAATCCACTCATAAGGCTTTGGTCGGCCCGAGGCTATAGTAGAAGACACTTGCCCAAGGTGCCACGCAGTGGGACTGAACCCAGAACCATGTGGTTGGTAAGCAAGCTACTTACCACACAGCCACTCCTGCGCCTCTCTCTCTCTCTATATATATATATATTTTCTCTTTCTGTTTGTGTTATCTTCAATAATTTGATCTCAGTGACAATGAAAGGCTGTATTTAGTGAAACGAAGCCAACAATGAAATACTTGCAATAGAACAATTGGTGTGACAAATACTTCCACATCCACCCCTGTCACCCCTGCCATTTTGCTTCTTTCACTGAGATATTCATTTCGATGTAACATTCTGTGTAGGAGTGGACTGGAATAGCTTGGTTTCTCTGACAAAGAATGGTGATGGCGGTGGTGATGGTGAGGGTGGTGGTGACGGTGCGGTTCTCCATCAGTTGGATAGATTTCCATGTCGAGTATTCAAGTGTTGGGTCTTTTCTTTTTGAACGGCAGACAATTTCTAGTTAACTTAAACACTTTAAAACTTCGTATACTGGTAGAATGTGTCAAAATAAAAACATTTTTTTCTCTTGGCTTTCTTGAGAAAATTGTAATTTGTTTGTTTAACGTAGTTTAATTTTTTCGAATTTTAACCAATCCTATGCTCTCTTTTGAGCTGAGACCATTTGCTGCGTCTAAAACTGAGACAACATCCTGTAACTAACACTAAACCTCCCCCCTAACCCTAACCCTAAATTTTTTTTATTAATTGTTAAATTAATTTAATTGTTACGCGTGTAAAAAAAAACTAAAGCAATGCAATTAAATTAATTTAACAATTAAGAAAAAAAGATATGGGGGAGGGGGAGGTTTAGGGTTAGTTACATGATGTTGTCTCAGTTTTAGATGCAGCAAATGATTTTAGTTGAATGGAGGTAATCGATTGGTTAAAATTGCCGAAATGCTCGGATTTTCAGACGAAATATCTTACAAACTATAGAATTTTCTCAATAAAACCAAGAGAAAAAAATGTTTTATTTTGACACCTTCTACCAGTATACGAAGTTTAAAAGTTAACTAGAAATTGTGTTGACATGTGCCGTTCAAAAGGAAAAGATCCCAAGTGTTTGTTCAACTGAATACCTAATCAAGAAATTAATCAGGTGTAGCTGCGTGGTAAGGAGTTTGCTTCCCGACCGCATGCTTTTGGGGTCTCAGTCTCACTGTGTGGCAACTCGGCCATCTTCTACAACAGTCTTGCGTTACTAAAGCCTTGTGAGTGGATATGGTAAACGGACACTGAAAACAAGGAGCCTGTTGTGTGTGTATATATATATATATTATATATATATATATATATATATATATATATATATATATATACCGTATATCCTCGGGTATAATCCGCATTTTCCTCCAAAATTTAGTGGGCAAAATCCCTAGTGCGTACTATATACGAGGTTAAAAATGAAAATTATTTTCTAAGCAATGTCCGAGTCTCTATTTGCTGTTCGGCAATGTTTATTCAGACGCATTTTGTGATGTCAGGCGCGAAAATACCTTAAATCATCTATAACTTGCAGTGAGCAACATTTATTAAACGTTACTACTGTTATTTCTTTATTTTCTGCAAACAAAATGCACAAAAAAGCTACACGTTTGCATTATGTTATATATACAATAATAATAAAAGACATTACCGTATACAGTTTTGCAAACCAAGGACGGTATATAGACCTCCTTGACCCAAGTTAGAGAAAGGGTGCGTATTATACACATGGTTTAAGTTTTTCACAGGTACAGCCCCCTAAAAATCCCCTGCGTATTATACTCAAGGGCGGACTATACTCGAGGATTTACGGTATTTATATGTGTGCATCATGTGTATGTATGTGTGTGTGTGTGTGTGTGTTTTTGTAACCCACCACCGCTAGACAACTGTATTGGTTTGTTTACGCCCATATCATCCCTGCGCACTGTTCAACTCAGTACCCATACCATATTATGCGTAAAGACTTCCGCCCGTCCCCCATTTACAAAATCTTTGGAAATCTTTTTCAGAATCACAATCTTCGTAATTTTCTGCATACTTTGAAGAAAAAAAATTCTGAAAAAAGTACCAAAAAAAATGAAGGGAATGAGTGTGGTGGGTAATTTTAAAATGCCAATTTTTTTTCTTTTTTGCAGCCGAAAAGGGTGGTTTGTGTGGAAAATTTTTTTTTTTTTAAGGGTGGTTTTTTGTGGGGGGAGGGGAGTTTTGCCCATTATGCTCACTCCTACACATGCATTCACACACATCTTCCCAATCCCCATACAGAGAAGCACCCAATACCTCTCAACCCCTCACTCTCATCACCCCTATCCCACCTCGTACCGCCATGCTTTCCCCACAACACACAGTATCCACACCTAAAAACACACACACCTGAACACAGACAATATATCCATGTCTTTATTACCCACAAGGGGCTAAACACAGAGGGGACAAACAAGCACAGACACACGGATTAAGTCGATTACATCGACCCCAGTGCGTAACTGGTACTTAATTTATCGACCCCGAAAGGATGAAAGGCAAAGTCGACCTCGGCGGAATTTGAACTCAGAACGTAACGGCAGACGAAATACGGATACGCATTTCGCCCGGCGTGCTAACGTTTCTGCCAGGTCGCCGCCTTAACACAGACAATTCCGTTTTCATTCTGGTTTGCAATTAAGTTTACTTTTGACACATTCTACCAGTATACGAAGTTTCAAATTGTTTGGTTCAGTAGGAAAAATTGGCTTCAGAATAGAAAAGATCCCATATATGTATGTATATATGCATATATTTATATATTATTTATATTATTATATGATTGAACGCCACGCATCCTTTACCAAGTAAGTTTTATCTCATTATTCTGTTAACCTCTTTTCAATTGGCACAAAGCCACCTCCCTCAATGCTACTTCTCACGGTCAAGGATGCATTATCTTATCTTGCAAGTTACTTGGTGACCCCGCTGATGCCACGAAAAAAAAACAACAACAAAAAACAGAACATCCAGTACACTCTGTAAAGTGGCTGACATTGGGAAGGTCATCCAGTCATAGAAACCATGCCAAAAATAGACAACAAAGCTCGGCAGATGTTAAACGATGATGATGGTAACGGTGGCCATATTCATCTATAAGTCAACAGCCACCACATCGATTTCCGCAAGAAGCTGGTAATTGTTAACACACACACGGACAAAGGGAGACAATTTCAAGAAATTAAGTACTGACGTAGTTTTTGTTAAGTCCCCTTACCCAGTATGTCCAAGACCAAAAGTATTCTATGACCACCCTGTCTTCCTTAAGGTGGTGGAAGCGTATAAGGGAGCTGTGACTGCTATTGCCTACGGGTTTTCATAACCATGTGGATGACTCCGCTGTTCATTGATATGGCTATTTTGTTTGTTGTTTCTAGATTAATCTGTATTGCTTGTTCAACAAGTTTATTCTTTATTATTTTACAAACTCTTTTACTTGTTTCAGTCATTTGACTGCGGCCATGCTGGAGCACCGCCTCTAGTCGAGCAAATCGACCCCGGGACTTATTCTTTGTAAGCCCAGTACTTATTCTATCGGTCTCTTTTTGTCGAACCGCTAAGTTACGGGGGACATAAACACACCAGCATCGGTTGTCAAGCAATGCTTGGGGTCAAACACAGACACACACACACACATATATATATATATATACATATATACGACAGGCTTCTTTCAGTTTCCGTCAACCAAATCCACTCACAAGGCATTGGTCGGCCCGGGGCTATAGCGGAAGACACCTGCCCAAGATGCCACGCAGTGGGACTGAACCCAGAACCATGTGGTTGGTTAGCAAGCTACTTACCACACAGCCACTCCATCCTAGCTTGTGTTGGATGGGACCTATAACATCTTACCACGACTCTATATTATCTAGCATACACACCAACAATGAAAACCAGCCTATTGTGTTGTGCATGCCATGGATCGGGTTTCATCACTTGGAAGACCTCGAAAAGATGAAAGATAAAGTTGACCTCAGCGGAATTTGAACTCAGAATGTAAAGACATGAAATACCTATTTCTTTATTGCCCACCAGGGGCTAAACACAGAGGGGACAAACAAGGACAGACACATAGATTAAGTCGATTACCTCGACCCCAGTGTGTAACTTGTACTTAATTTATCGACCCCAAAAGGATGAAAGGCAAAGTCGACCTCGGCAAAATTTGAACACAGAACGTAGTGGCAGACGAAATACCTATTTCTTTACTACCCACA
This sequence comes from Octopus sinensis, assembly GCF_006345805.1. NCBI lineage: Eukaryota > Metazoa > Mollusca > Cephalopoda > Octopoda > Octopodidae > Octopus > Octopus sinensis. The sequence goes on from NC_043021.1 coordinate 10,116,026, forward strand.
AGGGGCTAATCATAGAGAGGACAAACAAGGACAGACAAACGCATTAAGTCGATTACATCGACCCCAGTGCGTAACTGGTACTTAATTTATCGACCCCGAAAGGATGAAAGGCAAAGTCGACCTCGGCAGAATTTGAACTCAGAACGTAACGGCAGACGAAATACGGCTACACATTTCGCCTGGCGTGCTAACGTTTCTGCCAGCTCGCCGCCTTGATACATGACAAAATTCAGAAATACAAACGTTGGTGTTGGCAACAAGATCTGTTGAGTGTAAACTTAATGGCATTCAACAGATCTCCCTCCATTTATTATACAGTTCATGACTGTTTTATAGTAAATGCATCCGTGTAGGTTCAATTATACTAAGTATATTGTATGCATTGCTATTGATATTTAGCCTCATGTCAGCCCAGACCAAGCAGATATATGATAAAAAGTGTGACTGTTTGTATGACATTATCTCCTGAGGTATCATGTACCATTTAAAAACTATGCAACATTTACTTAATAAAAACAGGGCTTCAGATTACATTGCAATGATCACACCGTTCTATACCACAGACCATAGAATAACTGCTGCATTTGTTGATTATATAAACAGTTTATAGAGTGTTAAAAATTTTCGGTATGCAAATTAGGGACTCCTTCATAGAATAACTGCTGCATTTGTTGAGCTTATAAACAGTTTATAGATGGTTAAACACTTTTGGTATGCAAATTAGGGACTCCTTCATAGAATAACTGTTGCATTTGTTGAGTATATATAGTTTATAGAGGGTTTATATACTCAACAAATGCAGCAGTTATTCTATGAAGGAGTCCTTAATTTGCGTAGTCATTTTACCAAATATATACATTTTATTTTTTTGCACATTACTTAATCATTGGTATATGTTTTTATCTTATATTTAATTTTTTCTATAGGATGTAATTTTTTTCTATATGGTATAATTTAAATTCTACATTGTTGAATTGATAAAAGGTAGTTTTTTTCTAATTTATATATATATATATCTCTTTACTCTTTTACTTGTTTCAGTCATTTGAGTGCGGCCATGCTGGAGCACCACCTTTAGTCGAGCAAATCGACCCCAGGACTTATTCTTTGTAAGCCCAGTACTTATTCTATTGGTCTCTTTTGCCAAACCGCTAAGTGACGGGGACGTAAACACACCAGCATCAGTTGTCAAGCAATGCTAGGGGAACAAACACATACACGCATATATATATATATATATATATACACACACATATACGACGGGCTTCTTTCAGTTTCCGACTACCAAATCCACTCACAAGGCTTTGGTCGGCCCGAGGCTATAGTAGAAGACACTTGCCCAAGGTGCCACGCAGTGGGACTGAATCCGGAACCATGTGGTTGGTAAGCAAGCTACTTACCACACAGCCACTCCTGAGACCCCCTTCAATCATGAATAACCATGGGATTACACCTAGAAAGTTTTCCTCTCAGGCATAAGTGTGGACAAGATTGTTTGTGGAAGATCAGCAGTCACCCATGCGTACCAGTCTTCTCTCTACATGCCACCAGTGTTATCCAAGAGAAAGGCAAAGGCTGATACAGCTTGGCACTAGTGACATCACAACTCATTTCTGTGGACTGGAGCAACGTGAAACAAAGTGTCTTGCTCAAGAACACAACACACAACCCAGTAAAGGAATCAAACTCACAATCTCTTGATTGTAAACCCAACGTTCTAACCACAGAGCTTGGCACCTTTACTATATATATAAAGTACAAAGTGAGATAGGGGTTATGAGTGTAACCCACTATGGGATATCATTTATCCAATATACTGCCAGTGAAGTACCCAAAAGGCTAATACATAAATGTTTACAATTGCCAAGCAATTATTTCATTTATTGTATTATATGGGCGAAGGTAAAATGTTTTACCTCAAATTCATAATACAAAATAAGAAAATGGAGGAATAGATTCCTTTCAATCATCGACTTACAGATAATACTAATTCATATAATTTATTAACTAATTAAATAGGAACATCAATGTCTTATTCTGTTGGATTTGGATGTTCCTATTTAATTAGTTAATAAATTATATGAATTGGTATTATCTGTAAGTTGATGATTGAAAGGAATCTATTCCTCCATTTTCTTATTTTGTATATATATATATATATATATTAGCTCCTGCACGCATTTTTTTTTCTCTCCTTGTTTCTTTTCTGTGTATCTTTCTGTCGAAGAGCGTAGGCTCGAAACGTAAAAGACTTGTTTTATTTCTATTCCTGAGTGCCATACTAATACAATTGTTTGTTTGTACTCCACCTGCCTTCGTCTTTTGTTTATTTTCGTAAAGCTTCCCGTTATATATATATATACACACACACATTCATATATATATATATACGAGCAAAACGCCCCCCGTCCAATGGACGGTGCTGAGTTGTCAAACATTTAAATCAAATTTTCTCAAAACAACTTGTCCGACCATCCCATAGGCCTCCCCTTTGAGAAACACTGATTTAACCTAAATTTGAGACACCAGCAAAAGAAGAAATAACAATAGACTTTTTATCTGTTCCAAAGAAAAACGATTTTATTCACTTTATCGATCGCATTCTCACCTGGAATCGAACTTTGTAATTTTTTCAAGGCTTATACATGCCCTGATACCGTCAGTATCTACATATCAAATTTGAGTGCAATGAAGGAGCTTCTATATAGAAAAAGCATGGATAGTTCATGAGGTTTCTGGCATAAAAATTTAATTGTTTGATACAAACTAAAGCCAATAAATAAGTTTAGAAAGAAAAAAAACTTCAAGGGACGAAGGTCTTAGGTAAGGATTTTCACTTCACGGTCTTCCATGATTTTCTTTGTGGTCATAATGTTGGAAACGACCTCTGTGCATCAGGGTGTTCCCAATACGCATATGAATGACTTCTCTTGCAAGGGCATGGTTCCGACAACCTGTTAAATCTTCTGAAATGTGAAAAAAAAAAAAAAGAACTTGGTCAAATTTACAGAGCAGATTTGAACTTGTAACACAGAACTATGTAACAAAATATTTATGGTTGGCTGTGTGGTAAGAAGCTAGCTTCCTAACCACATGATTCCAAGTTCATTCCTACTGTGTGGCCCCCTTGGGAAAGTGTCTTCTACTATAACCTTGGGCCAAGTAAAGCCTTGTGAGTGGATTTGGTAGATGGAAACTGAAAGAAGCCCATCATACATATATATGTATATATCTATGTGTGTGTGTGTGTGTGTGTCTTTGTGTTTGTTCCCTATCACTGCTTGACAACCAGTGTTGGTGTGTTTACGTTCCTGCAACTTAGCAGTTCAGCAAAAGAGACAGATAGAATAAGTACTAGGCTTTAAAATTAAGTCTTGGCGTTGATTCATTCAATTGAAAGGCAGTGCTCCAGCATGGCTGCAGTCAAATGACTGAAACAAGTAAAAGAATAAAAGAATAAAGAAACAACTAATACCCATTTTCTTGGGCAACTGTTCCCAAATTATTTTGTTGTGGAACCCTTATAACCTTTAGCATTCAGATTACTCTGCCAAATGTTCAGTCATGAGTGACCATGGGATTGCACCTAGAAAGTTCCCCTCCAAGGCACAAATATAGGCAAGATTGTTTATGGAAGACCAGCAGTTGTCCATGCATACCAGCCTCCCTTCTCCATGATACCGATGTTATCCAAAGGAAAGGCAAAGGGGCCGATACAGCTTGGCACCAGTGATGTCACAACTCATTTCCCTAGCTGAATGAACTGGAGTAACATGAAATAAAGTTAGTTAGTTAATTTTTTGGCTCAAAAAGCAAAAAGCAAGGCCATGTAGGGGGACATGGAGTTATGTACAGGGTGGTGTTCATGTAAAGAGTTCAGGCCACTTGTGGTCAAGGGAGACTTTGAACCGAGCGGTCGTCGGCATCTTCACCATCCGTCCGGCAGCTTATTCCACGGATCCGCAACCCGGACGGAGAAAGCCCCTCTCCTTCGATTGAGATGAAATCGTCGCAGATAGAGCTTTTCGGAATGACCCCGCAGCCGACGCTCTGGAGCAGGAGTGAAGAACAGCTCTTTCGAGAGGTTACACTTTCCGCTTATGATGTTATGAGCAAGAATGAGATCACCATGGCGGCGTCATTTTTCTAGAGAATAAAGGTCGAGCGTCTTCAGCCTTTCTTCATAAGACAAATTCTTGAGACCAAGAACCATGCGGGTAGCCAGCTTCTGGACTTGCTCAAGAACTCAACACACAGCCTGGTCCAGGAATTGAACTCACTACCTCATGATAGTGAACCCAACGCTCTAACCACTGAACCATGCAGTTTCACAATGTAATACTCATTAATTCACATTGTTTTTCAATTAACCAAGCATTATTTTGTAGCTTGAAGATTTCAATGATGGGATTGTTTATTTTTAGAATGCCATTCTGAAATCTAGCTGATTTGAACATAAAACATATAGAACCAGATATGGCTGGTTTAAATGCTAAAGGGTTATACAATTTTCCGGTATACAAGTCAAAGCAGTTCTATATTTAAGAGATGAGGAATTATGTACACTATTTACATTATTTACATTTGACGGAAATTTTTGTCCTCATCATGTTTGTTGTTAACACAACATTTCAGCTGATAAACCCTCCAGCCTTCTTCAGGAGTCGTGGGGAAATTTTGAACCTGGGTTCTCATTCCTAAAGTATTTTTCAATGTTATTATTATTATTGTTCAGGTCACTGCTTGGAATCAAACTCGGAATTTTGGGGTTAGTAGCTAATGTTTCTGCCAGCTTGCTGCCCCATACCATGATGCTCTGTCCTTTGTAAGATATTTCGTTGGAAATTTCTTGCATTTCGGCAATTTTAACCAATCAATTACCTCCATTGACGTAAATAACATTCTGTGCATAATGAATATGTCCCTCCTTTAAGAAACAGATTGGGTTTATTTACATTTGTGAAGAAAAAAAGATACCCTTCCCCAACCCCTAACCAACCCTAACTAACACTAACTCTAACCCTAAAATCTAAAAATGCAATAGATCGATACCAGCGTTATAATTATGGGTGACAATTTCATATGACACTGCTACGGAAAATGGGATTTTTTTCTAGCGGTGTCAAATGAAAATGTCACCCATAATTATGGCCCTAGTATCGATCTATTGCATTTCAATCTATTTTAGATTTTAGGGTTAGAGTTAGGGTTAGTTAGTGTTAGGGGTTGGGGAATGGTATCTTTTTTTCTTCACAAATGTAAATAAACCTAATCTGTTTCTTAAAGGAGGGACATATTCATTATGCACAGAATGTTATTTACGTCAATGAAGGTAATTGATTGGTTAAAATTGCCGAAATGCAAGAAATTTCAGACGAAATATCTTACAAACTATAGAATTTTCTCAATAAAGCCAAGAGAAAATGATGTTTTATAAACACATTCTACCAGTATACGAAGTTTAAAACTTTTTAGTTACCTAGAAATTATGTTACAAAGTGCCGTTCAAAAGGAAAAGATCCAACGATCCTGCTTGCTTGCCGCCTTGTTCAGTATATATATTACGAGCTTCTTTCAGTTTCCGCCTGCCAAATCGACTCACAAGACTTTGTCGTGCAGTAGGATTGAACCCAAGACCACATGGTCTTCTTACCGACCTTATTGACCAAATTTTCCCATTCATTGTTGTTTGAGACGATAATTCGTGATTTGAGGTAGGGCTATTGGCTACTATTTCTTTCAAGCTAAGCAAGTATGTAGAAGACAGGAATGTAATGCAAATATAGGAACGTTATGTAAGCAAACACAATACGACAACTGGTACAGGACAGCAAAAGTACGTTTTAGGAAGCAAATATACACAAAAACACAACACTCACGAAGTCCTTAATCTGTCTCCTTATAATGAATACTAGAATCATACAGTCTCCTTTGGTTTCCTTGTTCAGAACTTCGATTTCACTTTTTCAAGGATATGGGTATCGTTTTCGTAGATGACATCGCTGCCTTCCTTGGATAGTACCGCTTTACATTCATCTCGAGTGGCCTTGCAGGAAGCTGTTATATAAGGCTTATCCAATTGGTATTTGTTCAGATGGTAGTCTGCAGATATCCTCTGAAGGCTCTCATAAATATTCTCACATTTTGACGGTTCTTCAATTCGTGTAGCGTCAGCATGCCTAAAGGTTTTAGCTATATTCTCGCGTATGAAGACGGCGAGGTCCTTATCAGCTGCTTTGCTGGTGTCTATGGGCCAGTTTTTACAGAGGGTTAGAAAACGTCTGTAACTCGAAGCCATCTCTCTCTCTTTTCTATCACTCCTAACTTATGTTATTTACGTTTTGACGTTGCATTTATGTAACATGTGCGTTGTTATAGAGTCGAAGAGACCATTGGAAGGCGAAGGTTAAACGACTTAATCCTACTGGGAACTCTTTCAATAATACACCGCCTGAACTGTAGTTATAGGATTTATTTCCCTTAGACCAGGCACATCATCACAACCACCACGTTGTGGATCATTTGGCATTGGGCTTCAGAGGAAAAATAAATTTTATAAAATTTGTTTCCTTTTTTTTTAACTATCGCAGGTGATATATATATATATATATATATATATATGTATATCGCTGGCAACCATACAGAAAAGATCCATATATATATATATATGTAGGTCCCGGGTTGATTCGGGGTTAACCACAGTAAATAAGGTACTCTGATGATTTCTCTTGAATGAAACAGTTCTAGTCCTGTAGAAGCTCCTTCTATATAATAAATTATATATATAGATATATATATATAATAAAAAATGTAGTAATTAAATTATACATTTATAATTATAAATTACTCTTTACTCTTTTACTTGTTTCAGTCATTTGACTGTGGTCATTGACAGCATCGTTTGTCAAGCGATGTTGGGGAGACAAACACAGACACACACACACACACACACACACATATATATATATATATATATATATATTATATATACGACGGGCTTCTTTCAGTTTCCGTCTACCAAATCCACTCACAAGGCTTTGGTCGGCCCGAGGCTATAGTAGAAGCCACTTGTCTGTCTGTCCTTGTTTGTCCCCTCTATTTTTAGCCCCTTGTGGGTAATAAAGAAACAGGTATTTCGTCTGCCGCTATGTTCTGAGTTCAAATTCCACCGAGGTCAACTTTGCCTTTCATCCTTTCTGGGTCGATTAAATAAGTACCAGTTACGCACTGGAGTCGTTATAATCGACTTAATCCGTCTGTTTTTATGTTCTGAGTTCAAATTCCACCGAGGTCAACCTTTGCCTTTCATCCTTTCGGGTGGTGGGGTCGATAAATTAAGTACCATTTGCGTACTAGAGTCGATCTAATCAAATTGCCCCTTTTCCCAAAATTTCACCAGTTAACACGTACTCTCGACCTTCTGACCCTTTTCCCGTCGACTGGCTACTGGTTTATTTATAATGGCTGGCTACTATCACTTTTTACCGGGAGGGGTGTACAATTTCACTACACAACAGTAACATAGGTGTCTTTTACACGGCACCTGCACAGGTGCTTTTTACGTAACACCAGCACAGGTATTATTTACGTGACACCAGCACCAGTGGAATTGCTTAGTAGCTTGTAAGACAGAGAGCTCTCAATTGACAGAGAAACTGAGGGTAGTGGTGTGTACCAGGTGAGAAGCTAGAGTATAACAGAGGGACAGAGGGAGAGATAGATTATCTTTTCTACTCTAGACACAAGGCCCGAAATTTGGGGGGAAGGGGCAAGTCGATTAGATCGATTCCAGTACACAACTGGTACTTACTTTATCGACCCCGAAAGGATGAAAGGCAAAGTCGACCTCGGCGGAAGCGGCAGACGAAATACCTATTTCTTTATTGCCCACAAGGGGCTAAACACAGAGGGGACAAACAAGGACAGACAAACGGATTAAGTCGATTATATCGACCCCAGTGCATAACTGGTACTTATTTAATCGACCCCGAAAGGATGAAAGGCAAAGTCGACCTTGGCGGAATTTGAACTCAGAACGTAGCGGCAGACGAAATACCTATTTCTTTATTACCCACAAGGGGCTAAACACAGAGAGGACAAACAAGGACAGACATAGGTATTAAGTCGATTACAACGACCCAGTGCGTAACTGGTACATAATTTATCGACCCCGAAAGGATGAAAGGCAAAGTCGACCTCGGCGGAGTTTGAACTCAGAACGTAACGACAGCCGAAATACTGCTAAGCATTTCGCCCGGCATGCTAACGTTTCTGCCAGCTCGCCGCCTTGGTGGTGGTGGTGGGAGATAGATAATGTTGGCGATGTATTGGGGGGGGGGACTACCCATAGAGAACAGCGAGGGGTAGGGAGAGTATAAGTAGTAGAGAGAAGATAGAAGGGGGATATTCCAAAAGTGTGTGAGGGAAGATGTTTAGAGATGGGGATGACATGACTGTAGCAAGTGATGAGAGAAAATGGAGTCACTGGGATGTGTGTGTGGCGGGCAGGGTATGGTAGATATGTGAGGGCATTGTTATGAAACCAGTTTCTTCATGATATTCTAGAGGATTCACCATTAACCAGTTATTCTTTTATGAAATGGGTAGAGTTTTTATTTTTTAAATAAAGAAAATGAAAAAATAAATGTGTATATATTTTAAAAGTTTGTTGGGTTATATTGGCGGTTTGTGTCGTGAAAAAATGGCTGGAGACTATTGGTATTAGGCATCCCGGATGTAAATCAAATCTTTATATATAAAAGTCAAGTTGTGTGTCTGTCTCCTACGATTTAGATTCCTAACTACTCCCACATTTTGCGGTGCAGTTTAACCAAAACCGGGTATCTTATAGTCGTGATTCATATCAAGCCCTTCTGGGTATTAGCGCGCGTCTACGATGAGTCTACGATTTTAAAAAAATTTACCATTATTTTTTTTCCATTTTAATGCATTTTTTCGCTATTATATAAGGGAAGTAACTCTCTAAAAATGTCTACGATGAGTCAACGATTTAAAAAAAAATTTACCATCATTTTTTCCATTTTAATGCATTTTTTCGCTATTATATAAGGGAAGTAACTCTCTAAAAATGTCTACGATGAGAACGATTTTAAAAAAATTATACCATCATTTTTTTTCCATTTTTAATGCATATTTTTGCTATATTTTGGCTATAACTCTCTAAAAATGCTTATATAATTATTTCCCTTACAAATCCGAGCAACGCCGGGCGATACTGCCAGTTATTTATAAATTTCATTCACATTTTTTTCTTGCACTGTATATTGCGACAGATATATTAACAAAAATATCAGCGCACAGTGACTTTCCGAACACTCTGTACATCATTCAGTCATGATGGTCCAGATACCATGACAGAAACGAAGCAAACCTACACAAGTGGGACCCGACTTTGTTACCTCATAATTCCCCGAAAATAATGAATACTTTTTAAATGAAATTTTGTATAAGAACCTTTCAGATTGTGTAGATTATATCAGAAGATTGTGTAAATTATATCAGAAGAAAAAAAATGTGAAAAAAGAATTGGTAGTCGCGCACTCATATATGTACAAAATAAAATCTGAAATTTTGTACAAGGAAAATAATACGTGTTAGTATGTATGAGTGCGTGGCCAGCAGGGTTTTTGTTTTTCACATTAAACTGCGATTGTGTTGTAATGTACTCCATCTGAAAGGAATTAGTGAAAAATTTCATTAGAAAATATTAAATTTTTCTGAAGTTATGAGGAAACAGAGTCGTGTGTGTGTGTGTCTACGTGCTTCTGTGTGTGTGTGTGTGTGTGTGTGTGGTGTGTGTAAGTGGGGGGCACACTTGTGTAGGTATGCCTATCAAAGTTCACGCTTTAATTTCGTTGACATTTAATCCTCAATCCAACATAACTACACAATCAAAGGCGTTACAACCTTGACTTTTCTGTATCATGGACGACATTAGCCACCAGGTCAGCTCCTATCAAAAAAAGCCTTTAAGAAAGACATTCCATCCGTGGCGGATCCTTTTTTTCCCCCCTAATTGCCAACAGTATACCTCAAAACGTAATTCAGGTTTAGGTACTCTATATAACACCTCATAACTATTTCATTTTTTGGAATTTTTAGAAATCTCGAATTACATTATGTATTGCGATCTTTAAAAGATGGTAAAATCATGTGATTAAACGGTTCTTTTTATTTTTTGGCTGCTCTTTCTAGCTTCTCGAGTGACTATTGTCAACGTAAGGAGTTGTTTATACTGATAAACAAGATTGCCCAGAGGCCAGTGGCCAATCGTAGGCTAAATATCGACATCCTGATTGTCGAGAGCATCAATAAAACGTTGAAATACATTAAATATAATCAAAATAATTAATTAATTACAAAATTATAACAGAATAGAACGTCAATAAATGTTTAATAGTATATAATATATTTTTTTCAGCACTTCAATGTATGAGGCTCGTTGGTCTAGGGGTATGATTCTCGCTTTGGGTGCGAGAGGTCCCGGGTTCGAATCCCGGACGAGCCCATCGTTACTTTTTTTTTTAAAACATTTCCTCTATATGTTTTTTTCGTTACTTTTTACGTCTATAGATTCTTTTTGTTTTATTTTGTGTTCGTACCAAATATATTGAAGATATGATTCCAATAAAGTATGTTTGTTTTATTTTCGTACATTTTATTTTATAACTGTTTAATTTCTGATGGCTGATTTTTCATGCACAATAGCAGTGGGAAATTATGAGGGACTTAATTTTTTTTTTAACTTTCCCTGTCGTTCATTTTTAATTATAGTGCTGCATTTTCAAATATGATTATTCCTCGAGAATGGCATGAACGTTACACGTTCTCATTGGAATAGTGGATCGAAAAAGCGTACTTTTTATCCCTTTAAGCTGCCACGAGAATATATATATATATATATATATATATATATATATATATTAAGGTATGTAGAAAAATACAACATGGACAAGAACGTATAACTCTTAGAAGACGGTATTATAATATATATATTATATATATATATATAATGATATATATATAATATATATATATATATGATATATATATATATATATATAATACTATATATATATATATATATATATATATATATATATATATATATATATATATATAATATATAATATATATGTTTCTAAATTTTACGTTTCCATAAATTCTGTTGTAGGAAATAATAAGGCGTTCCAGTCGTGACTATTCGACCAATATATCATTTAAAATAACGGTAACATAGTTAAAATGATGTACAGTTTATATAAAAGCATTTCCTTCAAATCTTATTTTTTAATAAACGATATCAACAGTATATTGTTTCAAATTTTGGCTCAAAGCCAGAAATTTTAGTGGATGGGGTTTAGTTGCGTGGCTTGGTTGTTAGGGTATTGTAGTCACGATCGCAAGATCATGGCTTCGATTCCTAGACCGTCTGTGCGTTGTGTTCTTGAGCTAAACACCTCGTTTAATATTGCTCCTGTCCACTCAGCTGCAGGTGAGTAACCTTGTGACGGTGAAAATCGCCCGAACGGAGGATGTCACGCGTGGTTTTGTATTTTGCGCTCGAAAGGATAAATAGTACAACCCGTACAGTGAACCTCGACTGTTTGGAATTGGTCGTTCAATCCCATCGAAGTCAATCAATCAATTTGCGGACTGCACCGATTCGGTGCTCAACAGAGTCGATCCTTCGGTATCTGTACACGATGTCATTCACGCAAACAACCTTTCCGTGTGACATAGATAAAGAAACGAGGCTGAAAAAGCGGATGATTGACGTCGCCTCCTCATACCGCCAATCTGAAGAGCAACACCGAAGGGTCGACTTCAACTGATACTTATTTTATCGACCTTGAAAAAAATTAATGACTAAGTTGACTTAACGGATAGAAGGAACCCGGACATTGCGTGCGAACGAAGCCCTCAATTTTTTTTCTTTTAAACTATTCTTTAATTCCTGTTTTTGCTGCAATCTTTTTTGTCACAAATGGTGAATGAGAATCGTATCAATTCTTTATAAAAGTGAAAGTAAATTGTCCTAAAAATTTGAAAGTAAATTGCAATAAAAACTAGATGTGACGACAGTCTCTTTTCTGCATGTGCATTAGTTGAATTATAGGTAGAATCAAATGGCGCTTCTCAAAAAAGTTCTATATTTAAGAGATAAGGAATTTTGTATATTATTTACATTCGACAGATATTTGTCCTCTTCTTGTTTGTTGATAACACAAAGTTTCGGCTGATGTACCCCCAGCCTTCATCAGGTGTCTTGGAAAAATTTTGAACCTGGGTTCTCATTCCTAAGGTATTTTTCGATGTTGTTGTTATTATTATTATTATTATTATTATTATTATTATCATTATCATTATTATCATGATGATGATGATGATGATTATTATTATTATCATTATCATTATTATTATTATTATTATCATTATAATTATTATTATTATTATCATTATTATTATTCAGATCACTGCTTGGAATCGAACTCGGAATCTTGGGGTTAGTAGCCTGCGCTCTTAACCACTACGCCATATTCCCAAGACATCTGATGAAAGCTAGAGGGTATCTCAGCCGAAACATTGTGTTAACAACAAACAAGATGAGAACAAATATCTGTCAATTGTAAATAATGTACAAAATTCCTCATCTCTTAAACATAGAACTGTATGGTTACCATTGTTTTGAATACACATTGCAATACGTTTACTCCCACTCATAGTGAACTCATAATAGCACATCTGGTGATACGTGTGCAAAGGAGTTGGTGATGCATTCCTTCAAATGATTTAGGTCTTTTATCTTTCCGCGATACACCATGCCTTTCAAATGGCCCCAAAGATAGAAATCAAGAGGGGTCAGATCAGGGGATCTAGGTGATCTTATAAACTGTTTCTTATAAAAAAAATTAATTTTTTCTACGCAGGAGTGGCTGTGTGGTAAGTAGCTTGTTTACCAACCACATGGTTCCGGGTTCAGTCCCACTGCGTGGCACCTTGGGCAAGTGTCTTCTACTATAGCCTTGGGCCAACCAATGCCTTGTGAGTGGATTTGGTAGACGAAAACTGAAAGAACCCCGTCATATATATGTATATATATCTGCGTGTGTGTGTTTACCCCCTAGCATTGCTTGACAACCGATGCTGGTGTGTTTATGTCCCCGTTACTTAGCGGTCCGGCAAAAGAGACCGATAGAATAAGTACTGGGCTTACAAAAGAATAAGTCCCGGGGTCGAGTTGCTCGATTAAAAGAGAGAGTAAAGAGTATGGAGACTTTTGAATCATCCTGTATATTATGAATATACTATATTCATTGCAGTATACAATTCAATTATGAATTAACCACAATAGATAAGGGATACAGATCCCTTCTGAGTCATATAGACCCATTGGGCTAGTTTCCTGGTTACCATGGGAGTATATATTCCCTACAAGGATGGGACCCTAGACCATCACAGAATTCCTCATTTGTACCAGCTGAATGGACTGGAGCAACGTGAAATGAAGTGCCTTGCTCAAGGGCATAATGCGTCACCTGGTCCAGGAATCGAAACCTGAACCACAATTTTTTCATCATGACTGCAACACCTGAACCACAGATGATGCAACAATGTTAATTGTACTTCCTATGCTTATCACATTTATACAAATATTCTTTTTTACTCTAGGCACAAGACCTGAAATTTTTGGGGAGGGGGGGGCCAGTCGATTAGACTAACCCCAGTACACAACTAGTACTTAATTTATTAACCCTGAAAGGATGAAAGGCAAAGTTGACCTCAGCAGAATTTGAACTCAGAATGTGAAGACAGACAAAATACTTATTTCTTTACTGCCCACAAGGAGCTACACACAGAGGGGACAAACAAGGACAGACAAATGGATTAAGTCGATTATATCGACCTCAGTGTGTAACTGGTACTTATTTAATTGACCCCAAAAGTATGAAAGGCAAAGTTGACCTCGGCGGAATTTGAACTCAGAACGTAGTGGCAGACGAAATACCACTAAACATTTCGCCCTGCGTGCTAACCTTTCTGCCAGTTTTCCACCTTGTTGTTTGTTCCTTCACGAGCCATACCTGGCTCATAAGGGCCAGTTTCCTGGTTTCCTTGGCGTATAGGTTCCCCACCTGGACGGGACGCTAGTCCGTTGCAGGTAAGCTGCAAGAGGCAGGAGGAAAGAGTGAGAGAAAGTTGTGGCAAAAGAGTCAGCAGAAGTTAGCCATTACCTTCTGCTGGAGCCACATGGAGCTTTAGGTGTTTCACTCATAAACACTCACATCGCCCAGTCTGAGATTTGAACCCACGACAATCATGATGGTAACATGTAAAAGGCACTCGTGTCGGAGACATGTAGTAGGCGCCTGTGCCGGTGACACATAAAAGGCACCTGCGTTGGTGACATGTGAAAGGCACTCATGCTGGTGGCACATAAAAGACATCTGGTACACTCTGTTGAGTGGTCTGCGTTAGGAAAAGCAACCAGTCATAGAAATCAAGCCAAAACAGACTGGAGCTTGGTACAGTTCCAATCAAACTGTCTTACCCATGCCAACATAAAAAACAGATGCTAAATGATCATGATGATGATCATGATGATGATGATAATCACACACAAATATACTGATGCACAAATGTATATACCTAGGTACATGTACGTACGTGGTAACAGACACACACACACACGCTCCATGAGGTACATCACTGTTAGTTGTAGCAAGGCGTCTTTCAGCAAAAATGAGAGAGGGATCGGTAGTGAGGTTGGTTGGTAAAAGATAAAGAAATACAGACAGACAGACAGACACATGGGTAAACAGACAGACAGACTAACAGATGGTTGGACAGATAGACAGTTAGATAAACAGAAAGCTAACTTGTTAGAAAGAAAGAAAGATAGACTGACGGACATAGATAGGTAGATAGATAGATAGATAGATAGATAGATAGACAGGTAGACAGATAGATTGATACATAGAGAGATAGATAGATTGATAGTTAGATAGACAGACAGCTTGGTGGGTTGGCAAGCAGGTATGCAGGGTACATTGGAAGGTATGTAGATATTTAGCTCACTACTTTATATTAGCGATCACACACACACACACATACACACACTTGCATGCATACACACATACACATATGTACACTTACGTAAAAGTAATTCTTCAAGAATGAAGATATATATACATATATATATATATATATATATATATATATATATATATGTATATATATATATATATATATATATATATATATATATATATATATATATATATATATATATATAAACACACACACACACATACATATATATGTATATATAAAACATAAAATGGTAAATGGCTGCAGACGATAAACTGAGGAATTCAGAGAGTTAGATAAACAAAAAGGAAGCAATGTTTTTCTTCTAAGGCCTCAGCTATTTGCTGGTGCAATCTTATTTTAAAGAAAATAAGAATATTTTCTTAATTAAAGAAGAAAGAAAGAAAGAAAAAAAAGGAAGATGAAAACATTAACATTAAAAGAAATGAAAGAAAGAAAGAAGGAAGGAAAACTAGGAAGTAAGATGGCTTCAGACAAAATAGTCATGAAAGGAGGTGGGGACTGGAAGTGTGTAACTTGGAGAGAAAATATTTTTTAAAAGTGTGTACCTGTAGCTTGAATGTTGTGTTATCTAGGTGAAGTGAACTTTTACTTGGCAGGAACAAATTATCTTCGTCATTTGCTACTTTCATCATCATCATCATCATCCTCATCATCATTATCATCCTCATCATCATCATCGTCGTCGTTGTCATCATTATCATCATAATCATCATCATCATCATCACCATTATCATCAATCGTCGTTGCCACTTTCATCATTATCATCATCATCATTAGTTGTCATTGCCACTTTCGTCATCATCGTTGTCGTCATCTTCATCATCATTGCCACTATTGTCATTGTCATCGTCATCATTGTCATCATCATCATCATCGTCATCATCATCATCATCGTTTAACGTCCGCTTTCCATGCTAGCATGGGTTGGATGATTTGACTGAGGACTGGTGAACCAAATGGTTGCACCAGGCTTCAATCTTGATCTGGCATAGTTTCTACAGCTGGATGTTCTTCTTAATGCTAACCACTCCGAGAGTGTAGTGGGTGCTTTTATGTGCCACTGGCATGGGGGCCAGTCAGGCAGTACTGGCAACGACCTCGCTCGAATCTTTTTACACATGCAACCAGTACAGGGGCCAGTAAGGTGATACTGGTAACGATCATGCTTGAATGGTGCCTCTTACGTGTCACCGGCATGGAGGCCAGTTATCCACTCTGGCAATGATCACACTCGGATGGTGCTCTTAGCACCCTACTAACATGGGGCTCAAGTGCCAGTAAGGTGACACTGGTATCGATCACACTTGAATGGTGCCTTTTAAGTGCCACTGGCACGGAAGTCAGTTAGCCACTCACAACAAATCACAGCACATACCCAAGGCACACAACTGCGCTTGGTAGTGAAGTGAAAGCACGCTATAAAAATAAAACTACTGAATAATAATAATAATAACATCGACAAATACCTTAGGAATGAGAACCCAGGTTCGAAATTTCCCCCAAGACACCTGATGAAGGCTGGAGTGTATATCAACCGAAACGTTGTGTTAACAACAAACAAGACGAGGACAAATATCCATCAATTGTAAACAATGTAAACAATCTAAATAATGTACAAATATGGCGGATTTAAATGCTAAAGGATTAAGCTTAACCATTTCAGAATTTGCATAATCTGTGATGATGATGATGTTGGTACTCATCTGTGATTTTTGTAAAGTGGACTAAAGACAAATTTTCCCTTTTTTTTTTTACTTTTATTCTTTTGTTTATTTTAGGCATTTGACTGTGGCCATGCTGGAGCTCTGTCTTTTAGTCAAAGAAATTGACCTCAGGATTAATTCTTTTGGTCTCTTTTGCTGAACCACTAAGTTACGGTTACATAAACACACCAACATCAGTTGTCAAGCGATGGTTAGTGGGAGGACAAACACAGACACAAAGCAACACACATAAATGCGTGTGTGTATATATATATATATATATATATACACGATGGCAGCTTCTTTCAGTTTCTGTCAATCAAATCCACTCACAAGGCTTTGGTTGGCCTGAGGCTATAGTAGAAGACACTTGCCCAAGGTGCCATGCAGTGGGACTGAACCTGGAACCATGTGGTTGGGAAGCAAGCCCCTTACCACACAGCCATGCCAGCACCTGGTCAGTGTCAGACACATTTCTCATATTCTTCTACAAGAAGAGCTGTACTGCAACCAATTGACCAATTTACAATTCTAAGTGGTTTGACCAGATTGAGGTCAAACCACTGAGAAGTCAAGCCACTGATGTTTTGCAGCTTACAAGAAACAGCAGCCAAATTTCTCTCAAAATCATATCCTTCCATCTTGAAAAAGTATGTCGTAAAAATTTTTTAAATGTGGTAAGTAGCTTGCTTACCAACTACATGGTTCCGGGTTCAGTCCCACTGTGTGGCACCTTGGGCAAGTGTTTCAACTATATAGCCTCGGGCCGAACAAAATCTTGCGAGTGGATTTGGTACTCGGAAACTGAAAGAAGCCTGTTATATATATATATATAATATATATATATATATATATATATATATATATATATATATATATAAATATACATATGTGTGTGTGTGTGTATGTTTGTCCCCTGCAACATTGCTTGATGACAAATGCTGGTGTGTTTATGTCCCCGTAACTTAGCGGTTCAGCAAAAGGGACTGATAGAATAAGTACTAGGCTTACAAAGAATAAGTCTTGGGGTTGACTTGCTCAACTAAAGGCAGTGCTCTAGCATGGTCGCAGTCAAATGACTGAAACAAGTAAAAAGAATAAAACATGTATTCCTAAATACACCAAGTGGCAAACTAGCAGATTAGTTAGAGTGCCTTGTGGTTTTTATTCTGAATCTTTGCACTCCTCGTTATTATCATCATTTAACATCTGTTCTCCATTCTAGTACAGGTAGGATGGTTCCAGAGGAACTGGCAAGGCAGAAGATTGTACCAAACTCTGCTGTCTGCTTTTGGCATAGTTTCTATGGATAGGCACCATTTCAAATGTCAACCGTTTTACAGAGTATTCTGGGTGCTTTTTATGTGGCACCAGCACCAGTGGGGTGACCAAGAAACTTGCAAAACAAGACTCTTCAACTGAATGGGAAAATAGTATTGAGGGAGAGGGAAAAATGTCTGCTGAGGTCAAATTTGTCTTTCACTATTATGGAAGAAACTATCAATTTGGGGTAGTGGGGCGGTGAAACTATTAAAACATTGAGTGGGATACCTTGTGGTATTTGTTCAAGGTGCCCTTGTTCTAACAGCAATACTAATGGTGACTCTGTTTCCAAGCTGTCTTGGCCTTGCCTATCCCTTCAGCATTGTCAACAGTGAAGAAAGGGATGACTTTCATGTAAGTGTAACTGCTGCTCTCTCTCTTTCTCTCTCTTTTTTCTCTCTCTCTCTCTCTCTCTCTCTCTCTCTCTCTATCTTCCTCACACACACACTGAAACACACTGAAACACAATCCTATATGGAAAAGAAGGTTATGGAAGCTCAAGGGTCCTTCAAATGGGCAGAAATTTAGAGACATCTTTAATGAAACCTTTGATAGGAAGGCGGTAAAGATGGAGGCACGACATAGAGGACAACTGGAAGTTCTTAAGAGGCAATCTACTGAGAGTGACAGACCAAATTTGTGGTTGGAGCCAAGCTTCTGACAGACCAAGTGTAACATGGTAGTGGAAAAGTGAGGTTAAAAGACCTATAAAAGAGAAGAGACAGGCTTGGAAAGAGTGGAAGCATGGGGGTAGCAAAGAACCATATCAGGTAGCTAAGAGAGAAGCTAGGCATCAGGTTTATCAAGGTAGGGAACAAATAGAAAGGAAGAGGTTTAATAATGTCTTACAACATGAAGATCAGAGACTTGAGGTGTTCTGGATTGTCAGAAAGTGTGTTATAGAGAATCGAGATGTTGTGGGAGAAAAGTGTACAAATGGATAATACATTTGCTCCTAGTGATCTTGAAAAGAAAGAGGTATGGAAGAGCTACTATGAAAGGGTATTAAATATGGAGAATGACTGGGAGAAAGGAAATTTTCCCCAATGGAACCCAACAGAGAGACCAGCTATTGTAGTTGACAGCAGCATCACCGATAAAGCAATTAAAGATATGAAGACATGGAAAGCCCTTGATTAAACAGGAGTCACTACTGAGATGCTTAAGATATCTCATAGAGTTGGGTATGGTCTAGCCATCTGCATAGTTAATCAGGTTATTCAGGAAGGCATAATGCCCAGTGACTAATGTAGCAGCATCAGAGTTGGCTGCTAAAATGGCAAGAGAGATGCCTCAGTTAGAAGTAATTATAGAGGCATCAAATTCCTGGACCAGGTGATGAAAGTTGCAAAGAGAGTTGTAGCCCAATTAATTCGGAAAAGAATTAGACTTGATGAAATGTAGTTTGGCCTTGTTCTGGGGAGAAGCATCACGGATGCTATTTTCATAGTCAGGCAATTGTAAGAAAAATATTTAGCTTAGAAGAATCTGTTGTATTTGGCATCTGTTGGTTTGGAGAAGGCTTCCAACAGAGTACCTTGTTCTGTTCCTCTCTGAGGAAGCTAGGGGTAGACAAATGGCTCATGAAAACAATGCAAGTGACAAATTTAGTGTACAAGTAGGTGGTCGACATGATTCATTCCTCAGCCCCCTCCTATTCATCATTGTCCTTCATGCCATAACAGGCAAATTTAAGACTGGAAGCCCACAGGAATTACTACATGCACTGGTGCTGGTGCCACACAAAAAATACTGGTGATGGTACTGCTAGGCGGTGAGCTGGCAGAAACGTTAGCACACCGGGCGAAATGCTTAGCGGTATTTTGTCTGCGTTACGTTGTGAGTTCAAATTCTGCCAAGGTCGACTTTGCCTTTCATCCTTTCGGGGTCGATAAATTAAGTACCAGTTACGCACTGGAGTCGATGTAATCGATTTAATACCTATGTCTGTCCTTGTTTGTCCCCTCTGTGTTTAGCCTCTTGTGGGCAATAAAGAAATAGGTACTGCTATAATTTTATATATGTCTGGTGGAGATGAATTGCTGCTATCTCAAGCAGCTGGATGTCCATCACCGATAAGGTCACAGAAGGCTGAAATCATGTGATCTGGTACACCAGTCACTTGGGAATCTGCCTTCCTGAATAACCTGATTAACTTCATGGGTGACTAGACTGTACCCAACTCTACCAAATATCTTGAGCATCTCAGCAATGACTTCTGATGGACCAGGGTCTTTCCTTGTCTTCATATCTTTAATTACTCATGTGTGTGTGTGTCTGTGTGTGAGTGAGTGTGTATATGTACTGGTGTGTGTGTGTGTGTGTGTGTGCATGTGTGTATGTGCACGTGTGTGTATGTGTATGTGTGTGTGTGCATGTTTGTATGTGTGTATAACTCTCTCTTCCCTTTTCTTTACTTTCTTTTTTTTTTTTGCTCTCTCTTCTTTCCTCAAACCCCTTATACTATTCTTGATAACTTACTGTACTTAAACACTTCATCCCAAAGTAAATTTTGCATTATTTGATTCTCTGTCTGAAGAATTTCCAATAGGAGATCTCTCACATGTTCATGTAACATGTAAAACTTTGTAATTCCTATTAACAAATGAAACATATGTAACGGTAAATAACTAACGCCAATAAATTTTCCAGCTTTCTGTAATCTATATGTGTATGTATGTTTATATATATATACATACATATATCACAGATGTTGCTACATCAGATGTTGCTACACGTCGCTGGTCACAATGCGTTCGCATTGCTTTAGCCTTCGAATGACGCCACCCCGCTGGCTAAGCGAGCAGGCCAACAGAAGAAAGAGTAGGAGAAAGAGTACAGCAGGGATCACTACCCCCTGCCGGAGCCTCGTGGAGCTTTTAGGTGTTTTCGCTCAATAAACTCACACATCGCCCGGTCTGGGAATCAAAACCGCGATCCTATGACCGCGAGTCCGCTGCCCTAACCACTGGGCCATTGCGCCTCCATACATACATATATATATATATATATATATATGTATATTTATATATAATTTTTTTAGAAAAACATAAAAACAGAGAAGAACCACACTCTAAGAAGTAGAACAGTCTATATTTATTATTGATGAAGGCCTGTTTATAGGGTTGTCTTGGTTGATACATGCTTGCATGTGTATGGAGGGGAGAAAATCAGGTGTAGTGTTGGCGAATCTCAGGAAGCATGGAAGTTTCGAAGGATGCAGTGCTCCAACAACTAACAACTGATGCCGGCAGTTTGTTCCATGCTTCAGCAACTCTTAGCGTGAAAAAATGTTTCCGAAAGTCATGGGAGCTGTGCTGTTTTCTGACTTTGTAAACATATCCACGGGTGTTAGACAGGTAGAGTTTGAAAAGGTGCTCAGAGTTATTGTTAGTAAGATGGTTAATAATTTTATGGGTGTCTGCCAAGTCAGCTGCCAGACGTCAGAGTTTCAATGTATCCATGCCCAGGGAAGTAAGGCGTTCAGAATATGGCAAATGCCTGATGGAGGGTATTCTCTTGGTTGGACGTCACTGAACGGTTTCCAGATGATTAATATCCTGGGCAAGATAGGGGTTCCAGACCAGTGATGCAAATTTCAGGTAGCCACACAGCTCAAAGTATTGTGTTTAGTAAATTAGGGTTTTAGTTATTTTGCAATGTCTAACAGAAGGGTGGAAAGAATTTAGCTTTCTTAATTCATATGTATTAAATGCTGCTATTATTGCTTCTAAACTGGGAGTTGTGGAAAGGCTTTCAGAATGAAAGTTTCAATGTTGTTAGCATAGGGTGGGTTGTACCAACATATTTGGTGTTTCTTGTGTTTGTTGTTGTTTGTAACTGTACTGGTGGTCCCAGGGTTTAGTGTCTTTGTAGGAAGCTAAGGGTTCTGGAGTTCTTCATGAGTTTCTTGTCCATCTTTCCTATTATTTGATCAAAGATTATAGTAGTTGTTATGTGTATATTTAGCATGATTAATTCTAGAATTGTAGAATTTAGTAGATCTATTCAATGTATTGCTATCACTAGTATGCGGATTATTAGTACTCATGACCTATTTAAGTTTGGTGCTATTATAGTTTGATATTGTTTGATTGTAGCAACTCCTTTTAAGGGCTTGGTTGTAATATTTAGCATGGTTTTGGAAGATGGTTTGGTTAGCAGAAAGGTTAGAAACTCAATTAGATATGCTTTTGATAATGCTCTTCCTAACTGAAAGTGGATGGTTAGAGGATCTATGGATATAATGTAAGATTTCATTTTATATATATGTATGTGTGTGTGTGTGTATATTTATATATACATATATATATGTAGATATAGATATATTGATAGATACATAGAAAGATATATATATGCATACATATATCCGTAGACATATATGCATGCATGTGTGTGTTGGTATGTATTATCATCATCATCATCATTTAACATATGCTTTCCATGCTGGCATGGGTTGGATAATTTGACCGGAGCTGGTAAGGCCAGAGGCTGCACCAGAATCCATTGTCTGTTCTGGTCTGGTTTCAACAGCTGAATGCCCTTCCTAATGCCAACCACTCCACAGAGTATACTAGGTGCTTTTTATTTGGCACCAGCACCAGTGCTTTTAATGTAGCCCTCTGCCTCCACTGCTTGACAACTGAAGTGGACTTGTTTGCGTCTCTGTAACCTAGCAGTTCTGTAAAAAAGACTAATAGAATGGATACAAGGCTTGAAAAAATATATATGTATTGGGGTGGATTTGTTTGCCTAAACCTTTCGAGACTGTCCAAACAATGCTGCAGTCCAATGTCTGAAAGAAGAAAAATATATATAAAGGAAGACAAATGGAATGGAAACAAAGAAAAAAAAGGAAAAAAGCAAAAACAAAGCACCATTGCGGAACCTGAATAACAACAAGTGTTGAACATTAGAAAAGTCATTCATATTTATACTGTTTCACTTAAATTGTATTTATAAAGTACATGTGTTTCTCCTTTCTTCTGTAAGCACAAGACTTGAACTTTTATGGGAGGTCAATAGTGGATTACACTGAGCAACTATAGCAAATGGTTTTTATACATGATTCTGATGAGTCAACAGGTACTTAATTTATCAACCCAGAAACGATAAAAGGCAAAGTTGACCATGGCAGGTTTAGAACTCAAAAAGTGAAGAGTTGGAAGAAATGGTGCAACAATGCACTAAGGAAGTCTCTTTGCCTGAAAATCCTAGCTTTTCCAGATTGTCACCTCAACATTCAGTAACATAATCTAGTGCATTCATCATCATCATAATCATCAACAACAACATTTAAAGTTCGTTTTCCACGGTGGAATAGGGTGGATGACTTGACAGCAACTGGCAAGGCCAGGGGGTCACACCATGTCTCATTGTCTGTTTTGGTTTGATTTCTACAGCTGGATGTCTTTCCTAATGCCAACCACTTTATTGAGTATAGTGGGTGTTTTTTTACATGGCATCATCACCAGTGATTTTTATGTAGTACCAGCACCAGTGCTTTTTATGTGACAACAGCACCCACACCAATGCTTTTTACATGGTACCTTCATTTTGTATATATGTTTAAAAGTGTAGTCTGAAGATCTGTGTCTCGGTTGCCGAAATTTTGCAATGGGGACATACTCTTTACTCTTTTACTTGTTTCAGTCATTTGACTTTGGCCATGCTGGAGCACCACCTTTAATCGAGTAACTCGACCCTGGGACTTATTCTTTGTTAACCTAGTACTTATTCTATCGGTCTTTTTTGCTGAACTGCTAAGTGACGAGGACATAAACACACCAGCATCGGTTCTCAAGCAATACTAGGGGGACAAACACACTTGCACATATATGTATATACACATATATATGACGGGCTACTTTCAGTTTCCGTCTACCAAATCCACTCACAAGACTTTGGTCGGCCCAAGGCTATAGTAGAAGACACTTGCCCAAGGTGCCACGCAGTGGGACTGAACCCGGAACCATGTGGTTGGTAAGCAAGCTACTTACCACACAGCCACTCCTGCGCCTAAGAGACAATCACTCCTGCGCCAAAGAGACAATCATTGGCTATATAACATTTCTGAAGTTTGTTCTTAAGCCTTTCGTTACTGTATTTATTTTGAGATGCTCTGTATTTCTTTCAGTTAATTTTAAATATAAGAAAGAGTTTAGTAAAATAACTTAGTTATCATTCAGTTAGTGTTAGGAACATATTGTGATTAAGGTTTGGTGGGAGATTTTAATTCAAAACTTATGAAAACAAGTCCTTTGTACTACAGAGCCAGAGGCAGTTTCAGCCGGGTTGGTAAAAAAAGGGTTAAGTTCGTGGCAGAAGAAAACAAAGGATATTGTATAACTTTAAGGAATGCAATAGAAACTAGGAAAAGTTATTGATTAAGAAAATAATTTAGAGTAATTATGTATATTGACTAATGGAAGAAGGGAAGGCAATGAGTTAGCAGAGTTGTTAGTTTGAAGGTGGAGAGCTGGCAGAATCGTTAGCACACTGGGCGAAATGCTGAGCGGTATTTCATCTGCTGTTACGGTCTGAGTTCAAATTCCGCCGAGGTCGACTATGCCTTTCTTCCTTTCGGGGTTGATAAATTAAGTTCCAGTTACGCACTGGGGTTGATGTAATCGTCTTAGTCCCTTTGTCTGTCCCCTGTGTTTGGCCTCTTGTGGAAATAGAGATTTCATTTGCTATTACATTCTGAGCTCAAATTCTGCCGAGGTCAATTTTGCCTTTCATCCTTTCAGATGTAATCGACTTAACCCCTTTGTCTGTCCTTGTTTGTCCCTTCTATGTTTAGCCCCTTGTGGGCAATAAAGAAATAAGAATTGTTAGTTTGATGAGCAAAATGCATAGTGGTATTTCTTTTTGCTTTTTACAGTTTGAGTTGAAAATTCTCCCAAGGTCAACTTTTCTTTTTATTCTTTTGGAGTTGATAAAATATGTAACACTGGAGCACAGAAGTCAATGTAATTGAACTGCCTTTATCATCAAAATTTCAGGCATTGTGCCAACAGTATATAAAAAAAAAAAATTGATGGAGGAAGGGAATAATGGTTTTAAAAAAATTATGTCTTTTGCCAGCAATAATAACTGTAAAACTAAAATGTTATTTTATTTACATTTTTTAAAACTGATTTTTACGAAGTATGACGAAGTATCTTCTGAATTGCTTGGATGCAAGAATTCTGAATGAATCAACTTTCTTATTTATCCAAAATATAATGAATTCAGGTCATGTATTTATGTAAACCAGGGCAAGGCTATATTCGCCTGCTAGATTTC
Organism: Octopus sinensis; assembly: GCF_006345805.1. Classification (NCBI taxonomy): domain Eukaryota; kingdom Metazoa; phylum Mollusca; class Cephalopoda; order Octopoda; family Octopodidae; genus Octopus; species Octopus sinensis. Next base: position 10,141,474 of record NC_043021.1, read on the forward strand.
AAATATATGAATTATTTCAGAAAATCAACATCTAATTGGGAAAATGTATTTTTTAAAATTTCAAGTGGACCTTCCATAGGTATCTCTCTTTCGTTTTCAAGTATGATGCTTCCATACTAGCATCTACCCTCTTTGTCGTTTAATCAGCAGATTTAGTTTCGTAGAAAAGCTTTGTCTCTCTCTCTTTTAAAATATTACGTTTTCTAATGTATGTATAAGGCTACAGATTTCGGGATGGAAAGATTTAACCGTCTAATTAATCGATCATGTACTCTATTTTATCGCTACACCACCACTAACAGAAACAAGAAAAATCTAAGTCGACCTCGGTAAGGTTTGAATACAGATCGTAAAGGGACATAACCCCAAAACTGATCGCTTCTTTAAAAAATTTAGTTAATTTTTTTTCCTATTGTAATAAAATATACATATTCTAGTTACCCAATTGAAAGTAAATCATATTATTCTAAATTCAGCTTTAATAAAATACCTCCTATTATATATATATATATTTTGTTGGGAATACGTAAAAAAAATTTTCGTGCTAGCTTAAGATGTGTCAGTGAGGCGCATGCGCAGTGGGATACATGTGCTTTTTCCGCGAAATTCTCAGGTTGTGGTTTCCCTGTTATTATTATTGTTGTTGCTGTTGTTGTGGTCGTTCTACATACACTGCTTCACCTTCGGCCCCTGCTTCAGCCCCTACTGGGACCACTGGACCTGTGGCCACGGCACCAGGTGAGCTTCAGTTGTCTTAGCTGCTTCTTTGTAGTTTATATTTATATGTGTATATTTATATATATCTATGTGTGTGTAGCCTGGTAGAGATGTGTGTATAAGCTATATATATATATATATATATATATATATATATCTTATATATATATACATATATATGTAAATATATAAACCTGTAGCTGTTTTATTTTAGGTTTTATGAACAGAATACGTGTTTATATCTAGATGTAGATACGTGTATATATAACCAAGTATATACGTCTGTATATATATTGCCAGCTGTGTGTATATCCAGATGTATATATATTTAGAATATAATACACACACTTTACACATGCACTTTCTCTCTCTCTCTCCCTCATACACACATATAACTCCACATCTACCCCACATTATCAATCTTTCTCATGAAAGCATTTATGTGATTGCACAATTCACTAGAAATAGCTGCCAAATTTCCTCTAATTAACGGTCGTAAAGAAAAGACCCCCAAAACAAACCACCCGTTTGTTTATGGTTAAAATGTCTTCGAATCTTAGATTTGTCCAACCTGTGCTGACCTATGTATTAAACAACAATAACATGCACTCTTTCGCTTTCAATCTCTCGTCCTCAATTTTGCAACCGTTATGATAAGACATCTGAATTCTTTCCCCCTGAAGAAGGGCTAATATCCGAAACGTTCCCCCTATTTCACGGTAAACTTCTAACTGAACTGAAATTATATATACATATATATATATTTTCGGAATTTTATGGTTATTTTTCCCCCCGATAGAAGCGACCGCGACTTTGCTAAGATATCAGGTTTTTAGATATGTATACAGACGCAGGCATGGCCGAATGCTTAAAAAGTTTGTTCGTCAGTAGTGTTTCCTTGTTCGATCCTACTGCGTGACATCTTGGTGAAGTGTCTCATAGAAAAGCATCGGTTCAATTCGAACGTTATGAGTAAAATTGGGGACATGTTGAACTCGGGGGGGAAGCCCATCCCGTTAGAATAAGGCTGCAGGAGTTTAAAAAAGATTCACTCGCTCATACTGTCGCGCTAATTTTCTGCCAGAGGTTTACGTTAAATGAACAAGTGTCTTTGGAATACTTGATCAACGAGACGCCTCTTCAACGATTAGGGGCAATTCAGCTGATCGAATAATAAACGGAATAACCATCATTTAAAAGCGATGAAGATGCATATCTTCCTTACTTCCCCGTTTCTTCCACCCCACCATATATGTATATTTGTTTGTGTGTGTGTGATACGAACGACGTTTTACAATTGCTGTTTGTTTATGCGATTATAAAGGAATTTTATTAGTCCGATTCTCGTGATAGTATCCTGTTATCGTTTGATCTTTGGTCATACTAATATTATATTTTATAGGTAATTTATATTTTTTAAAAATCTGAACATTTTAGACCATACATATATGTATATATATATATATATATATATATCATACGTACACAAGTGTGCTGCCCGACTTTGTTTCCTCATAACTTCTTCCAGAAAAATGATTATTTTTTAATGAAATTTTCTACAACTATGCTTCAGATGGTGTAGATTATATTATCGGAATTTGTTGTGAAAAAAGTTTTTCCGAAAGTGACTAGAGGAGTTTCGGAAAATTCATGAGTTGGGCTTTCTTTCCTCATAACTTTTCAAAGAATTGATATTTTTTAATGATTTTTTTCTTCTTATAAATACCTTTCAGATGGTGTATATTAGGATTATATTGTAACTTAATATAAAAAGAAAAATATTAGATGGGCTCGTGCTCATAAACATCATAAAATGATACTTGAATTTTCGAAAAAAAATAATAAAAAATTGTGATATGTGTCAGTATGTATGGGTGCAATCCCACCAATTTTTCTTTCTTTTTTCATATCAAACAAATTTCGATATAATTCTAATATACACCATCTCAAAGGTATTTATATTATTAAAAAAATTTCATTGAAAAAAAAAAAAAAAGTCTTTCGAACCAAAAGTACCCATTTTTCTCAGAGTTATGAGAAACAAAAACGACTTTGCGAATTTTCCGAAATTCCCCTCTCCACCATCGGAAAAAAAAAAAAAATTCACAACAAATTCCGATATAATCAGAATCTGCACAATTTGAGGCATATTTATAAAAAAAAATTTCACTGAAAAAAATGTCTATTTTTCTGGAAGTTATGCGGAAACAAATTTAGCTATAGGAGGACCATTGTGAGGTATACAATGTGTGTGTATATATATATATATGTATATATATATTTGTTTATGTTTTAATGTTTATATAATTTTCGTGTGTTTATAAGCGAGGTTCTTCCTGCGATCTTGTTTTGGTCCGCCATTACTTTTTCGATGAGAAAACAAACATCGTTTGTGTTGTGTTGTGTTGCGTGCGCCTGTGAGTTTGTAATACTTTTTTTTATAACGTCTGTGTATTTCCAATGTCTGTGCATATATATATATATATATACGAGGGGAATGCCTTTAGACGGGGGTCGATTTCAACGTCGACACCGAGGGATTGGGATGGTGCGGAGGGGACCCCCCCCCGAGAGTGATGGGAGGAGGAGGAGGAGGAGGAAGTAGGTTGCTCACCGTTGTTGCTTTCTTTTTTGCCCCCAATTTACCCCCCCCCTGTGTTTGGTAGACACTAAGAAACACGTTATTTTTTTTCATATTTATATACATCTATTTATCTTACGTAAATATTTATCATGCTTCGTTCACACACACACACACATATATATATATTTTGGGATGACAGTGCCCCAGCATGGCCACAGCTCGTGAGCTGAAACTAGATAAAATATAAAAATATACAATATATATATATATATATAATAAAACTTTACATATATAAATATAAATAACGTGAAATACACGAAGGGACGAACATAAAAAACAGACGGGTCATTATATATATATATATATATATATATATATATATATATATATGTATATATATATATAATTAATGTGTGTGTGTGTATTTTGTTTTAGTCATTTGACTGCGGCCATGTTGGAGCATCGCCTAGAGAGGTTTTAGCCGAAATAATCGAACTCCAGGACTTATTTTTAAAGATCTTGTACTTATTCGGTCAGTTTCCATTTGACGAGCTGCTAGTTTACGGTGTAGTAAACACACCACTAGTTATCAAGCGGTGATGGGCAGACAGACTCAAAGATACATACATACATATATATATATATATATGGGCGCAAGAGTGGCTGTGTGGTAGGTTTGCTTACCAACCACATTGCGTGGCACATTGGGGAGTGTCTTCTACTATAGCCTTGGGCTGACCAAAGCCTTGTGAATGGAATTGGTAGACAGAAACCGAAAGAATCCTCTCGTGTGTGTATGTATGTATATATATATATATATATATATATATATATCTATATATATATATATATATATCTATATATATATATGTATATATGCATTTGTGTCTGTTTGTCCCTCACCATCGCCTGACAATCGACGTTGGTGTGTTTACGTTCCTGTAAACTAACGGTTTGGCAAAAGTAAACGATAGAATAAGTCCTGGGGTCCATTTCTTTGACTAAAGGCAGTGCTCCAACATAGCTGCAGTCAAATGACTGAAAAAAGTAAAACAATATATATATATATATATACATACACACACGCGAGGTTGGTACGCAGTGGGACTGAACCCAGACCATGTGGTAGGGAAGCAAGCTTCTTATCTATATATATATATATATATGTACATTTTTTAAATATGGTGTATTCTTGTATGTTTTTGTCCACACACACACACACATATGTGATGGGCTTCTTTCAATTTCTGTCTACCAAACGCACCCAAAGCATGAGGCTATAGTAGAACATACCTGCCCAATGTGTTACGCAGTGGGACTGAACCCAGAACCATGTAGTTGGGAAGCCAGCTTCATTCCACACATTATTCTATACATGTGTGTGTGTGTGTGTATATAAATATATATGTATATATATATTATATATATATATATATATATATGTACATACAAAGTGCATATGTGCAAGCGTGGTTGTGTGGTAAGAAGCTTGCTTCCCAACCACATGGTTCCAGGTTCAGTCTCACAGTGTGACACCTTGGGCAAGTGTCTTCTATTATAGCCTCAAACAGATCAAAGCCTCGTTAGTGGATTTGGTAGATGGAAACTGAAAGAAACCCATTGTATATATATATGTGTGTGTTTTCCCCCCACTACTTGACAACTGATGTTGGTGTGTTTATGTCCTCCTAACCAAGCTTTTCAACAAAAGAGGCCAATAGAATAAGTACTAGGTTTACAAAGAATAAGTTCTGGGGTCAATTTGTTCAAGTGGAGGTGGTGCTCCAGCATGGCTGCAGTCAAATGACTGAAACAAGTAAAAGAGTATATGTATTTGTATGTATGTATGTATGTACATATATATATCATCATCATCATCATTTAACATCCACTTTCCATGCTGGCATGAGTTGGATGGTATGACAGTGGACTGGTGAGCCAGAGGCTGCACCAGGCTCAATCTGATCTGGCCAAGTTTCTACAGCTGGATGCCCTTCCTAACGCCAACCACTCCAAGAGTGTAGTGGGTGCTTTACGTGCCACTGGCACGAGGGCCATTCAGGTGGTTCTGGCAATGACCATGCTCAAAGGGTGTTTTTACATGCTACTTGCATGGGGGCCAGTCCAATGGCACTGGCAATGACCATGTTCGAATGTTTTTCCTGTGCCACCTGCACATGTGGTGGTAAGGCGACACTGGCAATGATCACGCTCGAATGGTGCTTTTCATGAGTCACTAGCACAGGAGCCAATCTGTGTCCCTGGCAACGATCATGCTTGGATGTGCTTTTAATGATCCACTGCCACGTGTGCCAATCAGGCGGTACTGTCGTCAGTGATTTTTATTTGTTTACACTTGCCTCAATAGGTCTTCGCAAGCAAAGTTCATAGTCCAATGAATGAGGGGTATTCATAAGTGGGCCGGTAACACCCCACGTTCAGATGTGCTTTTAATGTTCCACTGGCATGAGTGCCAATCAGGTGGTACTGTCATTGGTCACGTCAGCGATTTTGATTTCACTTGCCTCAATAGGTCTCCACAAGCCAGGTTTATTGTCCAATGAATGAGGGGTATTCATAAGTGGGCTGGTTACACCCACTGGCATAGGCCATGGGCCATTGTCTCACTTGGCTTGCAGGGTCTTCTCAAGCACAGCATATCTCCAAAGGTCTCGGTCACTAGCCATTGCCTTGGTTAGGCCCAATGTTCAAAGGTCGTGCTTCACCACCTCATCCCAGGTCTTCCTGGGTCTACCTCTTCCACAGCTTCCCTCAACTGCTAGGGTGTGGCACTTTTTCACACAGCTATCCTCATCCGTTCTCACCACATGATCATACCAGCGCAGTCGTCTCTCTTGCACACCACATCTGATGCTTCTTAGGTCTAATTTTTCTCTCAATGTACTTACACTCTGTCGAGTATGCACACTGACATTGACAATTTGCATCCCCATCTCTAATCATCTGTTTCTCTCCCCTCACACTCATATCCACTCTCTCCTCTCTTCTCATAACCCA